>NC_086289.1:65367313-65691979 GCF_963924245.1 Chroicocephalus ridibundus
CTTGTTCTAAAGCTCTTTGGGAAACGCTTGCGTAGCCCCACACACCTGGGGGCTGCAGGCTTTTTCGGTACTTTCAGCCTGAAAACCACCCTTTCCCACTTGGCGCCGCGCCAGGCACAAAAATGGCCATATGGCTAGAAACTGGTCCCAGGCCCAAAGAGCCAGCAGGGAAAACTATGCCTTGTTTTAAAGCTCTTTGGGAACCGCTTGCGTAGCCGCACAGACGTGGGGGCTGCAGGCTTTCCTGCTGCCTTCAGCCTCAAAACCACCCTTCCCCACTTGTCGCCGCGCCAAGCCCCAAAATGGCCATATGTCTGGAGATGAGTCCAACACACAAAGAGCCAGCAGGGAAAACTATGCCTTGTTCTAAAGCTCTTTGGGAAACGCTTGCGTAGCCCCACACACCTGGGGGCTGCAGGCTTTCCATCTGCCTTCAGCCTCAAAACCACCCTTTCCCACTTGTGGCCGCGCCAGGCACAAAAATGGCCATATGGCTGGAGACTGGTCCCACGCCCAAAGAGCCAGCAGGGAAAACTAGGCCTTGTTCTAAAGCTCTTTGGGAAACGCTTGCGTAGCCCCACAGACCTGGGGGCTGCAGGCTTTCCTGCTGCCTTCAGCCTCAAAACCACCCTTTCCCACTTGGCGCCGCGCCAGGCACAAAAATGGCCATATGGCTGGAGACTGGTCCCACGCCCAAAGAGCCAGCAGGGAAAACTAGGCCTTGTTCTAAAGCTCTTTGGGAACCGCTTGCATAGCCCCACACAGCTGCGGGCTGCAGGCTTTTTTGGCACTTTCAGCCTCAAAACCACCTATTCCCACTTCTGGCCGCACCATGCACAAAAATGGCCATATGTCTGTTGATAGGTCCCACGCCCAAAGAGTCAGCAGGGAAAACTAGGCCTTGTTCTAAAGCTCTTTGGGAACCGCTTGCGTAGCCCCACACACCTGGGGGCTGCAGGCTTTCCTGCTGCCTTCAGCCTCAAAACCACCCTTTCCCACTTGGCGCCGCGCCAGGCACAAAAATGGCCATATGGCTAGAAACTGGTCCCACGCGCAAAGAGCCAGCAGGGAAAATTAGGCCTTGTTTTAAAGCTCTTTGGGAACGGCTTGCGTAGCCCCACAGACCTGGGGGCTGCAGGCTTTCCTGCTGCCTTCAGCCTCAAAAACACCCTTTCCCACTTGGCGCCACGGCAGGCACAAAAATGGCCATAGGTATGGATATGGGTCCCACGCCCAAAGAGCCAGCAGGGAAAACTATGCCTTGTTCTAAAGCTCTTTGGGAACCTCTTGCGTAGCCCCACGGACCTGGGGGCTGCAGGCTTTCCTGCTGCCTTCAGCCTCAAAACCACCCTTTCCCACTTGGCGCCGCGCCAGGCACAAAAATGGCCATATGGCTGGAGACTGGTCCCACGCCCAAAGATCCAGCAGGGAAAACTAGGCCTTGTTCTAAAGCTCTTTGGGAACCGCTTGCGTAGCCCCACACAGCTGCGGGCTGCATGCTTTTTTGGCACTTTCAGCCTCAAAACCACCCTTTCCCACTTGGCGCCGCGCCAGGCACAAAAATGGCCATATGTCTGTTGATGGGTCCCACGCCCAAAGAGTCAGCAGGGAAAACTAGGCCTTGTTCTAAAGCTCTTTGGGAACCGCTTGCGTAGCCCCACACACATGGGGGCTGCAGGCTTTCCTGCTGCCTTCAGCCTCAAAACCACCCTTTCTCACTTGGCGCCGCGCCAGGCACAAAAATGGCCAATGTCTGGAGATTGGTCCCACGCTCAAAGAGCCAGCAGGGAAAACTATGCCTTGTTCTAAAGCTCTTTGGGAACGGCTTGTGTAGCCTCACACACCTGGGGGCTGCAGGCTTTCCTGCTGCCTTCAGCCTCAAAACCACCCTTTCCCACTTGTCGCCGCGCCAGGCAAAAAAATGCCCATATGTCTGGAGATTGGTCCCAAGCCCAAAGAGCCAGCAGGGAAAACTATGCCTTGTTCTAAAGCTCTTTGGGAACCGCTTGCATAGCCCCACACACCTGCGGGCTGCAGGCTTTCCTGCTGCCTTCAGCCTCAAAACCACCCTTCCCCACTTGTCGCCGCGCCAAGCCCCAAAATGGCCATATGTCTGGAGATGGGTCCAACGCCCAAAGAGCCAGCAGGGAAAACTATGCCTTGTTCTAAAGCTCTTTGGGAACCTCTTGCGTAGCCACACGGACCTGGGGGCTGCAGGCTTTCCTGCTGCCTTCAGCCTCAAAATCACCCTTTCCCACTTGGCGCCGCGCCAGGCACAAAAATGTCCATATGTCTGGAGATTGGTCCCACGCCCAAAGAGCCAGCAGGGAAAACTATGCCTTGTTCTAAAGCTCTTTGGGAACCTCTTGCGTAGCCCCACGGACCTGGGGGCTGCAGGCTTTCCTGCTGCCTTCAGCCTCAAAACCACCCTTCCCCACTTGTTGCCGCGCCAAGCCCCAAAATGGCCATATGTCTGCAGATTGGTCCCACGCCCAAAGAGCCAGCAGGGAAAACTATGCCTTGTTCTAAAGCTCTTTGGGAACGGCTTGCATAGCCCCACACACCTGGGGGCTGCAGGCTTTCCTGCTGCCTTCAGCCTCAAAACCACCCTTTCCCACTTGGCGCCGCGCCAGGCACAAAAATGGCCATATGGCTGGAGACTGGTCCCACGCCCAAAGAGCCAGCAGGGAAAACTAGGCCTTGTTCTAAAGCTCTTTGGGAACCGCTTGCGTAGCCCCACACAGCTGCGGGCTGCAGGCTTTTTTGGCACTTTCAGCCTCAAAACCACCTATTCCCACTTCTGGCCGCACCAGGCACAAAAATGGCCATATGTCTGTTGATGGGTCCCACGCCCAAAGAGTCAGCAGGGAAAACTAGGCCTTGTTCTAAAGCTCTTTGGGAACCGCTTGCGTAGCCCTACACACCTGCGGGCTGCAGGCTTTTTTGGCACTTTCAGCATCAAAACCACCCTTTCCCACTTGTGGCCGCACCAGGCACAAAAATGGCCATATGTCTGTTGATGGGTCCCACGCCCAAAGAGCCAGCATGGAATACGAGGCCTTGTTCTAAAGCTCTTTAGGAACCGCTTGCGTAGCCCCACAGACCTGGGGGCTGCAGGCTTTCCTGCTGCCTTCAGCCTCAAAAAACCCTTCCCCACTTGTGGCCGCGCCAAGTCCCAAAATGGCCATATGTCTGGAGATGAGTCCAACGCCCAAAGAGCCAGCAGGGAAAACTATGCCTTGTTCTAAAGCTCTTTGGGAACGGCTTGCGTAGCCCCACGGACCAGGGGGCTGCAGGCTTTCCTGCTGCCTTCAGCCTCAAAACCACCCTTTCCCACTTGGCGCCGCGCCAGGCACAAAAATGGCCATATGGCTAGAAACTGGTCCCACGCGCAAAGAGCCAGCAGGGAAAATTAGGCCTTGTTCTAAAGCTCTTTGGGAACCGCTTGCATAGCCCCACACACCTGCGGTCTGCAGGCTTTCCTGCTGCCTTCAGCCTCAAAACCACCCTTTCCCACTTGGCGCCGCGCCAAGCCCCAAAATGGACATATGTCTGGAGATGGGTCCAACGCCGAAAGAGCCAGCAGGGAAAACTAGGCCTTGTTCTAAAGCTCTTTGGGAACCGCTTGCGTAGCCCCACACACCTGGGGGCTGCAGGCTTTCCTGCTGCCTTCAGCCTCAAAAACACCCTTTCCCACTTGGCGCCGCTCCAGGCACAAAAATGGCCATATGGCTGAAGACTGGTCCCACGCCCAAAGAGCCAGCAGGGAAAACTAGGCCTTGTTCTAAAGCTCTTTGGGAACCGCTTGCGTAGCCCCACAGACCTGGGGGCTGCAGGCTTTCCTGCTGCCTTCAGCCTCAAAACCACCCTTTCTCACTTGGCGCCGCGCCAGGCACAAAAATGGCCAATGTCTGGAGATTGGTCCCACGCCCAAAGAGCCAGCAGGGAAAACTATGCCTTGTTCTAAAGCTCTTTGGGAACGGCTTGCGTAGCCTCACATACCTGGGGGCTGCAGGCTTTCCTGCTGCCTTCAGCCTCAAAACCACCCTTTCCCACTTGGCGCCGCGCCAGGCAAAATAATGGCCATAGGTATGGAGATGGGTCCAACGCCCAAAGAGTCAGCAGGGAAAACTTGGCCTTGTTCTAAAGCTCTTTGGGAACCGCTTGCGTAGCCCCACACACATGGGGGCTGCAGGCTTTCCTGCTGCCTTCAGCCTCAAAACCACCCTTCCCCACTTGTCGCCGCGCCAAGCCCCAAAATGGCCATATGTCTGGAGATGGGTCCAACGCCCAAAGAGTCAGCAGGGAAAACTAGGCCTTGTTCTAAAGCTCTTTGGGAACCGCTTGCGTAGCCCCACACACCTGGGGGCTGCAGGCTTTCCTGCTGCCTTCAGCCTCAAAACCACCCTTTCCCACTTGGCGCCGCGCCAGGCACAAAAATGGCCATATGGCTGGAGACTGGTCCCACACCCAAAGAGCCAGCAGGGAAAACTATGCCCTGTTCTAAAGCTCTTTGGGAACCGCTTGCGTAGCCCCACGGACCTTGGGGCTGCAGACTTTCCTGCTGCCTTCAGCCTCCAAACCACCCTTTCTCACTTGGCGCCGCGCCAAGCCCCAAAATGGCCATATGTCTGGAGATGGGTCCAACGCCCAAAGAGCCAGCAGGGAAAACTATGCCTTGTTCTAAAGCTCTTTGGGAACGGCTTGCGTAGCCCCACAGACCTGGGGGCTGCAGGCTTTCCTGCTGCCTTCAGCCTCAAAACCACCCTTTCCCACTTGGCGCCGCGCCAGGCAAAAAAATGCCCATATGTCTGGAGATTGGTCCCACGCCCAAAGAGCCAGCAGGGAAAACTAGGCCTTGTTCTAAAGCTCTTTGGGAACCGCTTGCATAGCCCCACACACCTGCGGACTGCAGGCTTTCCTACTGCCTTCAGCCTCAAAACCACCCTTCCCCACTTGTCGCCGCGCCAAGCCCCAAAATGGCCATATGTCTGGAGATGGGTCCAACGCCCAAAGAGTCAGCAGGGAAAACTAGGCCTTGTTCTAAAGCTCTTTGGGAACCGCTTGCGTAGCCCCACGGACCTGGGGGCTGCAGGCTTTCCTGCTGCCTTCAGCCTCAAAACCATCCTTTCCCACTTGGCGCCGCGCCAGGCACAAAAATGGCCATATGGCTGGAGACTGGTCCCACGCCCAAAGAGCCAGCAGGGAAAACTAGGCCTTGTTCTAAAGCTCTTTGGGAACCGCTTGCGTAGCCCTACACACCTGCGGGCTGCAGGTTTTTTTGGCACTTTCAGCATCAAAACCACCCTTTCCCACTTGTGGCCGCACCAGGCACAAAAATGGCCATATGTCTGTTGATGGGTCCCACGCCCAAAGAGCCAGCATGGAATACGAGGCCTTGTTCTAAAGCTCTTTGGGAACCGCTTGCGTAGCCCCACACACATGGGGGCTGCAGGCTTTCCTGCTGCCTTCAGCCTCAAAACCACCCTTTCCCACTTGGCGCCGCGCCAGGCACAAAAATGGCCATATGGCTGGAGACTGGTCCCACACCCAAAGAGCCAGCAGGGAAAACTATGCCTTGTTCTAAAGCTCTTTGGGAACCGCTTGCGTAGCCCCACGGACCTGGGGGCTGCAGACTTTCCTGCTGCCTTCAGCCTCCAAACCACCCTTTCCCACTTGGCGCCGCGCCAAGCCCCAAAATGGCCATATGTCTGGAGATGGGTCCAACGCCCAAAGAGCCAGCAGGGAAAACTATGCCTTGTTCTAAAGCTCTTTGGGAACGGCTTGCGTAGCCCCACACACATGGGGGCTGCAGGCTTTCCTGCTGCCTTCAGCCTCAAAAACACCCTTTCCCACTTTGCGCCGCGCCAGGCACAAAAATTGCCATATGGCTGGAGCTTGGTCACACGCCCAAAGAGCCAGCAGGGAAAACTAGGCCTTGTTCTAAAGCTCTTTGGGAACCGCTTGCGTAGCCCCACACACATGGGGGCTGCAGGCTTTCCTGCTGCCTTCAGCCTCAAAACCACCCTTCCCCACTTGTCGCCGCGCCAGGCACAAAAATGGCCATATGGCTGGAGACTGGTCCCACGCCCAAAGAGCCAGCAGGGAAAACTAGGCCTTGTTCTAAAGCTCTTTGGGAACCGCTTGCGTAGCCCCACACAGCTGCGGGCTGCAGGCTTTTTTGGCACTTTCAGCCTCAAAACCACCTATTCCCACTTCTGGCCGCACCAGGCACAAAAATGGCCATATGTCTGTTGATGGGTCCCACGCCCAAAGAGTCAGCAGGGAAAAATAGGCCTTGTTCTAAAGCTCTTTGGGAACCGCTTGCGTAGCCCCACACACATGGGGGCTGCAGGCTTTTTTGGCACTTTCAGCATCCATACCACCCTTTCCCACTTGTGGCCGCACCAGGCACAAAAATGGCCATATGTCTGTTGATGGGTCCCACGCCCAAAGAGCCAGCAGGGAAAACTATGCCTTCTTCTAAAGCTCTTTGGGAACCGCTTGCGTAGCCCCACACACCTGGGGGCTGCAGGCTTTCCTGCTGCCTTCAGCCTGAAAACCACCCTTTCCCACTTGGCGCCGCGCCAGGCACAAAAATGGCCATATGGCTAGAAACTGGTCCCACGCCCAAAGAGCCAGCAGGGAAAATTAGGCCTTGTTCTAAAGCTCTTTGGGAACCTCTTGCGTAGCCCCACGGACCTGGGGGCTGCAGGCTTTCCTGCTGCCTTCAGCCTCAAAACCATCCTTTCCCACTTGGCGCCGCGCCAGGCACAAAAATGGCCATATGGCTGGAGACTGGTCCCACGCCCAAAGAGCCAGCAGGGAAAACTAGGCCTTGTTCTAAAGCTCTTTGGGAACCGCTTGCGTAGCCCTACACACCAGCGGGCTGCAGGTTTTTTTGGCACTTTCAGCATCAAAACCACCCTTTCCCACTTGTGGCCGCACCAGGCACAAAAATGGCCATATGTCTGTTGATGGGTCCCACGCCCAAAGAGCCAGCATGGAATACGAGGCCTTGTTCTAAAGCTCTTTGGGAACCGCTTGCGTAGCCCCACACACATGGGGGCTGCAGGCTTTCCTGCTGCCTTCAGCCTCAAAACCACCCTTTCCCACTTGGCGCCGCGCCAGGCACAAAAATGGCCATATGGCTGGAGACTGGTCCCACACCCAAAGAGCCAGCAGGGAAAACTATGCCTTGTTCTAAAGCTCTTTGGGAACCGCTTGCGTAGCCCCACGGACCTGGGGGCTGCAGACTTTCCTGCTGCCTTCAGCCTCCAAACCACCCTTTCCCACTTGGCGCCGCGCCAAGCCCCAAAATGGCCATATGTCTGGAGATGGGTCCAACGCCCAAAGAGCCAGCAGGGAAAACTATGCCTTGTTCTAAAGCTCTTTGGGAACGGCTTGCGTAGCCCCACACACATGGGGGCTGCAGGCTTTCCTGCTGCCTTCAGCCTCAAAAACACCCTTTCCCACTTTGCGCCGCGCCAGGCACAAAAATTGCCATATGGCTGGAGCTTGGTCACACGCCCAAAGAGCCAGCAGGGAAAACTAGGCCTTGTTCTAAAGCTCTTTGGGAACCGCTTGCGTAGCCCCACACACATGGGGGCTGCAGGCTTTCCTGCTGCCTTCAGCCTCAAAACCACCCTTCCCCACTTGTCGCCGCGCCAGGCACAAAAATGGCCATATGGCTGGAGACTGGTCCCACGCCCAAAGAGCCAGCAGGGAAAACTAGGCCTTGTTCTAAAGCTCTTTGGGAACCGCTTGCGTAGCCCCACACAGCTGCGGGCTGCAGGCTTTTTTGGCACTTTCAGCCTCAAAACCACCTATTCCCACTTCTGGCCGCACCAGGCACAAAAATGGCCATATGTCTGTTGATGGGTCCCACGCCCAAAGAGTCAGCAGGGAAAAATAGGCCTTGTTCTAAAGCTCTTTGGGAACCGCTTGCGTAGCCCCACACACATGGGGGCTGCAGGCTTTTTTGGCACTTTCAGCATCCATACCACCCTTTCCCACTTGTGGCCGCACCAGGCACAAAAATGGCCATATGTCTGTTGATGGGTCCCACGCCCAAAGAGCCAGCAGGGAAAACTATGCCTTCTTCTAAAGCTCTTTGGGAACCGCTTGCGTAGCCCCACACACCTGGGGGCTGCAGGCTTTCCTGCTGCCTTCAGCCTGAAAACCACCCTTTCCCACTTGGCGCCGCGCCAGGCACAAAAATGGCCATATGGCTAGAAACTGGTCCCACGCCCAAAGAGCCAGCAGGGAAAATTAGGCCTTGTTCTAAAGCCCTTTGGGAACCGCTTGCATAGCCCCACACACCTGCGGTCTGCAGGCTTTCCTGCTGCCTTCAGCCTCAAAACCACCCTTTCCCACTTGTCGCCGCGCCAAGCCCCAAAATGGCCATATGTCTGGAGATGGGTCCAACGCCGAAAGAGCCAGCAGGGAAAACTATGCCTTGTTTTAAAGCTCTTTGGGAACGGCTTGCGTAGCCCCACAGACCTGGGGGCTGCAGGCTTTCCTGCTGCCTTCAGCCTCAAAAACACCCTTTCCCACTTGGCGCCACGACAGGAACAAAAATAGCCATATGGCTGGAGCTTGGTCCCACGCCCAAAGAGCCAGCAGGGAAAACTAGGCCTTGTTCTAAAGCTCTTTGGGAACCGCTTGCGTAGCCCCACACACCTGCGGGCTGCAGGCTTTCCTGCTGCCTTCAGCCTCAAAACCACCCTTTCCCACTTGGCGCCGCGCCAGGCACAAAAATGGCCATATGGCTGGAGACTGGTCCCACGCCCAAAGAGCCAGCAGGGAAAACTAGGCCTTGTTCTAAAGCTCTTTGGGAACCGCTTGCGTAGCCCTACACACCTGCGGGCTGCAGGCTTTTTTGGCACTTTCAGCCTCAAAACCACCCTTTCCCACTTGGCGCCGCGCCAGGCACAAAAATGGCCATATGTCTGTTGATGGGTCCCACGCCCAAAGAGTCAGCAGGGAAAACTAGGCCTTGTTCTAAAGCTCTTTGGGAACCGCTTGCGTAGCCCCACACACCTGCGGGCTGCAGGCTTTCCTGCTGCCTTCAGCCTCAAAACCACCCTTTCCCACTTGGCGCCGCGCCAGGCAAAAAAATGCCCATATGTCTGGAGATTGGTCCCACGCCCAAAGAGCCAGCAGGGAAAACTAGGCCTTGTTCTAAAGCTCTTTGGGAACCGCTTGCGTAGTTCCACACACCTGGGGGCTGCAGGCTTTCCTGCTGCCTTCAGCCTCAAAACCACCCTTTCCCACTTGGCGCCACGCCAGTCACAAAAATTGGCATAGGTATGGATATGGGTCCCACACCCAAGGAGCCAGCAGGGAAAACTATGCCTTGTTCTAAAGCTCTTTGGAACCGCTTGCGTAGCCCCACACACCTGGGGGCTGCAGGCTTTCCTGCTGCCTTCAGCCTCAAAACCACCCTTTCCCACTTGGCACCGCGCCAGGCACAAAAATGCCCATATGTCTGGAGATTGGTCCCACGCCCAAAGAGCCAGCAGGGAAAACTAGGCCTTGTTCTAAAGCTCTTTGGGAACGGCTTGCGCAGCCCCACGGACCTGGGGGCTGCAGGCTTTCCTGCTGCCTTCAGCCTCAAAACCACCCTTTCCCACTTGGCGCCGCGCCAGGGCCAAAAATGGCCATATGGCTGGAGACTGGTCCCACGCCCAAAGAGCCAGCAGGGAAAACTATGCCTTGTTCTAAAGCTCTTTGGGAAGCGCTTGCGTAGCCCCACACACCTGGGGTCTGCAGGCTTTCCTGCTGCCTTCAGCCTCAAAAACACCCTTTCCCACTTGGCGCCGCGCCAGGCACAAAAATGCCCATATGTCTGGAGATTGGTCCCACGCCCAAAGAGCCAGCAGGGAAAACTAGGCCTTGTTCTAAAGCTCTTTGGGAACCTCTTGCGTAGCCCCACGGACCTGGGGGCTGCAGGCTTTCCTGCTGCCTTCAGCCTCAAAACCATCATTCCCCACTTGTTGCCGCGCCAAGCCCCAAAATGGCCATATGTCTGCAGATTGGTCCCATGCCCAAAGAGCCAGCAGGGAAGACTATGCCTTGTTCTAAAGCTCTTTGGGAACCGCTTGCGTAGCCCCACGGACCTGGGGGCTGCAGGCTTTCCTGCTGCCTTCAGCCTCAAAACCACCCTTTCCCACTTGGCGCCGCGCCAGGCAGAAAAATGGCCATATGGCTAGAAACTGGTCCCACGCGCAAAGAGCCAGCAGGGAAAATTAGGCCTTGTTCTAAAGCTCTTTGGGAACCGCTTGCATAGCCCCACACACCTGCGGTTTGCAGGCTTTCCTGCTGCCTTCAGCCTCAAAACCACCCTTTCCCACTTGTCGCCGCGCCAAGCCCCAAAATGGCCATATGTCTGGAGATGGGTCCAACGCCGAAAGAGCCAGCAGGGAAAACTATGCCTTGTTTTAAAGCTCTTTGGGAACGGCTTGCGTAGCCCCACAGACCTGGGGGCTGCAGGCTTTCCTGCTGCCTTCAGCCTCAAAAACACCCTTTCCCACTTGGCGCCACGCCAGGCACAAAAATTGCCATATGGCTGGAGCTTGGTCCCACGCCCAAAGAGCCAGCAGGGAAAACTATGCCTTGTTATAAAGCTCTTTGGGAACCGCTTGCGTAGCCCCACACACATGGGGGCTGCAGGCTTTCCTGCTGCCTTCAGCCTCAAAACCACCCTTTCCCACTTGGCGCCGCGCCAGGCACAAAAATGCCCATATGTCTGGAGATTGGTCCCACGCCCAAAGAGCCAGCAGGGAAAACTAGGCCTTGTTCTAAAGCTCTTTGGGAACCGCTTGCGTAGCCCCACACAGCTGCGGGCTGCAGGCTTTTTTGGCACTTTCAGCCTCAAAACCACCTATTCCCACTTCTGGCCGCACCAGGCACAAAAATGGCCATATGTCTGTTGATGGGTCCCACGCCCAAAGAGTCAGCAGGGAAAACTAGGCCTTGTTCTAAAGCTCTTTGGGAACCGCTTGCGTAGCCCTACACACCTGCGGGCTGCAGGCTTTTTTGGCAATTTCAGCATCAAAACCACCCTTTCCCACTTGTGGCCGCACCAGGCACAAAAATGGCCATATGTCTGTTGATGGGTCCCACGCCCAAAGAGCCAGCATGGAATACGAGGCCTTGTTCTAAAGCTCTTTGGGAACCGCTTGCGTAGCCCCACACACATGGGGGCTGCAGGCTTTCCTGCTGCCTTCAGCCTCAAAAACACCCTTTCCCACTTGGCGCCGCGCCAGGCACAAAAATGGCCATATGGCTGGAGACTGGTCCCACACCCAAAGAGCCAGCAGGGAAAACTATGCCTTGTTCTAAAGCTCTTTGGGAACCGCTTCCGTAGCCCCACACACATGGGGGCTGCAGGCTTTTTCGGCACTTTCAGCCTGAAAACCACCCTTTCCAACTTGGCGCCGCGCCAGGCACAAAAATGGCCATATGGCTGGAGACTGGTCCCACACCCAAAGAGCCAGCAGGGAAAACTAGGCCTTGTTCTAAAGCTCTTTGGGAACCGCTTGCGTAGCCCCACACACCTGGGGGCTGCAGGCTTTCCTGCTGCCTTCAGCCACAAAAAAACCCTTCCCCACTTGTGGCCGCGCCAAATCCCAAAATGGCCATATGTCTGGAGATGAGTCCAACGCCCAAAGAGCCAGCAGGGAAAACTATGCCTTGTTCTAAAGCTCTTTGGGAACCGCTTGCGTAGCCTCACGGACCTGGGGGCTGCAGGCTTTCCTGCTGCCTTCAGCCTCAAAACCACCCTTTCCCACTTGGCGCCGCGCCAGGCACAAAAATGGCCATATGGCTAGAAACTGGTCCCACGCGCAAAGAGCCAGCAGGGAAAATTAGGCCTTGTTCTAAAGCTCTTTGGGAACCGCTTGCGTAGCCCCACACACCTGGGGGCTGCAGGCTTTCCTGCTGCCTTCAGCCTCAAAAACACCCTTTCCCACTTGGCGCCACGCCAGTCACAAAAATGGCCATAGGTATGGATATGGGTCCCACACCCAAGGAGCCAGCAGGGAAAACTATGCCTTGTTCTAAAGCTCTTTGGGAACCGCTTGCATAGCCCCACAGACCTGGGGGCTGCAGGCTTTCCTGCTGCCTTCAGCCTCAAAACCACCCTTTCCCACTTGGCGCCGCGCCAGGCACAAAAATTGCCATATGGCTGGAGCTTGGTCCCACGCCCAAAGAGCCAGCAGGGAAAACTAGGCCTTGTTCTAAAGCTCTTTGGGAACTGCTTGCGTAGCCCCACACACCTGCGGGCTGCAGGCTTTCCTGCTGCCTTCAGCCTCAAAACCACCCTTTCCCACTTGGCGCCGCGCCAGGCACAAAAATGGCCATATGGCTGGAGACTGGTCCCACGCCCAAAGAGCCAGCAGGGAAAACTAGGCCTTGTTCTAAAGCTCTTTGGGAACCGCTTGCGTAGCCCCGCACAGCTGCGGGCTGCAGGCTTTTTTGGCACTTTCAGCCTCAAAACCACCCTTTCCCACTTGGCGCCACGCCAGGCACAAAAATGGCCATATGTCTGTTGATGGGTCCCACGCCCAAAGAGTCAGCAGGGAAAACTAGGCCTTGTTCTAAAGCTCTTTGGGAACCGCTTGCGTAGCCCCACGGACCTGGGGGCTGCAGGCTTTCCTGCTGCCTTGAGCCTCAAAACCACCCTTTCCCACTTGGCGCCGCGCCAGGCACAAAAATGGCCAATGTCTGGAGATTGGTCCCACGCCCAAAGAGCCAGCAGGGAAAACTATGCCTTGTTCTAAAGCTCTTTGGGAACGGCTTGCGTAGCCTCACAGACCTGGGGGCTGCAGGCTTTCCTGCTGCCTTCAGCCTCAAAACCACCCTTCCCCACTTGGCGCCGCGCCAGGCAAAAAAATGCCCATATGTCTGGAGATTGGTCCCACGCCCAAAGAGCCAGCAGGGAAAACTAGGCCTTGTTCTAAAGCTCTTTGGGAACCGCTTGCATAGCCCCACACACCTGCGGGCTGCAGGCTTTCCTGCTGCCTTCAGCCTCAAAACCACCCTTCCCCACTTGTCGCTGCGCCAAGCCCCAAAATGGCCATATGACTGTTGATAGGTCCAACGCCCAAAGAGCCAGCAGGGAAAACTAGGCCTTGTTCTAAAGCTCTTTGGGAACCTCTTGCGTAGCCCCACGGACCTGGGGGCTGCAGGCTTTCCTGCTGCCTTCAGCCTCAAAAACACCCTTTCCCACTTGGCGCCACGCCAGTCACAAAAATGGCCATAGGTATGGATATGGGTCCCACACCCAAGGAGCCAGCAGGGAAAACTATGCCTTGTTCTAAAGCTCTTTGGGAACCGCTTGCATAGCCCCACAGACCTGGGGGCTGCAGGCTTTCCTGCTGCCTTCAGCCTCAAAACCACCCTTTCCCACTTGGCGCCGCGCCAGGCACAAAAATTGCCATATGGCTGGAGCTTGGTCCCACGCCCAAAGAGCCAGCAGGGAAAACTAGGCCTTGTTCTAAAGCTCTTTGGGAACTGCTTGCGTAGCCCCACACACCTGCGGGCTGCAGGCTTTCCTGCTGCCTTCAGCCTCAAAACCACCCTTTCCCACTTGGCGCCGCGCCAGGCACAAAAATGGCCATATGGCTGGAGACTGGTCCCACGCCCAAAGAGCCAGCAGGGAAAACTAGGCCTTGTTCTAAAGCTCTTTGGGAACCGCTTGCGTAGCCCCGCACAGCTGCGGGCTGCAGGCTTTTTTGGCACTTTCAGCCTCAAAACCACCCTTTCCCACTTGGCGCCACGCCAGGCACAAAAATGGCCATATGTCTGTTGATGGGTCCCACGCCCAAAGAGTCAGCAGGGAAAACTAGGCCTTGTTCTAAAGCTCTTTGGGAACCGCTTGCGTAGCCCCACGGACCTGGGGGCTGCAGGCTTTCCTGCTGCCTTGAGCCTCAAAACCACCCTTTCCCACTTGGCGCCGCGCCAGGCACAAAAATGGCCAATGTCTGGAGATTGGTCCCACGCCCAAAGAGCCAGCAGGGAAAACTATGCCTTGTTCTAAAGCTCTTTGGGAACGGCTTGCGTAGCCTCACAGACCTGGGGGCTGCAGGCTTTCCTGCTGCCTTCAGCCTCAAAACCACCCTTCCCCACTTGGCGCCGCGCCAGGCAAAAAAATGCCCATATGTCTGGAGATTGGTCCCACGCCCAAAGAGCCAGCAGGGAAAACTAGGCCTTGTTCTAAAGCTCTTTGGGAACCGCTTGCATAGCCCCACACACCTGCGGGCTGCAGGCTTTCCTGCTGCCTTCAGCCTCAAAACCACCCTTCCCCACTTGTCGCTGCGCCAAGCCCCAAAATGGCCATATGACTGTTGATAGGTCCAACGCCCAAAGAGCCAGCAGGGAAAACTATGCCTTGTTCTAAAGCTCTTTGGGAACCTCTTGCGTAGCCCCACGGACCTGGGGGCTGCAGGCTTTCCTGCTGCCTTCAGCCTCAAAACCACCCTTTCCCACTTGGCGCCGCGCCAGGCACAAAAATGGCCATATGGCTGGAGATTGGTCCCACGCCCAAAGAGCCAGCAGGGAAAACTATGCCTTGTTCTAAAGCTCTTTGGGAACCTCTTGCGTAGCCCCACGGACCTGGGGGCTGCAGGCTTTCCTGCTGCCTTCAGCCTCAAAACCACCCTTTCCCACTTGGCGCCGCGCCAGGCACAAAAATGGCCATATGTCTGCAGATTGGTCCCACGCCCAAAGAGCCAGCAGGGAAAACTAGGCCTTGTTCTAAAGCTCTTTGGGAACGGCTTGCGTAGCCTCACAGACCTGGGGGGTGCAGGCTTTCCTGCTGCCTTCAGCCTCAAAACCACCCTTCCACACTTGGCGCCGCGCCAGGCAAAAAAATGCCCATATGTCTGGAGATTGGTCCCACGCCCAAAGAGCCAGCAGGGAAAACTAGGCCTTGTTCTAAAGCTCTTTGGGAACCGCTTGCATAGCCCCACACACCTGCGGGCTGCAGGCTTTCCTGCTGCCTTCAGCCTCAAAACCACCCTTCCCCACTTGTCGCCGCGCCAAGCCCCAAAATGGCCATATGTCTGGAGATGGGTCCAACGCCCAAAGAGCCAGCAGGGAAAACTATGCCTTGTTCTAAAGCTCTTTGGGAACCTCTTGCGTAGCCCCACGGACCTGGGGGCTGCAGGCTTTCCTGCTGCCTTCAGCCTCAAAACCACCCTTTCCCACTTTGCGCCGCGCCAGGCACAAAAATGGCCATATGGCTGGAGATTGGTCCCACGCCCAAAGAGCCAGCAGGGAAAACTATGCCTTGTTCTAAAGCTCTTTGGGAACCTCTTGCGTAGCCCCACGGACCTGGGGGCTGCAGGCTTTCCTGCTGCCTTCAGCCTCAAAACCACCCTTCCCCACTTGTTGCCGCGCCAAGCCCCAAAATGGCCATATGTCTGCAGATTGGTCCCACGCCCAAAGAGCCAGCAGGGAAAACTAGGCCTTGTTCTAAAGCTCTTTGGGAACCGCTTGCGTAGCCCCACACACCTGGGGGCTGCAGGCTTTCCTGCTGCCTTCAGCCTCAAAACCACCCTTTCCCAATTGGCACCGCGACAGGCACAAAAATGGCCATATGTCTGGAGATTGGTCCCACGCCCAAAGAGCCAGCAGGGAAAACTATGCCTTGTTCTAAAGCTCTTTGGGAACCGCTTGCGTAGCCCCACACACCTGGGGGCTGCAGGCTTTCCTGCTGCCTTCAGCCTCAAAACCATCCTTTCCCACTTGGCGCCGCGCCAGGCACAAAAATGGCCACATGGCTGGAGACTGGTCCCACACCCAAAGAGCCAGCAGGGAAAACTAGGCCTTGTTCTAAAGCTCTTTGGGAACCGCTTGCGTAGCCCTACACACCTGCGGGCTGCAGGCTTTTTTGGCACTTTCAGCATCAAAACCACCCTTTCCCACTTGTGGCCGCATCAGGCACAAAAATGGCCATATGTCTGTTGATGGGTCCCACGCCCAAAGAGTCAGCAGGGAAAACTAGGCCTTGTTCTAAAGCTCTTTGGGAACCGCTTGCGTAGCCCTACACACCTGCGGGCTGCAGGCTTTTTTGGCACTTTCAGCATCAAAACCACCCTTTCCCACTTGTGGCCGCACCAGGCACAAAAATGGCCATATGTCTGTTGATGGGTCCCACGCCCAAAGAGCCAGCATGGAATACGAGGCCTTGTTCTAAAGCTCTTTGGGAACCGCTTGCGTAGCCCCACACACATGGGGGCTGCAGGCTTTCCTGCTGCCTTCAGCCTCAAAAACACCCTTTCCCACTTGTCGCCGCGCCAGGCACAAAAATGGCCATATGGCTGGAGACTGGTCCCACACCCAAAGAGCCAGCAGGGAAAACTATGCCTTGTTCTAAAGCTCTTTGGGAACCGCTTGCGTAGCCCCACAGACCTGGGGGCTGCAGGCTTTCCTGCTGCCTTCAGCCTCAAAACCACCCTTTCTCACTTGGCGCCGCGCCAGGCACAAAAATGGGCAATGTCTGGAGATTGGTCCCACGCCCAAAGAGCCAGCAGGGAAAACTATGCCTTGTTCTAAAGCTCTTTGGGAACGGCTTGCGTAGCCTCACATACCTGGGGGCTGCAGGCTTTCCTGCTGCCTTCAGCCTCAAAACCACCCTTTCTCACTTGGCGCCGCGCCAGGCAAAAAAATGCCCATATGTCTGGAGATTAGTCCCACGCCCAAAGAGCCAGCAGGGAAAACTAGGCCTTGTTCTAAAGCTCTTTGGGAACCGCTTGCATAGCCCCACACACCTGCGGACTGCAGGCTTTCCTACTGCCTTCAGCCTCAAAACCACCCTTCCCCACTTGTCGCCGCGCCAAGTCCCAAAATGGCCATATGTCTGGAGATGAGTCCAACGCCCAAAGAGCCAGCAGGGAAAACTATGCCTTGTTCTAAAGCTCTTTGGGAACCGCTTGCGTAGCCTCACGGACCTGGGGGCTGCAGGCTTTCCTGCTGCCTTCAGCCTCAAAACCACCCTTTCCCACTTGGCGCCGCGCCAGGCACAAAAATGGCCATATGGCTAGAAACTGGTCCCACGCGCAAAGAGCCAGCAGGGAAAATTAGGCCTTGTTCTAAAGCTCTTTGGGAACCGCTTGCGTAGCCCCACACACCTGGGGGCTGCAGGCTTTCCTGCTGCCTTCAGCCTCAAAAACACCCTTTCCCACTTGGCGCCACGCCAGGCACAAAAATGGCCATAGGTATGGATATGGGTCCCACACCCAAGGAGCCAGCAGGGAAAACTATGCCTTGTTCTAAAGCTCTTTGGGAACCGCTTGCGTAGCCCCACAGACCTGGGGGCTGCAGGCTTTCCTGCTGCCTTCAGCCTCAAAACCACCCTTTCCCACTTGGCGCCGCGCCAGGCACAAAAATTGCCATATGGCTGGAGCTTGGTCCCACGCCCAAAGAGCCAGCAGGGAAAACTAGGCCTTGTTCTAAAGCTCTTTGGGAACTGCTTGCGTAGCCCCACACACCTGCGGGCTGCAGGCTTTCCTGCTGCCTTCAGCCTCAAAACCACCCTTTCCCACTTGGCGCCGCGCCAGGCACAAAAATGGCCATATGGCTGGAGACTGGTCCCACGCCCAAAGAGCCAGCAGGGAAAACTAGGCCTTGTTCTAAAGCTCTTTGGGAACCGCTTGCGTAGCCCTACACACCTGCGGGCTGCAGGCTTTTTTGGCACTTTCAGCCTCAAAACCACCCTTTCCCACTTGGCGCCACGCCAGGCACAAAAATGGCCATATGTCTGTTGATGGGTCCCACGCCCAAAGAGTCAGCAGGGAAAACTAGGCCTTGTTCTAAAGCTCTTTGGGAACCGCTTGCGTAGCCCCACGGACCTGGGGGCTGCAGGCTTTCCTGCTGCCTTGAGCCTCAAAACCACCCTTTCCCACTTGGCGCCGCGCCAGGCACAAAAATGGCCAATGTCTGGAGATTGGTCCCACGCCCAAAGAGCCAGCAGGGAAAACTATGCCTTGTTCTAAAGCTCTTTGGGAACGGCTTGCGTAGCCTCACAGACCTGGGGGCTGCAGGCTTTCCTGCTGCCTTCAGCCTCAAAACCACCCTTCCCCACTTGGCGCCGCGCCAGGCAAAAAAATGCCCATATGTCTGGAGATTGGTCCCACGCCCAAAGAGCCAGCAGGGAAAACTAGGCCTTGTTCTAAAGCTCTTTGGGAACCGCGTGCATAGCCCCACACACCTGCGGGCTGCAGGCTTTCCTGCTGCCTTCAGCCTCAAAACCACCCTTCCCCACTTGTCGCCGCGCCAAGCCCCAAAATGGCCATATGACTGTTGATAGGTCCAACGCCCAAAGAGCCAGCAGGGAAAACTAGGCCTTGTTCTAAAGCTCTTTGGGAACCTCTTGCGTAGCCCCACGGACCTGGGGGCTGCAGGCTTTCCTGCTGCCTTCAGCCTCAAAACCACCCTTTCCCACTTGGCGCCGCGCCAGGCACAAAAATGGCCATATGGCTGGAGATTGGTCCCACGCCCAAAGAGCCAGCAGGGAAAACTATGCCTTGTTCTAAAGCTCTTTGGGAACCTCTTGCGTAGCCCCACACACCTGCGGGCTGCAGGCTTTCCTGCTGCCTTCAGCCTCAAAACCACCCTTTCCCACTTGGCGCCGCGCCAGGCACAAAAATGGCCATATGTCTGCAGATTGGTCCCACGCCCAAAGAGCCAGCAGGGAAAACTAGGCCTTGTTCTAAAGCTCTTTGGGAACGGCTTGCGTAGCCTCACAGACCTGGGGGGTGCAGGCTTTCCTGCTGCCTTCAGCCTCAAAACCACCCTTCCACACTTGGCGCCGCGCCAGGCAAAAAAATGCCCATATGTCTGGAGATTGGTCCCACGCCCAAAGAGCCAGCAGGGAAAACTAGGCCTTGTTCTAAAGCTCTTTGGGAACCGCTTGCATAGCCCCACACACCTGCGGGCTGCAGGCTTTCCTGCTGCCTTCAGCCTCAAAACCACCCTTCCCCACTTGTCGCCGCGCCAAGCCCCAAAATGGCCATATGTCTGGAGATGGGTCCAACGCCCAAAGAGCCAGCAGGGAAAACTATGCCTTGTTCTAAAGCTCTTTGGGAACCTCTTGCGTAGCCCCACACACCTGGGGGCTGCAGGCTTTCCTGCTGCCTTCAGCCTCAAAACCACCCTTTCCCACTTGGCGCCGCGCCAGGCACAAAAATGGCCATATGGCTGGAGATTGGTCCCACGCCCAAAGAGCCAGCAGGGAAAACTATGCCTTGTTCTAAAGCTCTTTGGGAACCTCTTGCGTAGCCCCACGGACCTGGGGGCTGCAGGCTTTCCTGCTGCCTTCAGCCTCAAAACCACCCTTCCCCACTTCTTGCCGCGCCAAGCCCCAAAATGGCCATATGTCTGCAGATTGGTCCCACGCCCAAAGAGCCAGCAGGGAAAACTAGGCCTTGTTCTAAAGCTCTTTGGGAACCGCTTGCGTAGCCCCACACACCTGGGGGCTGCAGGCTTTCCTGCTGCCTTCAGCCTCAAAACCATCCTTTCCCACTTGGCGCCGCGCCAGGCACAAAAATGGCCACATGGCTGGAGACTGGTCCCACACCCAAAGAGCCAGCAGGGAAAACTAGGCCTTGTTCTAAAGCTCTTTGGGAACCGCTTGCGTAGCCCTACACACCTGCGGGCTGCAGGCTTTTTTGGCACTTTCAGCATCAAAACCACCCTTTCCCACTTGTGGCCGCATCAGGCACAAAAATGGCCATATGTCTGTTGATGGGTCCCACGCCCAAAGAGTCAGCAGGGAAAACTAGGCCTTGTTCTAAAGCTCTTTGGGAACCGCTTGCGTAGCCCTACACACCTGCGGGCTGCAGGCTTTTTTGGCACTTTCAGCATCAAAACCACCCTTTCCCACTTGTGGCCGCACCAGGCACAAAAATGGCCATATGTCTGTTGATGGGTCCCACGCCCAAAGAGCCAGCAGGGAAAACTAGGCCTTGTTCTAAAGCTCTTTGGGAACCGCTTGCGTAGCCCCGCACAGCTGCGGGCTGCAGGCTTTTTTGGCACTTTCAGCCTCAAAACCACCCTTTCCCACTTGGCGCCGCGCCAGGCACAAAAATGGCCATATGTCTGTTGATGGGTCCCACGCCCAAAGAGTCAGCAGGGAAAACTAGGCCTTGTTCTAAAGCTCTTTGGGAACCGCTTGCGTAGCCCCACACACATGGGGGCTGCAGGCTTTCCTGCTGCCTTCAGCCTCAAAACCACCCTTTCTCACTTGGCGCCGCGCCAGGCACAAAAATGGCCAATGTCTGGAGATTGGTCCCACGCCCAATGAGCCAGCAGGGAAAACTATGCCTTGTTCTAAAGCTCTTTGGGAACGGCTTGCGTAGCCTCACAGACCTGGGGGCTGCAGGCTTTCCTGCTGCCTTCAGCCTCAAAACCACCCTTTCCCACTTGGCGCCGCGCCAGGCAAAAAAATGCCCATATGTCTGGAGATTGGTCCCACGCCCAAAGAGCCAGCAGGGAAAACTAGGCCTTGTTCTAAAGCTCTTTGGGAACCGCTTGCATAGCCCCACACACCTGCGGGCTGCAGGCTTTCCTGCTGCCTTCAGCCTCAAAACCACCCTTCCCCACTTGTCGCCGCGCCAAGCCCCAAAATGGCCATATGTCTGGAGATGGGTCCAACGCCCAAAGAGCCAGCAGGGAAAACTATGCCTTGTTCTAAAGCTCTTTGGGAACCTCTTGCGTAGCCCCACGGACCTGGGGGCTGCAGGCTTTCCTGCTGCCTTCAGCCTCAAAACCACCCTTTCCCACTTGGCGCCGTGCCAGGCACAAAAATGGCCATATGGCTGGAGATTGGTCCCACGCCCAAAGAGCCAGCAGGGAAAACTATGCCTTGTTCTAAAGCTCTTTGGGAACCTCTTGCGTAGCCCCACGGACCTGGGGGCTGCAGGCTTTCCTGCTGCCTTCAGCCTCAAAACCACCCTTCCCCACTTGTTGCCGCGCCAAGCCCCAAAATGGCCATATGTCTGCAGATTGGTCCCACGCCCAAAGAGCCAGCAGGGAAAACTAGGCCTTGTTCTAAAGCTCTTTGGGAACCGCTTGCGTAGCCCCACACACATGGGGGCTGCAGGCTTTCCTGCTGCCTTCAGCCTCAAAACCACCCTTTCCCAATTGGCACCGCGACAGGCACAAAAATGGCCATATGTCTGGAGATTGGTCCCACGCCCAAAGAGCCAGCAGGGAAAACTATGCCTTGTTCTAAAGCTCTTTGGGAACCGCTTGCGTAGCCCCACACACCTGGGGGCTGCAGGCTTTCCTGCTGCCTTCAGCCTCAAAACCATCCTTTCCCACTTGGCGCCGCGCCAGGCACAAAAATGGCCACATGGCTGGAGACTGGTCCCACACCCAAAGAGCCAGCAGGGAAAACTAGGCCTTGTTCTAAAGCTCTTTGGGAACCGCTTGCGTAGCCCTACACACCTGCGGGCTGCAGGCTTTTTTGGCACTTTCAGCATCAAAACCACCCTTTCCCACTTGTGGCCGCATCAGGCACAAAAATGGCCATATGTCTGTTGATGGGTCCCACGCCCAAAGAGTCAGCAGGGAAAACTAGGCCTTGTTCTAAAGCTCTTTGGGAACCGCTTGCGTAGCCCTACACACCTGCGGGCTGCAGGCTTTTTTGGCACTTTCAGCATCAAAACCACCCTTTCCCACTTGTGGCCGCACCAGGCACAAAAATGGCCATATGTCTGTTGATGGGTCCCACGCCCAAAGAGCCAGCATGGAATACGAGGCCTTGTTCTAAAGCTCTTTGGGAACCGCTTGCGTAGCCCCACACACATGGGGGCTGCAGGCTTTCCTGCTGCCTTCAGCCTCAAAAACACCCTTTCCCACTTGTCGCCGCGCCAGGCACAAAAATGGCCATATGGCTGGAGACTGGTCCCACACCCAAAGAGCCAGCAGGGAAAACTATGCCTTGTTCTAAAGCTCTTTGGGAACCGCTTGCGTAGCCCCACAGACCTGGGGGCTGCAGGCTTTCCTGCTGCCTTCAGCCTCAAAACCACCCTTTCTCACTTGGCGCCGCGCCAGGCACAAAAATGGCCAATGTCTGGAGATTGGTCCCACGCCCAAAGAGCCAGCAGGGAAAACTATGCCTTGTTCTAAAGCTCTTTGGGAACGGCTTGCGTAGCCTCACAGACCTGGGGGCTGCAGGCTTTCCTGCTGCCTTCAGCCTCAAAACCACCCTTTCCCACTTGGCGCCGCGCCAGGCAAAAAAATGCCCATATGTCTGGAGATTGGTCCCACGCCCAAAGAGCCAGCAGGGAAAACTAGGCCTTGTTCTAAAGCTCTTTGGGAACCGCTTGCATAGCCCCACACACCTGCGGACTGCAGGCTTTCCTACTGCCTTCAGCCTCAAAACCACCCTTCCCCACTTGTCGCCGCGCCAAGCCCCAAAATGGCCATATGTCTGGAGATGGGTCCAACGCCCAAAGAGTCAGCAGGGAAAACTAGGCCTTGTTCTAAAGCTCTTTGGGAACCGCTTGCGTAGCCCCACACACATGGGGGCTGCAGGCTTTCCTGCTGCCTTCAGCCTCAAAACCACCCTTTCCCACTTGGCGCCGCGCCAGGCACAAAAATGGCCATATGGCTGGAGATTGGTCCCACGCCCAAAGAGCAAGCAGGGAAAACTATGCCTTGTTCTAAAGCTCTTTGGGAACCTCTTGCGTAGCCCCACGGACCTGGGGGCTGCAGGCTTTCCTGCTGCCTTCAGCCTCAAAACCACCCTTCCCCACTTGTTGCCGCGCCAAGCCCCAAAATGGCCATATGTCTGCAGATTGGTCCCACGCCCAAAGAGCCAGCAGGGAAAACTAGGCCTTGTTCTAAAGCTCTTTGGGAACGGCTTGCGTAGCCCCACACACCTGGGGGCTGCAGGCTTTCCTGCTGCCTTCAGCCTCAAAACCATCCTTTCCCACTTGGCGCCGCGCCAGGCACAAAAATGGCCATATGGCTGGAGAATGGTCCCACACCCAAAGAGCCAGCAGGGAAAACTAGGCCTTGTTCTAAAGCTCTTTGGGAACCGCTTGCGTAGCCCTACACACCTGGGGGCTGCAGGTTTTTTTGGCACTTTCAGCATCAAAAACACCCTTTCCCACTTGTGGCCGCACCAGGCACAAAAATGGCCATATGTCTGTTGATGGGTCCCACGCCCAAAGAGCCAGCATGGAATACGAGGCCTTGTTCTAAAGCTCTTTGGGAACCGCTTGCGTAGCCCCACACACATGGGGGCTGCAGGCTTTCCTGCTGCCTTCAGCCTCAAAACCACCCTTTCCCACTTGGCGCCGCGCCAGGCACAAAAATGGCCATATGGCTGGAGACTGGTCCCACGCCCAAAGAGCCAGCAGGGAAAACTATGCCTTGTTCTAAAGCTCTTTGGGAACCGCTTGCGTAGCCCCACGGACCTGGGGGCTGCAGACTTTCCTGCTGCCTTCAGCCTCCAAACCACCCTTTCCCACTTGGCGCCGCGCCAAGCCCCAAAATGGCCATATGTCTGGAGATGGGTCCAACGCCCAAAGAGCCAGCAGGGAAAACTATGCCTTGTTCTAAAGCTCTTTGGGAACGGCTTGCGTAGCCCCACAGACCTGGGGGCTGCAGGCTTTCCTGCTGCCTTCAGCCTCAAAACCACCCTTTCCCACTTGGCGCCGCGCCAGGCAAAAAAATGCCCATATGTCTGGAGATTGGTCCCACGCCCAAAGAGCCAGCAGGGAAAACTAGGCCTTGTTCTAAAGCTCTTTGGGAACCGCTTGCATAGCCCCACACACCTGCGGACTGCAGGCTTTCCTACTGCCTTCAGCCTCAAAACCACCCTTCCCCACTTGTCGCCGCGCCAAGCCCCAAAATGGCCATATGTCTGGAGATGGGTCCAACGCCCAAAGAGTCAGCAGGGAAAACTAGGCCTTGTTCTAAAGCTCTTTGGGAACCGCTTGCGTAGCCCCACACACATGGGGGCTGCAGGCTTTCCTGCTGCCTTCAGCCTCAAAACCACCCTTTCCCACTTGGCGCCGCGCCAGGCACAAAAATGGCCATATGGCTGGAGACTGGTCCCACGCCCAAAGAGCCAGCAGGGAAAACTAGGCCTTGTTCTAAAGCTCTTTGGGAACCGCTTGCGTAGCCCCACACAGCTGCGGGCTGCAGGCTTTTTTGGCACTTTCAGCCTCAAAACCACCTATTCCCACTTCTGGCCGCACCAGGCACAAAAATGGCCATATGTCTGTTGATGGGTCCCACGCCCAAAGAGTCAGCAGGGAAAACTAGGCCTTGTTCTAAAGCTCTTTGGGAACCGCTTGCGTAGCCCTACACACCTGCGGGCTGCAGGCTTTTTTGGCACTTTCAGCATCCATACCACCCTTTCCCACTTGTGGCCGCACCAGGCACAAAAATGGCCATATGTCTGTTGATGGGTCACACGCCCAAAGAGCCAGCAGGGAAGACTATGCCTTGTTCTAAAGCTCTTTGGGAACCGCTTGCGTAGCCCCACACACCTGGGGGCTGCAGGCTTTCCTGCTGCCTTCAGCCTCAAAACCACCCTTTCCCACTTGGCGCCGCGCCAGGCACAAAAATGGCCATATGGCTAGAAACTGGTCCCACGCGCAAAGAGCCAGCAGGGAAAATTAGGCCTTGTTCTAAAGCCCTTTGGGAACCGCTTGCATAGCCCCACACACCTGCGGTCTGCAGGCTTTCCTGCTGCCTTCAGCCTCAAAACCACCCTTTCCCACTTGTCGCCGCGCCAAGCCCCAAAATGGCCATATGTCTGGAGATGGGTCCAACGCCGAAAGAGCCAGCAGGGAAAACTATGCCTTGTTTTAAAGCTCTTTGGGAACGGCTTGCGTAGCCCCACAGACCTGGGGGCTGCAGGCTTTCCTGCTGCCTTCAGCCTCAAAAACACCCTTTCCCACTTGGCGCCACGCCAGGCACAAAAATTGCCATATGGCTGGAGCTTGGTCCCACGCCCAAAGAGCCAGCAGGGAAAACTATGCCTTGTTCTAAAGCTCTTTGGGAACGGCTTGCGTAGCCCCACGGACCTGGGGGCTGCAGGCTTTCCTGCTGCCTTCAGCCTCAAAACCACCCTTTCCCACTTGGCGCCGCGCCAGGCACAAAAATGGCCATATGGCTGGAGACTGGTCCCACGCCCAAAGAGCCAGCAGGGAAAACTATGCCTTGTTCTAAAGCTCTTTGGGAACCGCTTGCGTAGCCCTACACACCTGCGGGCTGCAGGCTTTTTTGGCACTTTCAGCCTCAAAACCACCCTTTCCCACTTGGCTCCGCGCCAGGCAAAAAAATGCCCATATGTCTGGAGATTGGTCCCACGCCCAAAGAGCCAGCAGGGAAAACTAGGCCTTGTTCTAAAGCTCTTTGGGAACCGCTTGCGTAGTCCCACACACCTGGGGGCTGCAGGCTTTCCTGCTGCCTTCAGCCTCAAAACCACCCTTTCCCACTTGGCGCCACGCCAGTCAAAAAAATTGGCATAGGTATGGATATGGGTCCCACACCCAAGGAGCCAGCAGGGAAAACTATGCCTTGTTCTAAAGCTCTTTGGAACCGCTTGCGTAGCCCCACACACCTGGGGGCTGCAGGCTTTCCTGCTGCCTTCAGCCTCAAAACCACCCTTTCCCACTTGGCACCGCGCCAGGCACAAAAATGGCCATATGTATGCAGATTGGTCCCACGCCCAAAGAGCCAGCAGGGAAAACTATGCCTTGTTCTAAAGCTCTTTGGGAACGGCTTGCGCAGCCCCACACACCTGGGGGCTGCAGGCTTTCCTGCTGCCTTCAGCCTCAAAACCACCCTTTCCCACTTGGCGCCGCGCCAGGGCCAAAAATGGCCATATGGCTGGAGACTGGTCCCACGCCCAAAGAGCCAGCAGGGAAAACTAGGCCTTGTTCTAAAGCTCTTTGGGAACCGCTTGCGTAGCCCCACGGACCTGGGGGCTGCAGGCTTTCCTGCTGCCTTCAGCCTCAAAACCATCCTTCCCCACTTGTTGCCGCGCCAAGCCCCAAAATGGCCATATGTCTGCAGATTGGTCCCATGCCCAAAGAGCCAGCAGGGAAGACTATGCCTTGTTCTAAAGCTCTTTGGGAACCGCTTGCGTAGCCCCACACACCTGGGGGCTGCAGGCTTTCCTGCTGCCTTCAGCCTCAAAACCACCCTTTCCCACTTGGCGCCGCGCCAGGCAGAAAAATGGCCATATGGCTAGAAACTGGTCCCACGCGCAAAGAGCCAGCAGGGAAAATTAGGCCTTGTTCTAAAGCTCTTTGGGAACCGCTTGCATAGCCCCACACACCTGCGGTTTGCAGGCTTTCCTGCTGCCTTCAGCCTCAAACCCACCCTTTCCCACTTGTCGCCGCGCCAAGCCCCAAAATGGCCATATGTCTGGAGATGGGTCCAACGCCGAAAGAGCAAGCAGGGAAAACTATGCCTTGTTTTAAAGCTCTTTGGGAACGGCTTGCGTAGCCCCACAGACCTGGGGGCTGCAGGCTTTCCTGCTGCCTTCAGCCTCAAAAACACCCTTTCCCACTTGGCGCCACGCCAGGCACAAAAATTGCCATATGGCTGGAGCTTGGTCCCACGCCCAAAGAGCCAGCAGGGAAAACTATGCCTTGTTATAAAGCTCTTTGGGAACGGCTTGCGTAGCCCCACGGACCTGGGGGCTGCAGGCTTTCCTGCTGCCTTCAGCCTCAAAACCACCCTTTCCCACTTGGCGCCGCGCCAGGCAAAAAAATGCCCATATGTCTGGAGATTGGTCCCACGCCCAAAGAGCCAGCAGGGAAAACTAGGCCTTGTTCTAAAGCTCTTTGGGAACCGCTTGCGTAGCCCCACACAGCTGCGGGCTGCAGGCTTTTTTGGCACTTTCAGCCTCAAAACCACCTATTCCCACTTCTGGCCGCACCAGGCACAAAAATGGCCATATGTCTGTTGATGGGTCCCACGCCCAAAGAGTCAGCAGGGAAAACTAGGCCTTGTTCTAAAGCTCTTTGGGAACCGCTTGCGTAGCCCTACACACCTGCAGGCTGCAGGCTTTTTTGGCAATTTCAGCATCAAAACCACCCTTTCCCACTTGTGGCCGCACCAGGCACAAAAATGGCCATATGTCTGTTGATGGGTCCCACGCCCAAAGAGCCAGCATGGAATACGAGGCCTTGTTCTAAAGCTCTTTGGGAACCGCTTGCGTAGCCCCACACACATGGGGGCTGCAGGCTTTCCTGCTGCCTTCAGCCTCAAAACCACCCTTTCCCACTTGGCGCCGCGCCAGGCACAAAAATGGCCATATGGCTGGAGACTGGTCCCACACCCAAAGAGCCAGCAGGGAAAACTATGCCTTGTTCTAAAGCTCTTTGGGAACCGCTTGCGTAGCCCCACACACCTGGGGGCTGCAGGCTTTTTCGGCACTTTCAGCCTCAAAACCACCCTTTCCCACTTGTCGCCGCGCCAAGCCCCAAAATGGCCATATGTCTGGAGATGGCTCCAACGCCCAAAGAGCCAGCAGGGAAAACTATGCCTTGTTCTAAAGCTCTTTGGGAACGGCTTGCGTAGCCCCACACACCTGGGGGCTGCAGGTTTTCCTGCTGCCTTCAGCCTCAAAAACACCCTTTCCCACTTGGCGCCACGCCAGGCACAAAAATTGCCATATGGCAGGAGCTTGGTCCCACGCCCAAAGAGCCAGCAGGGAAAACTATGCCTTGTTCTAAAGCTCTTTGGGAACCGCTTGCGTAGCCCCACACACCTGGGGGCTGCAGGTTTTCCTGCTGCCTTCAGCCTCAAAAACACCCTTTCCCACTTGGCGCCGCGCCAGGCACAAAAATGGCCATATGGCTGGAGACTGGTCCCACGCCCAAAGAGCCAGCAGGGAAAACTATGCCTTGTTTTAAAGCTCTTTGGGAACGGCTTGCGTAGCCCCACAGACCTGGGGGCTGCAGGCTTTCCTGCTGCCTTCAGCCTCAAAAACACCCTTTCCCACTTTGCGCCGCGCCAGGCACAAAAATTGCCATATGGCTGGAGATTGGTCCCACGCCCAAAGAACCAGCAGGGAAAACTAGGCCTTGTTCTAAAGCTCTTTGGGAACCGCTTGCGTAGCCCCACACACATGGGGGCTGCAGGCTTTCCTGCTGCCTTCAGCCTCAAAACCACCCTTCCCCACTTGTCGCCGCGCCAGGCACAAAAATGGCCATATGTCTGGAGACTGGTCCCACGCCCAAAGAGCCAGCAGGGAAAACTATGCCTTGTTCTAAAGATCTTTGGTACCTCTTGCGTAGCCCCACGGACCTGGGGGCTGCAGGCTTTCCTGCTGCCTTCAGCCTCAAAACCACCCTTTCCCACTTGGCGCCGCGCCAAGCCCCAAAATGGCCATATGTCTGGAGATGGGTCCAACGCCCAAAGAGCCAGCAGGGAAAACTATGCCTTGTTCTAAAGCTCTTTGGGAAACGCTTGCGTAGCCCCACACACCTGGGGGCTGCAGGTTTTCCTGCTGCCTTCAGCCTCAAAAACACCCTTTCCCACTTGGCGCCGCGCCAGGCACAAAAATGGCCATATGGCTGGAGACTGGTCCCACGCCCAAAGAGCCAGCAGGGAAAACTAGGCCTTGTTCTAAAGCTCTTTGGGAACCGCTTGCGTAGCCCCACACAGCTGCGGGCTGCAGGCTTTTTTGGCACTTTCAGCCTCAAAACCACCTATTCCCACTTGGCGCCGCACCAGGCACAAAAATGGCCATATGTCTGTTGATGGGTCCCACGCCCAAAGAGTCAGCAGGGAAAACTAGGCCTTGTTCTAAAGCTCTTTGGGAACTGCTTGCGTAGCCCTACACACCTGCGGGCTGCAGGCTTTTTTGGCACTTTCAGCCTCAAAACCACCCTTTCCCACTTGTGGCCGCACCAGGCACAAAAATGGCCATATGTCTGTTGATGGGTCCCACGCCCAAAGAGCCAGCATGGAATACGAGGCCTTGTTCTAAAGCTCTTTGGGAACCGCTTGCGTAGCCGCACAGACCTGGGGGCTGCAGGCTTTCCTGCTGCCTTCAGCCTCAAAACCACCCTTTCCCACTTGGCGCCGCGCCAGGCACAAAAATGGCCATATGGCTGGAGACTGGTCCCACACCCAAGGAGCCAGCAGGGAAAACTATGCCTTGTTCTAAAGCTCTTTGGGAACCGCTTGCGTAGCCCCACACACCTGGGGGCTGCAGGCTTTTTCGGCACTTTCAGCCTGAAAACCACCCTTTCCCACTTTGCGCCGCGCCAGGCACAAAAATGGCCATATGGCTGGAGACTGGTCCCACACCCAAAGAGCCAGCAGGGAAAACTAGGCCTTGTTCTAAAGCTCTTTAGGAACCGCTTGCGTAGCCCCACAGACCTGGGGGCTGCAGGCTTTCCTGCTGCCTTCAGCCTCAAAAAAACCCTTCCCCACTTGTGGCCGCGCCAAGTCCCAAAATGGCCATATGTCTGGAGATGAGTCCAACGCCCAAAGAGCCAGCAGGGAAAACTATGCCTTGTTCTAAAGCTCTTTGGGAACGGCTTGCGTAGCCCCACGGACCTGGGGGCTGCAGGCTTTCCTGCTGCCTTCAGCCTCAAAACCACCCTTTCCCACTTGGCGCCGCGCCAGGCACAAAAATGGCCATATGGCTAGAAACTCGTCCCACGCGCAAAGAGCCAGCAGGGAAAATTAGGCCTTGTTCTAAAGCTCTTTGGGAACCGCTTGCATAGCCCCACACACCTGCGGTCTGCAGGCTTTCCTGCTGCCTTCAGCCTCAAAACCACCCTTTCCCAATTGGCGCCGCGCCAAGCCCCAAAATGGACATATGTCTGGAGATGGGTCCAACGCCGAAAGAGCCAGCAGGGAAAACTATGCCTTGTTCTAAAGCTCTTTGGGAAATGCTTGCGTAGCCCCACACACCTGGGGTCTGCAGCCTTTCCTGCTGCCTTCAGCCTCAAAACCACCCTTTCCCACTTGGCGCCGCGCCAGGCACAAAAATTGCCATATGTCTGGAGATTGGTCCCACGCCCAAAGAGCCAGCAGGGAAAACTATGCCTTGTTCTAAAGCTCTTTGGGAACTGCTTGCGTAGCCCCACACACCTGGGGGCTGCAGGCTTTCCTGCTGCCTTCAGCCTCAAAAACACCCTTTCCCACTTGGCGCCACGCCAGGCACAAAAATTGCCATATGGCTGGAGACTGGTCCCACGCCCAAAGAGCCAGCAGGGAAAACTAGGCCTTGTTCTAAAGCTCTTTGGGAACCGCTTGCGTAGCCCCACACAGCTGCGGGCTGTAGGCTTTTTTGGCACTTTCAGCCTCAAAACCACCCTTCCCCACTTGTCGCCGCGCCAAGACCCAAAATGGCCATATGTCTGGAGATGGGTGCAACGCCCAAAGAGCCAGCAGGGAAAACTATGCCTTGTTCTAAAGCTCTTTGGGAACGGCTTGCGTAGCCCCACGGACCTGCGGGCTGCAGGCTTTTTTGGCACTTTCAGCATCAAAACCACCCTTTCCCACTTGTGGCCGCACCAGGCACAAAAATGGCCATATGTCTGTTGATGGGTCCCACGCCCAAAGAGCCAGCAGGGAATATTATGCCTTGTTCTAAAGCTCTTTGGGAACCGCTTGCGTAGCCCCACACACCTGGGGGCTGCAGGCTTTCCTGCTGCCTTCAGCCTCAAAACCACCCTTTCCCACTTGGCGCCGCGCCAGGCACAAAAATGGCCATATGGCTAGAAACTGGTCCCACGCGCAAAGAGCCAGCAGGGAAAATTAGGCCTTGTTCTAAAGCTCTTTGGGAACCGCTTGCATAGCCCCACACACCTGCGGTCTGCAGGCTTTCCTGCTGCCTTCAGCCTCAAAACCACCCTTTCCCACTTGTCGCCGCGCCAAGCCCCAAAATGGCCATATGTCTGGAGATGGGTCCAACGCCGAAAGAGCCAGCAGGGAAAACTATGCCTTGTTCTAAAGCTCTTTGGGAACGGCTTGCGTAGCCCCACAGACCTGGGGGCTGCAGGCTTTCCTGCTGCCTTCAGCCTCAAAAACACCCTTTCCCACTTGGCGCCACGCCAGGCACAAAAATTGCCATATGGCAGGAGCTTGGTCCCACGCCCAAAGAGCCAGCAGGGAAAACTATGTCTTGTTCTAAAGCTCTTTGGGAACCGCTTGCGTAGCCCCACACACCTGGGGGCTGCAGGTTTTCCTGCTGCCTTCAGCCACAAAAACACCCTTTCCCACTTGGCGCCGCGCCAGGCACAAAAATGGCCATATGGCTGGAGACTGGTCCCACGCCCAAAGAGCCAGCAGGGAAAACTAGGCCTTGTTCTAAAGCTCTTTGGGAACGGCTTGCGTAGCCCCACACAGCTGCGGGCTGCAGGCTTTTTTGGCACTTTCAGCCTCAAAACCACCCTTTCCCACTTGGCGCCGCGCCAGGCAAAAAAATGCCCATATGTCTGGGGACTGGTCCCACGCCCAAAGAGCCAGCAGGGAAACTATGCCTTGTTCTAAAGCTCTTTGGGAACCGCTTGCGTAGCCCCACACACCTGGGGGCTGCAGGCTTTCCTGCTGCCTTCAGCCTCAAAAACACCCTTTCCCACTTGGCGCCACGCCAGGCACAAAAATTGCCATATGGCTGGAGACTGGTCCCACGCCCAAAGAGCCAGCAGGGAAAACTAGGCCTTGTTCTAAAGCTCTTTGGGAACCGCTTGCGTAGCCCCACACAGCTGCGGGCTGTAGGCTTTTTTGGCACTTTCAGCCTCAAAACCACCCTTCCCCACTTGTCGCCGCGCCAAGACCCAAAATGGCCATATGTCTGGAGATGGGTGCAACGCCCAAAGAGCCAGCAGGGAAAACTATGCCTTGTTCTAAAGCTCTTTGGGAACCGCTTGCGTAGCCCCACGGACCTGCGGGCTGCAGGCTTTTTTGGCACTTTCAGCATCAAAACCACCCTTTCCCACTTGGCGCCGCGCCAGGCAAAAAAATGCCCATATGTCTGGGGACTGGTCCCACGCCCAAAGAGCCAGCAGGGAAACTATGCCTTGTTCTAAAGCTCTTTGGGAACCGCTTGCGTAGCCCCACACACCTGGGGGCTGCAGGCTTTCCTGCTGCCTTCAGCCTCAAAAACACCCTTTCCCACTTGGCGCCACGCCAGGCACAAAAATGGCCATATGGCTGGAGACTGGTCCCACGCCCAAAGAGCCAGCAGGGAAAACTAGGCCTTGTTCTAAAGCTCTTTGGGAACCGCTTGCGTAGCCCCACACAGCTGCGGGCTGTAGGCTTTTTTGGCACTTTCAGCCTCAAAACCACCCTTCCCCACTTGTCGCCGCGCCAAGACCCAAAATGGCCATATGTCTGGAGATGGGTGCAACGCCCAAAGAGCCAGCAGGGAAAACTATGCCTTGTTCTAAAGCTCTTTGGGAACCGCTTGCGTAGCCCCACGGACCTGCGGGCTGCAGGCTTTTTTGGCACTTTCAGCATCAAAACCACCCTTTCCCACTTGTGGCCGCACCAGGCACAAAAATGGCCATATGTCTTTTAATGGGTCCCACGCCCAAAGAGCCAGCAGGGAATATTATGCCTTGTTCTAAAGCTCTTTGGGAACCGCTTGCGTAGCCCCACACACCTGGGGGCTGCAGGCTTTCCTGCTGCCTTCAGCCTCAAAACCACCCTTTCCCACTTGGCGCCGCGCCAGGCACAAAAATGGCCATATGGCTAGAAACTGGTCCCACGCGCAAAGAGCCAGCAGGGAAAATTAGGCCTTGTTCTAAAGCTCTTTGGGAACCGCTTGCATAGCCCCACACACCTGCGGTCTGCAGGCTTTCCTGCTGCCTTCAGCCTCAAAACCACCCTTTCCCACTTGTCGCCGCGCCAAGCCCCAAAATGGCCATATGTCTGGAGATGGGTCCAACGCCGAAAGAGCCAGCAGGGAAAACTATGCCTTGTTCTAAAGCTCTTTGGGAACGGCTTGCGTAGCCCCACAGACCTGGGGGCTGCAGGCTTTCCTGCTGCCTTCAGCCTCAAAAACACCCTGTCCCACTTGGCGCCACGCCAGGCACAAAAATTGCCATATGGCAGGAGCTTGGTCCCACGCCCAAAGAGCCAGCAGGGAAAACTATGTCTTGTTCTAAAGCTCTTTGGGAACCGCTTGCGTAGCCCCACACACCTGGGGGCTGCAGGTTTTCCTGCTGCCTTCAGCCACAAAAACACCCTTTCCCACTTGGCGCCGCGCCAGGCACAAAAATGGCCATATGGCTGGAGACTGGTCCCACGCCCAAAGAGCCAGCAGGGAAAACTAGGCCTTGTTCTAAAGCTCTTTGGGAACGGCTTGCGTAGCTCCACGGACCTGGGGGCTGCAGGCTTTCCTGCTGCCTTCAGCCTCAAAACCACCCTTTCCCACTTGGCGCCGCGCCAGGCCCAAAAATGGCCATATGGCTACAGACTGGTCCCACGCCCAAAGAGCCAGCAGGGAAAACTAGGCCTTGTTCTAAAGCTCTTTGGGAACCGCTTGCATAGCCCCACACACCTGCGGGCTGCAGGCTTTCCTGCTGCCTTCAGCCTCAAAACCACCCTTCCCCACTTGTTGCCGCGCCAAGCCCAAAAATGGCCATATGTCTGGAGATGGGTCCAACGCCCAAAGAGCCAGCAGGGAAAACTATGCCTTGTTCTAAAGCTCTTTGGAACCGCTTGCGTAGCCCCACGGACCTGGGGGCTGCAGGCTTTCCTGCTGCCTGCAGCCTCAAAACCACCCTTTCCCACTTGGCGCCGCGCCAGGCACAAAAATGGCCATATGTCTGGAGACTGGTCCCACGCCCAAAGAGCCAGCAGGGAAAACTAGGCCTTGTTCTAAAGCTCTTTGGGAACGGCTTGCGTAGCCCCACACACCTGGGGCCTGCAGGCTTTTTCGGCACTTTCAGCCTGAAAACCACCCTTTCCCACTTGGCGCCGCGCCAGGCACAAAAATGCCCATATGGCTGGAGACTGGTCCCACGCCCAAAGAGCCAGCAGGGAAAACTATGCCTTCTTCTAAAGCTCTTTGGGAACCGCTTGCATAGCCCCACACACCTGCGGGCTGCAGGCTTTCCTGCTGCCTTCAGCCTCAAAACCACCCTTTCCCACTTGGCGCCGCGCCAGGCACAAAAATGGCCATATGGCTAGAAACTGGTCCCACGCCCAAAGAGCCAGCAGGGAAAACTAGGCCTTGTTCTAAAGCTCTTTGGGAACGGCTTGCGTAGCCCCACACAGCTGCGGGCTGCAGGCTTTTTTGGCACTTTCAGCCTCAAAACCACCTATTCCCACTTCTGGCCGCACCAGGCACAAAAATGGCCATATGTCTGTTGATGGGTCCCACGCCCAAAGAGTCAGCAGGGAAAACTAGGCCTTGTTGTAAAGCTCTTTGGGAACCACTTGCGTAGCGCTACACACCTGCGGGCTGCAGGCTGTTTTGGCACTTTCAGCATCAAAACCACCCTTTCCCACTTGTGGCCGCACCAGGCACAAAAAAAGCCATATGTCTGTTGATGGGTCCCACGCCCAAAGAGCCAGCAGGGAATACTAGGCCTTCTTCTAAAGTTCTTTGGGAACCGCTTGCGTAGCCCCACACACATGGGGGCTGCAGGCTTTCCTGCTGCCTTCAGCCTCAAAACCACCCTTTCCCACTTGGCGCCGCGCCAGGCACAAAAATGGCCATATGGCTGGAGACTGGTCCCACACCCAAAGAGCCAGCAGGGAAAACTATGCCTTGTTCTAAAGCTCTTTGGGAACCGCTTGCGTAGCCCCACACACCTGGGGGCTGCAGGCTTTTTCGGCACTTTAAGCCAGAAAACCACCCTTTCCCACTTGGCGCCGCGCCAGGCACAAAAATGGCCATATGGCTGGAGACTGGTCCCACACCCAAAGAGCCAGCAGGGAAAACTATGCCTTGTTCTAAAGCTCTTTAGGAACCGCTTGCGTAGCCCCACACACCTGGGGGCTGCAGGCTTTCCTGCTGCCTTCAGCCTCAAAAAAACCCTTCCCCACTTGTGGCCGCGCCAAGCCCCAAAATGGCCATATGTCTGGTGATGGGTCCAACGCCCAAAGAGCCAGCAGGGAATACTAGGCCTTGTTCTAAAGCTCTTTGGGAACGGCTTGCGTAGCCCCACAGACCTGGGGGCTGCAGGCTTTCCTGCTGCCTTCAGCCTCAAAACCACCCTTTCCCACTTGGCGCCGCGCCAGGCACAAAAATGGCCATATGGCTGGAGACTGGTCCCACACCCAAAGAGCCAGCAGGGAAAACTATGCCTTGTTCTAAAGCTCTTTAGGAACCGCTTGCGTAGCCCCACACACCTGCGGGCTGCAGGCTTTCCTGCTGCCTTCAGCCTCAAAAAAACCCTTCCCCACTTGTGGCCGCGCCAAGCCCCAAAATGGCCATATGTCTGGAGATGAGTCCAACGCCCAAAGAGCCAGCAGGGATAACTATGCCTTGTTCTAAAGCTCTTTGGGAACGGCTTGCGTAGCCCCACACACCTGGGGCCTGCAGGCTTTTTCGGCACTTTCAGCCTCAAAAACACCTATTCCCACTTCTGGCCGCACCAGGCACAAAAATGGCCATATGTCTGTTGATGGGTCCCACACCCAAAGAGTCAGCAGGGAAAACTAGGCCTTGTTGTAAAGCTCTTTGGGAACCGCTTGCGTAGCGCTACACACCTGCGGGCTGCAGGCTTTTTTGGCACTTTCAGCATCAAAACCGCCCTTTCCCACTTGTGGCCGCACCAGGCACAAAGATGGCCATATGTCTGTTGATGGGTCCCACGCCCAAAGAGCCAGCAGGGAATACTAGTCCTTCTTCTAAAGCTTTTTGGGAACCGCTTGCGTAGCCCCACACACATGGGGGCTGCAGGCTTTCCTGCTGCCTTCAGCCTCAAAACCACCCTTTCCCACTTGGCGCCGCGCCAGGCACAAAAATGGCCATATGGCTGGAGACTGGTCCCACACCCAAAGAGCCAGCAGGGAAAACTATGCCTTGTTCTAAAGCTCTTTGGGAACCTCTTGCGTAGCACCATGGACCTGGGGGCTGCAGGCTTTCCTGCTGCCTTCAGCCTCAAAACCACCCTTTCCCACTTGGCGTCGCTCCAGGCACAAAAATTGCCATATGGTTGGAGATTGGTCCCAGGCCCAAAGAGCCAGCAGGGAAAATTAGGCCTTCTTCTAAAGCTCTTTGGGAACCGCTTGCGTAGCCCCACAGACCTGGGGGCTGCAGGCTTTCCTGCTGCCTTCAGCCTCAAAACCACCCTTTCCCACTTGGCGCCGCGCCAGGCACAAAAATGGCCATATGTCTGGAGATTGGTCCCACGCCCAAAGAGCCAGCAGGGAAAACTAGGCCTTGTTCTAAAGCTCTTTGGGAACCGCTTGCGTAGCCCCACACACCTGGGGGCTGCAGGCTTTCCTGCTGCCTTCAGCCTCAAAACCACCCTTTCCCAATTGGCGCCACGCCAGGCACAAAAATGGCCATATGTCTGGAGATGGGTCCAACTCCCAAAGAGCCAGCAGGGAAAACTATGCCTTGTTCTAAAGCTCTTTGGGAACCTCTTGCGTAGCCCCATGGACCTGGGGGCTGCAGGCTTTCCTGCTGCCTTCAGCCTCAAAACCACCCTTTCCCACTTGGCGCCGCGCCAGGCACAAAAATTGCCATATGGCTGGAGCTTGGTCCCACGCCCAAAGAGCCAGCAGGGAAAACTATGCCTTGTTCTAAAGCTCTTTGGGAACCGCTTGCGTAGCCCCACACAGCTGCGGGCTGCAGGCTTTTTTGGCACTTTCAGCCTCAAAACCACCTATTCCCACTTCTGGCCGCACCAGGCACAAAAGTGGCCATATGTCTGTTGATGGGTCCCACGCCCAAAGAGCCAGCAGGGAAAACTAGGCCTTGTTCTAAAGCTCTTTGGGAACCGCTTGCGTAGCCCCACAGACCTGGGGGCTGCAGGCTTTCCTGCTGCCTTCAGCCTCAAAACCACCCTTTCCCACTTCTGGCCGCACCAGGCACAAAAGTGGCCATATGTCTGTTGATGGGTCCCACGCCCAAAGAGCCAGCAGGGAAAACTAGGCCTTGTTCTAAAGCTCTTTGGGAACGGCTTGCGTAGTCCCACAGACCTGGGGGCTGCAGGCTTTCCTGCTGCCTTCAGCCTCAAAACCACCCTTTCCCACTTGGCGCCACGCCAGGCACAAAAATTGCCATAGGTACGGATATGGGTCCCACACCCAAGGAGCCAGCAGGGAAAACTATGCCTTGTTCTAAAGCTCTTTGGGAACCGCTTGCGTAGCCCCACACACCTGGGGGCTGCAGGCTTTCCTGCTGCCTTCAGCCTCAAAACCACCCTTTCCCACTTGGCGCCGCGCCAGGCACAATAATGGCCATATGGCTGGAGACTGGTCCCACGCCCAAAGATCCAGCAGGGAAAACTAGGCCTTGTTCTAAAGCTCTTTGGGAACCTCTTGCGTAGCCCTACACACCTGCGAGCTGCAGGCTTTTTTGGCACTTTCAGCCTCAAAACCACCCTTTCCCACTTGTGGCCGCACCAGGCACAAAAATGGCCATATGTCTGTTGATGGGTCCCACGGCCAAAGAGCCAGCAGGGAATACTAGGCCTTGTTTTAAAGCTCTTTGGGAACCGCTCACATAGACCCACAGACCTGCGGGCTGCAGGCTTTCCTGCTGCCTTCAGCCTCAAAACCACCCTTCCCTACTTGTGGCCGCGCCAAGCCCCAAAATGGCCATATGTCTGGAGATGGGTCCAACGCCCAAAGAGCCAGCAGGGAAAACTAGGCCTTGTTCTAAAGCTCTTTGGGAACGGCTTGCGTAGCCCCACAGACCTGGGGGCTGCAGGCTTTCCTGCTGCCTTCAGCCTCAAAAACACCCTTTCTTACTTGACGCCACGCCAGGCACAAAAATGGCCATAGGTATGGATATGGGTCCCACACCCAAAGAGCCAGCAGGGAAAACTATGCCTTGTTCTAAAGCTCTTTGGGAAACGCTTGCGTAGCCCCACACACCTGGGGGCTGCAGGCTTTCCTGCTGCCTTCAGCCTCAAAACCACCCTTTCCCACTTGGCGCCGCGCCAGGCACAAAAATGCCCATATGTCTGGGGACTCGTCCCACGCCCAAAGAGCCAGCAGGGAAAACTATGCCTTGTTCTAAAGCTCTTTGGGAACCGCTTGCATAGCCCCACACACCTGGGGGCTGCAGGCTTTCCTGCTGCCTTCAGCCTGAAAACCACCCTTTCCCACTTGGCGCCGCGCCAGGCACAAAAATGGCCATATGGCTAGAGACTGGTCCCACGCCCAAAGAGCCAGCAGGGAAAACTATGCCTTGTTCTAAAGCTCTTTGGGAACCGCTTGCATAGCCCCACGGACCTGGGGGCTGCAGGCTTTCCTGCTGCCTTCAGCCTCAAAACCACCCTTCCCTACTTGTGGCCGCGCCAAGCCCCAAAATGGCCATATATCTGGAGATGAGTCCAACGCCCAAAGAGCCAGCAGGGAAAACTATGCCTTGTTCTAAAGCTCTTTGGGAACCTCTTGCGTAGCCCCACACACATGGGGGCTGCAGGCTTTCCTGCTGCCTTCAGCCTCAAAACCACCCTTTCCCACTTGTCGCGGCGCCAAGTCCCAAAATGGCCATATGTCTGGAGATGGGTCCAACGCCCAAAGAGCCAGCAGGGAAAACTATGCCTTGTTTTAAAGCTCTTTGGGAACGGCTTGCGTAGCCCCACAGACCTGGGGGCTGCAGGCTTTCCTGCTGCCTTCAGCCTCAAAAACACCCTTTCCCACTTGGCGCCACGCCAGTCACAAAAATGGCCATAGGTATGGATATGGCTCCCACACCCAAACAGCCAGCAGGGAAAACTATGCCTTGTTCTAAAGCTCTTTGGGAACCGCTTGCGTAGCCCTACACACCTGCGGGCTGCAGGCTTTTTTGGCACTTTCAGCCTCAAAACCACCCTTTCCCACTTGTGGCCGCATCAGGCACAAAAATGGACATTTGTCTGTTGATGGGTCCCACGCCCAAAGAGCCAGCAGGGAATACTAGGCCTTGTTCTAAAGCTCTTTGGGAACCGCTTGCGTAGCCCCACACACATGGGGGCTGCAGGCTTTCCTGCTGCCTTCAGCCTCAAAACCACCCTTTCCCACTTGGCGCCGCGCCAGGCACAAAAATGGCCATATGGCTGGAGACTGGTCCCACACCCAAAGAGCCAGCAGGGAAAACTATGCCTTGTTCTAAAGCTCTTTGGGAACCGCTTACGTAGTCCCACACGCCTGGGGGCTGCAGGCTTTTTCGGCACTTTCAGCCTGAAAACCACACTTTCCCACTTGGCGCCGCGCCAGGCACAAAAATGCCCATATGTCTGGGGACTGGTCCCACGCCCAAAGAGCCAGCAGGGAAAACTAGGCCTTGTTCTAAAGCTCTTTGGGAAACGCTTGCGTAGCCCCACAGACCTGGGGGCTGCAGGCTTTCCTGCTGCCTTCAGCCTCAAAACAACCCTTTCCCACTTGGCGCCGCTCCAGGCACAAAAATGGCCATATGGCTAGAGACTGGTCCCACGCCCAAAGAGCCAGCAGGGAAAACTATGCCTTGTTCTAAAGCTCTTTGGGAACCGCTTGCGTAGCCCCACACACCTGGGGGCTGCAGGCTTTCCTGCTGCCTTCAGCCTCAAAACCACCCTTCCCTACTTGTGGCCGCGCCAAGCCCCAAAATGGCCATATGTCTGGAGATGAGTCCAACGCCCAAAGAGCCAGCAGGGAAAACTATGCCTTGTTCTAAAGCTCTTTGGGAACCGCTTGCGTAGCCCCACACACCTGCGGGCTGCAGGCTTTCCTGCTGCCTTCAGCCTCAAAACCACCCTTTCCCACTTGGCGCCGCGCCAGGCACAAAAATGGCCATATGTCTGTTGATGGGTCCCACGCCCAAAGAGCCAGCAGGGAAAACTAGGCCTTGTTCTAAAGCTCTTTGGGAACCGCTTGCGTAGCCCCACGGACCTGGGGGCTGCAGGCTTTCCTGCTGCCTTCAGCCTCAAAACCACCCTTTCCCACTTGGCGCCGCGCCAGGCACAAAAATTGCCATATGGCTGGAGCTTGGTCCCACGCCCAAAGAGCCAGCAGGGAAAACTATGCCTTGTTCTAAAGCTCTTTGGGAACCGCTTGCGTAGCCCCACACACCTGGGGGCTGCAGGCTTTCCTGCTGCCTTCAGCCTCAAAACCACCCTTCCCCACTTGTCGCCGCGCCAGGCACAAAAATGGCCATATGTCTGGAGACTGGTCCCACGCCCAAAGAGCCAGCAGGGAAAACTAGGCCTTGTTCTAAAGCTCTTTGGGAACCGCTTGCATAGCCCCACACAGCTGCGGGCTGCAGGCTTTTTTGCACTTTCAGCCTCAAAACCACCTATTCCCACTTCTGGCCGCACCAGGCACAAAAGTGGCCATATGTCTGTTGATAGGTCCCACGCCCAAAGAGTCAGCAAAGAAAACTAGGCCTTGTTCTAAAGCTATTTGGGAACCGCTTGCGTAGCCCCACAGACCTGGGGGCTGCAGGCTTTCCTGCTGCCTTCAGCCTCAAAAAAACCCTTCCCCACTTGTGGCCGCGCCAAGCCCCAAAATGGCCATATGTCTGGAGATGAGTCCAACGCCCAAAGAGCCAGCAGGGATAACTATGCCTTGTTCTAAAGCTCTTTGGGAACGGCTTGCGTAGCCCCACACACCTGGGGCCTGCAGGCTTTTTCGGCACTTTCAGCCTCAAAAACACCTATTCCCACTTCTGGCCGCACCAGGCACAAAAATGGCCATATGTCTGTTGATGGGTCCCACACCCAAAGAGTCAGCAGGGAAAACTAGGCCTTGTTGTAAAGCTCTTTGGGAACCGCTTGCGTAGCGCTACACACCTGCGGGCTGCAGGCTTTTTTGGCACTTTCAGCATCAAAACCGCCCTTTCCCACTTGTGGCCGCACCAGGCACAAAGATGGCCATATGTCTGTTGATGGGTCCCACGCCCAAAGAGCCAGCAGGGAATACTAGTCCTTCTTCTAAAGCTCTTTGGGAACCGCTTGCGTAGCCCCACACACATGGGGGCTGCAGGCTTTCCTGCTGCCTTCAGCCTCAAAACCACCCTTTCCCACTTGGCGCCGCGCCAGGCACAAAAATGGCCATATGTCTGGAGACTGGTCCCACACCCAAAGAGCCAGCAGGGAAAACTATGCCTTGTTCTAAAGCTCTTTGGGAACCTCTTGCGTAGCACCATGGACCTGGGGGCTGCAGGCTTTCCTGCTGCCTTCAGCCTCAAAACCACCCTTTCCCACTTGGCGTCGCTCCAGGCACAAAAATTGCCATATGGCTGGAGATTGGTCCCAGGCCCAAAGAGCCAGCAGGGAAAATTAGGCCTTCTTCTAAAGCTCTTTGGGAACCGCTTGCGTAGCCCCACAGACCTGGGGGCTGCAGGCTTTCCTGCTGCCTTCAGCCTCAAAACCACCCTTTCCAACTTGGCGCCGCGCCAGGCACAAAAATGGCCATATGTCTGGAGATTGGTCCCACGCCCAAAGAGCCAGCAGGGAAAACTAGGCCTTGTTCTAAAGCTCTTTGGGAACCGCTTGCGTAGCCCCACACACCTGGGGGCTGCAGGCTTTCCTGCTGCCTTCAGCCTCAAAACCACCCTTTCCCAATTGGCGCCACGCCAGGCACAAAAATGGCCATATGTCTGGAGATGGGTCCAACTCCCAAAGAGCCAGCAGGGAAAACTAGGCCTTGTTCTAAAGCTCTTTGGGAACCTCTTGCGTAGCCCCATGGACCTGGGGGCTGCAGGCTTTCCTGCTGCCTTCAGCCTCAAAACCACCCTTTCCCACTTGGCGCCGCGCCAGGCACAAAAATTGCCATATGGCTGGAGCTTGGTCCCACGCCCAAAGAGCCAGCAGGGAAAACTATGCCTTGTTCTAAAGCTCTTTGGGAACCGCTTGCGTAGCCCCACACAGCTGCGGGCTGCAGGCTTTTTTGGCACTTTCAGCCTCAAAACCACCTATTCCCACTTCTGGCCGCACCAGGCACAAAAGTGGCCATATGTCTGTTGATGGGTCCCACGCCCAAAGAGCCAGCAGGGAAAACTAGGCCTTGTTCTAAAGCTCTTTGGGAACGGCTTGCGTAGTCCCACAGACCTGGGGGCTGCAGGCTTTCCTGCTGCCTTCAGCCTCAAAACCACCCTTTCCCACTTCTGGCCGCACCAGGCACAAAAGTGGCCATATGTCTGTTGATGGGTCCCACGCCCAAAGAGCCAGCAGGGAAAACTAGGCCTTGTTCTAAAGCTCTTTGGGAACGGCTTGCGTAGTCCCACAGACCTGGGGGCTGCAGGCTTTCCTGCTGCCTTCAGCCTCAAAACCACCCTTTCCCACTTGGCGCCACGCCAGGCACAAAAATTGCCATAGGTACGGATATGGGTCCCACACCCAAAGAGCCAGCAGGGAAAACTATGCCTTGTTCTAAAGCTCTTTGGGAACCGCTTGCGTAGCCCCACACACCTGGGGGCTGCAGGCTTTCCTGCTGCCTTCAGCCTCAAAACCACCCTTTCCCACTTGGCGCCGCGCCAGGCACAATAATGGCCATATGGCTGGAGACTGGTCCCACGCCCAAAGATCCAGCAGGGAAAACTAGGCCTTGTTCTAAAGCTCTTTGGGAACCTCTTGCGTAGCCCTACACACCTGCGAGCTGCAGGCTTTTTTGGCACTTTCAGCCTCAAAACCACCCTTTCCCACTTGTGGCCGCACCAGGCACAAAAATGGCCATATGTCTGTTGATGGGTCCTACGGCCAAAGAGCCAGCAGGGAATACTAGGCCTTGTTTTAAAGCTCTTTGGGAACCGCTCGCATAGACCCACAGACCTGCGGGCTGCAGGCTTTCCTGCTGCCTTCAGCCTCAAAACCACCCTTTCCCACTTGTCGCCGCGCCAAGCCCCAAAATGGCCATATGTCTGGAGATGGGTCCAACGCCCAAAGAGCCAGCAGGGAAAACTAGGCCTTGTTCTAAAGCTCTTTGGGAACGGCTTGCGTAGCCCCACAGACCTGGGGGCTGCAGGCTTTCCTGCTGCCTTCAGCCTCAAAAACACCCTTTCTTACTTGACGCCACGCCAGGCACAAAAATGGCCATAGGTATGGATATGGGTCCCACACCCAAAGAGCCAGCAGGGAAAACTATGCCTTGTTCTAAAGCTCTTTGGGAATCTCTTGCGTAGCCCCGCACACCTGGGGGCTGCAGGCTTTCCTGCTGCCTTCAGCCTCAAAACCACCCTTTCCCACTTGGCGCCGCGCCAGGCACAAAAATGCCCATATGTCTGGGGACTCGTCCCACGCCCAAAGAGCCAGCAGGGAAAACTATGCCTTGTTCTAAAGCTCTTTGGGAACCGCTTGCATAGCCCCACACACCTGGGGGCTGCAGGCTTTCCTGCTGCCTTCAGCCTGAAAACCACCCTTTCCCACTTGGCGCCGCGCCAGGCACAAAAATGGCCATATGGCTAGAGACTGGTCCCACGCCCAAAGAGCCAGCAGGGAAAACTATGCCTTGTTCTAAAGCTCTTTGGGAACCGCTTGCATAGCCCCACAGACGTGGGGGCTGCAGGCTTTCCTGCTGCCTTCAGCCTCAAAACCACCCTTCCCTACTTGTGGCCGCGCCAAGCCCCAAAATGGCCATATATCTGGAGATGAGTCCAACGCCCAAAGAGCCAGCAGGGAAAACTATGCCTTGTTCTAAAGCTCTTTGGGAACCTCTTGCGTAGCCCCACACACATGGGGGCTGCAGGCTTTCCTGCTGCCTTCAGCCTCAAAACCACCCTTTCCCACTTGTCGCGGCGCCAAGTCCCAAAATGGCCATATGTCTGGAGATGGGTCGAACGCCCAAAGAGCCAGCAGGGAAAACTATGCCTTGTTTTAAAGCTCTTTGGGAACGGCTTGCGTAGCCCCACAGACCTGGGGGCTGCAGGCTTTCCTGCTGCCTTCAGCCTCAAAACCACCCTTTCCCACTTGGCGCCACGCCAGTCACAAAAATGGCCATAGGTATGGATATGGCTCCCACACCCAAACAGCCAGCAGGGAAAACTATGCCTTGTTCTAAAGCTCTTTGGGAACCGCTTGCGTAGCCCTACACACCTGCGGGCTGCAGGCTTTTTTGGCACTTTCAGCCTCAAAACCACCCTTTCCCACTTGTGGCCGCATCAGGCACAAAAATGGACATTTGTCTGTTGATGGGTCCCACGCCCAAAGAGCCAGCAGGGAATACTAGGCCTTGTTCTAAAGCTCTTTGGGAACCGCTTGCGTAGCCCCACACACATGGGGGCTGCAGGCTTTCCTGCTGCCTTCAGCCTCAAAACCACCCTTTCCCACTTGGCGCCGCGCCAGGCACAAAAATGGCCATATGGCTGGAGACTGGTCCCACACCCAAAGAGCCAGCAGGGAAAACTATGCCTTGTTCTAAAGCTCTTTGGGAACCGCTTACGTAGTCCCACACGCCTGGGGGCTGCAGGCTTTTTCGGCACTTTCAGCCTGAAAACCACACTTTCCCACTTGGCGCCGCGCCAGGCACAAAAATGCCCATATGTCTGGGGACTGGTCCCACGCCCAAAGAGCCAGCAGGGAAAACTATGCCTTGTTTTAAAGCTCTTTGGGAACGGCTTGCGTAGTCACACGGACCTGGGGGCTGCAGGCTTTCCTGCTGCCTTCAGCCTCAAAAACACCCTTTCCCACTTGGCGCCACGCCAGTCACAAAAATGGCCATATGTCTGTTCATGGGTCCCACGCCCAAAGAGCCAGCAGGGAAAACTATGCCTTGTTCTAAAGCTCTTTGGGAACCGCTTGCGTAGCCCCACACACATGGGGGCTGCAGGCTTTCCTGCTGCCTTCAGCCTCAAAACCACCCTTCCCCACTTATCGCCGCGCCAGGCACAAAAATGGCCATATGGCTGGAGACTGGTCCCACGCCCAAAGAGCCAGCAGGGAAAACTAGGCCTTGTTCTAAAGCTCTTTGGGAACCGCTTGCATAGCCCCACACAGCTGCGGGCTGCAGGCTTTTTTGGCACTTTCAGCCTCAAAACCACCTATTCCCACTTCTGGCCGCACCAGGCACAAAAATGGACATATGTCTGTTGATAGGTCCCACGCCCAAAGAGTCAGCAGGGAAAACTAGGCCTTGTTCTAAAGCTATTTGGGAACGGCTTGCGTAGCCCAACAGACCTGGGGGCTGCAGGCTTTCCTGCTGCCTTCAGCCTCAAAAACACCCTTTCCCACTTGGCGCCGCGCCAGGCACAAAAATGGGCATATGGCTGGAGACTGGTCCCACGCCCAAAGAGTCAGCAGGGAAAACTAGGCCTTGTTCTAAAGCTCTTTGGGAACCGCTTGCATAGCCCCACAAACCTGGGGGCTGCAGGCTTTCCTGCTGCCTTCAGCCTCAAAACCACCCTTTCCCACTTGGCGCCGCGCCAAGCCCCAAAACGGCCATATGTCTGGAGATGGGTCCAATGCCCAAAGAGCCAGCAGGGAAAACTAGGCCTTGTTTTAAAGCTCTTTGGGAACCGCTTGCGTAGCCCCACAGACGTGGGGGCTGCAGGCTTTCCTGCTGCCTTCAGCCTCAAAAACACCCTTTCCCACTTGGCGCCACGCCAGTCACAAAAATGGCCATATGTATGGATATGGGTCCCACACCCAAACAGCCAGCAGGGAAAACTATGCCTTGTTCTAAAGCTCTTTGGGAACCGCTTGCGTAGCCCCACAGACCTGGGGGCTGCAGGCTTTCCTGCTGCCTTCAGCCTCAAAACCATCCTTTCCCACTTGGCGCTGCGCCAGGCACAAAAATTGCCATATGTCTGTTGATGGGTCCCACGCCCAAAGAGTCAGCAGGGAAAACTATGCCTTGTTCTAAAGCTCTTTGGGAACCGCTTGCGTAGCCCCACAGACATGGGGGCTGCAGGCTTTCCTGCTGCCTTCAGCCTCAAAACCACCCTTCCCCACTTGTCGCCGCGCCAGGCACAAAAATGGCCATATGGCTGGAGACTGGTCCCACGCCCAAAGAGCCAGCAGGGAAAACTATGCCTTGTTCTAAAGCTCTTTGGGAACCGCTTGCATAGCCCCACACAGCTGCGGGCTGCAGGCTTTTTTGGCACTTTCAGCCTCAAAACCACCTATTCCCACTTGTGGCCGCACCAGGCACAAAAATGGCCATATGTCTGGAGACTGGTCCCACACCCAAAGAGCCAGCAGGGAAAACTAGGCCTTGTTCTAAAGCTCTTTGGGAACCGCTTGCGTAGCCCCACACACATGGGGGCTGCAGGCTTTCCTGCTGCCTTCAGCCTCAAAACCACCCTTTCCCACTTGGCGCCGCGCCAGGCACAAAAATGGCCATATGGCTGGAGACTGGTCCCACGCCCAAAGAGCCAGCAGGGAAAACTAGGCCTTGTTCTAAAGCTCTTTGGGAACCGCTTGCGTAGCCCTACACACCTGCGGGCTGCAGGCTTTTTTGGCACTTTCAGCCTCAAAACCACCCTTTCCCACTTGTCGCCGCACCAGGCACAAAAATGGCCATATGTCTGTTGATGGGTCCCACACCCAAACAGCCAGCAGGGAATACTAGGCCTTGTTCTAAAGCTCTTTGGGAACCGCTTGCGTAGCCCCACACACCTGGGGGCTGCAGGCTTTCCTGCTGCCTTCAGCCTCAAAACCACCCTTTCCCACTTTGCGCCGCGCCAGGCACAAAAATTGCTATATGGCTGGAGCTTGGTCCCACGCCCAAAGAGCCAGCAGGGAAAACTATGCCTTGTTCTAAAGCTCTTTGGGAACCGCTTACGTAGTCCCACACACCTGGGGGCTGCAGGCTTTTTCGGCACTGTCAGCCTCAAAACCACCCTTTCCCACTTGGCGCCGCGCCAGGCACAAAAATGGCCATATGTCTGTTGATGGGTCCCACGCCCAAAGAGCCAGCAGGGAAAACTATGCCTTGTTCTAAAGCTCTTTGGGAACCGCTTGCGTAGCCCCACAGACCTGGGGGCTGCAGGCTTTCCTGCTGCCTTCAGCCTCAAAACCACCCTTTCCCACTTGGCGCCGTGCCAGGAACAAAAATTGCCATAGGTATGGATATGGGTCCTACACCCAAACAGCCAGCAGGGAAAAATAGGCCTTGTTCTAAAGCTCTTTGGGAACCGCTTGCGTAGCCCCACACACCTGGGGGCTGCAGGCTTTCCTGCTGCCTTCAGCCTCAAAACCACCCTTCCCCACTTGTCGCCGCGCCAGGCACAAAAATGGCCATATGTCTGGAGACTGGTCCCACGCCCAAAGAGCCAGCAGGGAAAACTAGGCCTTGTTCTAAAGCTCTTTGGGAACCTCTTGCGTAGCCCCATGGACCTGGGGGCTGCAGGCTTTCCTGCTGCCTTCAGCCTCAAAAACACCCTTTCCCACTTGGCGCCACGCCAGGCACAAAAATGGCCATATGTCTGGAGACTGGTCCCACGCCCAAACAGCCAGCAGGGAAAACTAGGCCTTGTTCTAAAGCTCTTTGGGAACCGCTTGCGTAGCCCCACACAGCGGCAGGCTGCAGGCTTTTTTGGCACTTTCAGCCTCAAAACCACCTATTCCAACTTCTGGCCGCACCAGGCACAAAAATGGCCATATGTCTGGAGATTGGTCCCACGCCCAAAGAGCCAGCAGGGAAAACTAGGCCTTGTTCTAAAGCTCTTTGGGAACCTCTTGCGTAGCCCCACACACATGGCGGCTGCAGGCTTTCCTGCTGCCTTCAGCCTCAAAACCACCCTTCCCCACTTGTCGCCGCGCCAGGCTCAAAAATGGCCATATGTCTGGAGACTGGTCCCACGCCCAAAGAGCCAGCAGGGAAAACTAGGCCTTGTTCTAAAGCTCTTTGGGAACCGCTTGCATAGCCCCACACACCTGGGGGCTGCAGGCTTTCCTGCTGCCTTCAGCCTCAAAAACACCCTTTCCCACTTGGCGCCGCGCCAGGCACAAAAATGGCCATATGGCTGGAGACTGGTCCCACGCCCAAACAGCCAGCAGGGAAAACTAGGCCTTGTTCTAAAGCTCTTTGGGAACCGCTTGCGTAGCCCCACACAGCTGCGGGCTGCAGGCTTTTTTGGCACTTTCAGCATCAAAACCACCCTTTCCCACTTGTGGCCGCACCAGGCACAAAAATGGCCATATGTCTGTTGATGGGTCCCACGCCCAAAGAGCCAGCAGGGAAAACTAGGCCTTGTTCTAAAGCTCTTTGGGAACCGCTTGCGTAGCCCCACACACATGGGGGCTGCAGGCTTTCCTGCTGCCTTCAGCCTCAAAACCACCCTTTCCCACTTGGCGCCGCGCCAGGCACAAAATGGCCATATGGCTGGAGACTGGTCCCACGCCCAAAGAGCCAGCAGGGAAAACTAGGCCTTGTTCTAAAGCTCTTTGGGAACCGCTTACGTAGTCCCACACACCTGGGGGCTGCAGGCTTTTTCGGCACTGTCAGCCTCAAAACCACCCTTTCCCACTTGTCGCCGCGCCAGGCTCAAAAATGGCCATATGGCTGGAGACTGGTCCCACGCCCAAAGAGCCAGCAGGGAAAACTAGGCCTTGTTCTAAAGCTCTTTGGGAACCTCTTGCGTAGCCCCATGGACCTGGGGGCTGCAGGCTTTCCTGCTGCCTTCAGCCTCAAAAACACCCTTTCCCACTTGGCGCCGCGCCAGGCACAAAAATGGCCATATGGCTGGAGACTGGTCCCACGCCCAAACAGCCAGCAGGGAAAACTAGGCCTTGTTCTAAAGCTCTTTGGGAACCGCTTGCGTAGCCCTACGCACCTGCGGGCTGCAGGCTTTTTTGGCACTTTCTGCATCAAAACCACCCTTTCCCACTTGTGGCCGCACCAGGCACAAAAATGGCCATATGTCTGTTGATGGGTCCCACGCCCAAAGAGCCAGCAGGGAAAACTAGGCCTTGTTCTAAAGCTCTTTGGGAACCGCTTGCGTAGCCCCACACACCTGGGGGCTGCAGGCTTTCCTGCTGCCTTCAGCCTCAAAACCACCCTTTCCCACTTGGCGCCGCGCCAGGCACAAAAATGGCCATATGGCTGGAGACTGGTCCCACACCCAAAGAGCCAGCAGGGAAAACTATGCCTTGTTCTAAAGCTCTTTGGGAACCGCTTACGTAGTCCCACACACCTGGGGGCTGCAGGCTTTTTCGGCACTGTCAGCCTCAAAACCACCCTTTCCCACTTGGCGCCGCGCCAGGCACAAAAATGGCCATATGTCTGTTGATGGGTCCCACGCCCAAAGAGCCAGCAGGGAAAACTATGCCTTGTTCTAAAGCTCTTTGGGAACCGCTTGCGTAGCCCCACACACCTGGGGGCTGCAGGCTTTCCTGCTGCCTTCAGCCTCAAAACCACCCTTTCCCACTTGGCGCCGTGCCAGGCACAAAAATGGCCATAGGTATGGATATGGGTCCCACACCCAAACAGCCAGCAGGGAAAAATAGGCCTTGTTCTAAAGCTCTTTGGGAACCGCTTGCGTAGCCCCACACACCTGGGGGCTGCAGGCTTTCCTGCTGCCTTCAGCCTCAAAACCACCCTTCCCCACTTCTCGCCGCGCCAGGCACAAAAATGGCCATATGTCTGGAGACTGGTCCCACGCCCAAAGAGCCAGCAGGGAAAACTATGCCTTGTTCTAAAGCTCTTTGGGAACCTCTTGCGTAGCCCCATGGACCTGGGGGCTGCAGGCTTTCCTGCTGCCTTCAGCCTCAAAAACACCCTTTCCCACTTGGCGCCGCGCCAGGCACAAAAATGGCCATATGTCTGGAGACTGGTCCCACGCCCAAACAGCCAGCAGGGAAAACTAGGCCTTGTTCTAAAGCTCTTTGGGAAACGCTTGCGTAGCCCCACAGACCTGGGGGCTGCAGGCTTTCCTGCTGCCTTCAGCCTCAAAACCACCCTTTCCCACTTGGCACCGCGCCAGGCAAAAAAATGCCCATATGTCTGGAGATTGGTCCCACGCCCAAAGAGCCAGCAGCGAAAACTATGCCTTGTTCTAAAGCTCTTTGGGAACCGCTTGCGTAGCCCCACACACCTGGGGGCTGCAGGCTTTCCTGCTGCCTTCAGCCTCAAAACCACCCTTTCCCACTTGGCGCCGCGCCAGGCACAAAAATTGCCATAGGTATGGATATGGGTCCTACACCCAAGGAGCCAGCAGGGAAAACTATGCCTTGTTCTAAAGCTCTTTGGGAAATGCTTGCGTAGCCCCACACAGCTGCGGGCTGCAGGCTTTTTTGGCACTTTCAGCCTCAAAACCACCTATTCCCACTTCTGGCCGCACCAGGCACAAAAATGGCCATATGTCTGTTGATGGGTCCCACGCCCAAAGAGCCAGCAGGGAAAACTAGGCCTTGTTCTAAAGCTCTTTGGGAACTGCTTGTGTAGCCCCACACACCTGGGGGCTGCATGCTTTCCTGCTGCCTTCAGCCTCAAAACCACCCTTCCCCACTTGTCGCCGCGCCAGGCACAAAAATGGCCATATGTCTGGAGACTGGTCCCACGCCCAAAGAGCCAGCAGGGAAAACTAGGCCTTGTTCTAAAGCTCTTTGGGAACCGCTTGCGTAGCCCCACACACCTGGGGGCTGCAGGCTTTTTCGGCACTTTCAGCCTAAAAACCACCCTTTCCCACTTGTCGCGGCGCCAAGCCACAAAATGGCCATATGTCTGGAGATGGGTCCAACGCCCAAAGAGCCAGCAGGGAAAACTATGCCTTGTTCTAAAGCTCTTTGGGAAACGCTTGCGTAGCCCCACACACCTGGGGGCTGCAGGCTTTCCTGCTGCCTTCAGCCTCAAAACCACCGTTTCCCACTTGGCGCCGCGCCAGGCAAAAAAATGCCGATATGTCTGGAGATGAGTCCAACGCCCAAAGAGCCAGCAGCGAAAACTAGGCCTTGTTCTAAAGCTCTTTGGGAACCGCTTGCGTAGCCCCACACACCTGGGGGCTGCAGGCTTTCCTGCTGCCTTCAGCCTCAAAACCACCCTTTCCCACTTGGCGCCGCGCCAGGCACAAAAATGGCCATATGGCTAGAAACTGGTCCCACGCCCAAGGAGCCAGCAGGGAAAACTATGCCTTGTTCTAAAGCTCTTTGCGAACCGCTTGCATAGCCCCACACACCTGCGGGCTGCAGGCTTTCCTGCTGCCTTCAGCCTCAAAACCACCCTTTCCCACTTGTCGCGGCGCCAGGCACAAAAATGGCCATAGGTATGGATATGGGTCCCACACCCAAACAGCCAGCAGGGAAAAATAGGCCTTGTTCTAAAGCTCTTTGGGAACCGCTTGCGTAGCCCCACACACCTGGGGGCTGCAGGCTTTCCTGCTGCCTTCAGCCTCAAAACCACCCTTCCCCACTTGTCGCCGCGCCAGGCACAAAAATGGCCATATGTCTGGAGACTGGTCCCACGCCCAAAGAGCCAGCAGGGAAAACTAGGCCTTGTTCTAAAGCTCTTTGGGAACCGCTTGCATAGCCCCACAGAGCTGCGGGCTGCAGGCTTTTTTGGCACGTTCAGCCGAAAAACCACCTATTCCCACTTGTGGCCGCACCAGGCACAAAAATGGCCACATGTCTGTTGATAGGTCCCACGCCCAAAGAGTCAGCAGGGAAAACTATGCCTTGTTCTAAAGCTCTTTGGGAACCGCTTGCGTAGCCGCACAGACCTGGGGGCTGCAGGCTTTCCTGCTGCCTTCAGCCTCAAAAACAGCCTTTCCCACTTGTGGCCGCGCCAGGCACAAAAATGGCCATATGGCTGGAGACTGGTCCCACGCCCAAAGAGCCAGCAGGGAAAACTAGGCCTTGTTCTAAAGCTCTTTGGGACTCGCTTGCATAGCCCCACAGAGCTGCGGGCTGCAGGCTTTTTTGGCACTTTCAGCCGCAAAACCACCTATTCCCACTTCTGGCCGCACCAGGCACAAAAATGGCCACATGTCTGTTGATAGGTCCCACGCCCAAAGAGTCAGCAGGGAAAACTATGCCTTGTTCTAAAGCTCTTTGGGAACCGCTTGCGTAGCCCCACACACCTGGGGGCTGCAGGCTTTTTCGGCACTTTCAGCCTAAAAACCACCCTTGCCCACTTGGCGCCGCGCCAGGCACAAAAATGCCCATGTGTCTGGAGACTGGTCCCACACCCAAAGAGCCAGCAGGGAAAATTATGCCTTGCTCTAAAGCTCTTTGGGAAACGCTTGCGTAGCCCCACAGACCTGGGGGCTGCAGGCTTCCCTGCTGCCTTCAGCCTCAAAACCACCCTTCCCCACTTGTCGCCGCGCCAGGCACAAAAATGGCCATATGTCTGGAGACTGGTCCCACGCCCAAAGAGCCTGCAGGGAAAACTAGGCCTTGTTCTAAAGCTCTTTGGAACCGCTTGCGTAGCCCCACACACCTGGGGGCTGCAGGCTTTCCTGCTGCCTTCAGCCTCAAAACCACCCTTTCCCACTTGGCGCCACGCCAGGCACAAAAATTGCCATAGGTATGGATATGGGTCCTACACCCAAAGAGCCAGCAGGGAAAACTATGCCTTGTTCTAAAGCTCTTTGGGAACCGCTTGCGTAGCCCCACACAGCTGCGGGCTGCAGGCTTTTTTGGTACTTTCAGCCTCAAAACCACCTATTCCCACTTGTGGCCGCACCAGGCACAAAAATGGCCATATGTCTGTTGATGGGTCCCACGCCCAAAGAGCCAGCAGGGAAAACTAGGCCTTGTTCTAAAGCTCTTTGGGAACCGCTTGCGTAGCCCCACACACATGGGGGCTGCAGGCTTTCCTGCTGCCTTCAGCCTCAAAACCACCCTTTCCCACTTGGCGCCGCGCCAGGCACAAAAATGGCCATATGGCTGGAGACTGGTCCCACGCCCAAAGAGTCAGCAGGGAAAACTAGGCCTTGTTCTAAAGCTCTTTGGGAACCGCTTGCGTAGCCCCACACACCTGGGGGCTGCAGGCTTTTTCGGCACTTTCAGCCTCAAAACCACCCTTTCCCACTTGGCGCCGCGCCAGGCACAAAAATGGCCATATGGCTGGAGACTGGTCCCACACCCAAAGAGCCAGCAGGGAAAACTATGCCTTGTTCTAAAGCTCTTTGGGAACCGCTTGCGTAGCCCCACACACCTGGGGGCTGCAGGCTTTCCTGCTGCCTTCAGCCTCAAAACCACCCTTTCCCACTTGGCGCCGCGCCAGGCACAAAATGGCCATATGGCTGGAGACTGGTCCCACGCCCAAAGAGCCAGCAGGGAAAACTATGCCTTGTTCTAAAGCTCTTTGGGAACCGCTTGCGTAGCCCCACACACCTGCGGGCTGCAGGCTTTTTCAGCACTTTCAGCCTAAAAACCACCCTTTCCCACTTGGCGCCGCGCCAGGCACAAAAATGCCCATATGGCTGGAGATTGCTCCCACGCCCAAAGAGCCAGCAGGGAAAACTATGCCTTGTTCTAAAGCTCTTTGTGAACCGCTTGCGTAGCCCCACACACATGGGGGCTGCAGGCTTTCCTGCTGCCTTCAGCCTCAAAACCACCCTTCCGCACTTGTCGCCGCGCCAGGCACAAAAATGGCCATATGTCTGGAGACTGGTCCCACGCCCAAAGAGCCAGCAGGGAAAACTATGCCTTGTTCTAAAGCTCTTTGGGAACCTCTTGCGTAGCCCCACGGACCTGGGGGCTGCAGGCTTTCCTGCTGCCTTCAGCCTCAAAACCACCCTTTCCCACTTGGCGCCGCGCCAGGCACAAAAATGGCCATATGGCTGGAGACTGGTCCCACGCCCAAAGAGCCAGCAGGGAAAACTAGGCCTTGTTCTAAAGCTCTTTGGGAACCGCTTGCGTAGCCCCACACAGCTGCGGGCTGCAGGCTTTTTTGGCACTTTCAGCCTCAAAATCACCTATTCCCACTTCTGGCCGCACCAGGCACAAAAATGGCCATATGTCTGTTAATGGGTCCCACGCCCAAAGAGCCAGCAGGGAAAACTAGGCCTTGTTCTAAAGCTCTTTGGGAACGGCTTGCGTAGCCCCACACACCTGGGGGCTGCAGGCTTTCCTGCTGCCTTCAGCCTCAAAACCACCCTTTCCCACTTGGCGCCGCGCCAGGGACAAAAATGGCCATATGTCTGAAGACTGGTCCCACGCCCAAAGAGCCAGCAGGGAAAACTATGCCTTGTTCTAAAGCTCTTTGGGAACCGCTTGCGTAGCCCTACACACCTGCGGGCTGCAGGCTTTTTTGGCACTTTCAGCCTGAAAACCACCCTTTCCCACTTGTGGCCGCACCAGGCACAAAAATGGCCATATGTCTGTTGATGTGTCCCACGCCCAAAGAGCCAGCAGGGAAAACTAGGCCTTGTTCTAAAGCTCTTTGGGAAACGCTTGCGTAGCCCCACACACCTGGGGGCTGCAGGCTTTTTCGGTACTTTCAGCCTGAAAACCACCCTTTCCCACTTGGCGCCGCGCCAGGCACAAAAATGCCCATATGTCTGGAGACTGGTCCCAGGCCCAAAGAGCCAGCAGGGAAAACTATGCCTTGTTTTAAAGCTCTTTGGGAACCGCTTGCGTAGCCGCACAGACGTGGGGGCTGCAGGCTTTCCTGCTGCCTTCAGCCTCAAAACCACCCTTCCCCACTTGTCGCCGCGCCAAGCCCCAAAATGGCCATATGTCTGGAGCTGAGTCCAACACACAAAGAGCCAGCAGGGAAAACTATGCCTTGTTCTAAAGCTCTTTGGGAAACGCTTCCGTAGCCCCACACGCCTGGGGGCTGCAGGCTTTCCATCTGCCTTCAGCCTCAAAACCACCCTTTCCCACTTGGCGTCGCTCCAGGCACAAAAATGCCTGTATGTCTGGAGATTGGTCCCACGCCCAAAGAGCCAGCAGGGAAAACTAGGCCTTGTTCTAAAGCTCTTTGGGAACGGCTTGCGTAGCCCCACACACCTGGGGGCTGCAGGCTTTCCTGCTGCCTTCATCCTCAAAACCACCCTTTCCCACTTGGCGCCGCGCCAGGCCCAAAAATGGCCATATGGCTGGAGACTGGTCCCACGCCCAAAGAGCCAGCAGGGAAAACTAGGCCTTGTTCTAAAGCTCTTTGGGAACCGCTTGCGTAGCCCCACTCACCTGGGGGCTGCAGGCTTTCCTGCTGCCTTCAGCCTCAAAACCACCCTTCCCCACTTGTTGCAGCGCCAAGCCCCAAAATGGCCATATGTCTGGAGATTGGTCCCACGCCCAAAGAGCCAGCAGGGAAAACTATGCCTTGTTCTAAAGCTCTTTGGGAACCGCTTGCGTAGCCCCACACAGCTGCGGGCTGCAGGCTTTTTTGGCACTTTCAGCCTCAAAATCACCTATTCCCACTTCTGGCCGCACCAGGCACAAAAATGGCCATATGTCTGTTAATGGGTCCCACGCCCAAAGAGCCAGCAGGGAAAACTATGCCTTGTTCTAAAGCTCTTTGGGAACGGCTTGCGTAGCCCCACACACCTGGGGGCTGCAGGCTTTCCTGCTGCCTTCAGCCTCAAAACCACCCTTTCCCACTTGGCGCCGCGCCAGGGACAAAAATGGCCATATGTCTATTGATGGGTCCCACGCCCAAAGAGCCAGCAGGGAAAACTAGGCCTTGTTCTAAAGCTCTTTGAGAACCGCTTGCGTAGCCCTACACACCTGGGGGCTGCAGGCTTTTTTGGCACTTTCAGCCTGAAAACCACCCTTTCCCACTTGTGGCCGCACCAGGCACAAAAATGGCCATATGTCTGTTGATGGGTCCCACGCCCAAAGAGCCAGCAGGGAATACTAGGCCTTGTTCTAAAGCTCTTTGGGAACCGCTTGCGTAGCCCCACACACATGGGGGCTGCAGGCTTTCCTGCTGCCTTCAGCCTCAAAACCACCCTTTCCCACTTGGCGCCGCGCCAGGCACAAAAATGGACATATGGCTGGAGACTGGTCCCACGCCCAAAGAGCCAGCAGGGAAAACTAGGCCTTGTTCTAAAGCTCTTTGGGAACCGCTTGCATAGCCCCACACAACTGCGGGCTGCAGGCTTTCCTGCTGCCTTCAGCCTCAAAACCACCCTTTCCCACTTGGCGCCGCGCCAAGCCCCAAAATGGCCATATGTCTGGAGATGGGTCCAACGCCCAAAGAGCCAGCAGGGAAAACTATGCCTTGTTTTAAAGCTCTTTGGGAACGGCTTGCGTAGCCCCACAGAACTGGGGGCTGCAGGCTTTCCTGCTGCCTTCAGCCTCAAAACCACCCTTTCCCACTTGGCGACACGCCAGTCACAAAAATGGCCATAGGTATGGATATGGGTCCCACACCCAAAGAGCCAGCAGGGAAAACTATGCCTTGTTATAAAGCTCTTTGGGAACCGCTTGCATAGCCCCACACACCTGCGGTCTGCAGGCTTTCCTGCTGCCTTCAGCCTCAAAACCACCCTTTCCCACTTGGCGCCGCGCCAGGCACAAAAATTGCCATATGGCTGGAGCTTGGTCCCACGCCCAAAGAACCAGCAGGGAAAACTAGGCCTTGTTCTAAAGCTCTTTGGGAACCGTTTGCGTAGCCCCACACAGCTGCGGGCTGCAGGCTTTTTTGGCACTTTCAGCCTCAAAACCACCTATTCCCACTTCTGGCCGCACCAGGCACAAAAATGGCCATATGTCTGTTGATGGGTCCCACGCCCAAAGAGCCAGCAGGGAAAACTAGGCCCTGTTCTAAAGCTCTTTGGGAAACGCTTGCGTAGCCCCACACACCTGGGGGCTGCAGGCTTTTTCGGTACTTTCAGCCTGAAAATCACCCTTTCCCACTTGGCGCCGCGCCAGGCACAAAAATGCCCATATGTCTGGAGACTGGTCCCAGGCCCAAAGAGCCAGCAGGGAAAACTATGCCTTCTTCTAAAGCTCTTTGGGAACCGCTTGCGTAGCCTCACAGACGTGGGGGCTGCAGGCTTTCCTGCTGCCTTCATCCTCAAAACCACCCTTTCCCACATGGCGCCACGCCAGTCACAAAAATGGCCATAGGTATGGATATGGGTCCCACACCCAAGGAGCCAGCAGGGAAAACTACGCCTTGTTCTAAAGCTCTTTGGGAAACGCTTGCGTAGCCCCACGGACCTGGGGGCTGCAGGCTTTCCTGCTGCCTTCAGCCTCAAAAGCACCCTTTCCCACTTGGCACCGCGCCAGGCACAAAAATGCCTATATGTCTTGGGACTGGTCCCACGCCCAAAGAGCCAGCAGGGAAAACTATGCCTTGTTCTAAAGGTCTTTGGGAACGGCTTGCGTAGTCCCACAGACCTGGGGGCTGCAGGCTTTCCTGCTGCCTTCAGCCTCAAAACCACCCTTTCCCACTTGGCGCCGCGCCAGGCCCAAAAATGGCCATATGGCTGGAGACTGGTCCCACGCCCAAAGAGCCAGCAGGGAAAACTAGGCCTTGTTCTAAAGCTCTTTGGGAACCGCTTGCTTAGCCCCACTCACCTGGGGGCTGCAGGCTTTCCTGCTGCCTTCAGCCTCAAATCCACCCTTCCCCACTTGTTGCAGCGCCAAGCCCCAAAATGGCCATATGTCTGGAGATGGGTCCAACGCCCAAAGAGCCAGCAGGGAAAACTATGCCTTGTTCTAAAGCTCTTTGGGAACCGCTTGCGTAGCCCCACTCACCTGGGGGCTGCAGGCTTTCCTGCTGCCTTCAGCCTCAAAACCACCCTTCCCCACTTGTCGCCGCGCCAGGCACAAAAATGGCCATATGGCTGGAGACTGGTCCCACGCCCAAAGAGCCAGCAGGGAAAACTAGGCCTTGTTCTAAAGCTCTTTGGGAACCGCTTGCGTAGCCCCACACACATGGGGGCTGCAGGCTTTTTTGGCACTTTCAGCCTCAAAACCACCTATTCCCACTTCTGGCCGCACCAGGCACAAAAATGGCCATATGACTGTTGATAGGTCCCACGCCCAAAGAGTCAGCAGGGAAAACTAGGCCTTGTTCTAAAGCTCTTTGGGAACGGCTTGCGTAGCCCCACAGACCTGGGGGCTGCAGGCTTTCCTGCTGCCTTCAGCCTCAAAAACACCCTTTCCCACTTGGCGCCGCGCCAGGCACAAAAATGGCCATATGGCTGGAGACTGGTCCCACGCCCAAAGAGCCAGCAGGGAAAACTAGGCCTTGTTCTAAAGCTCTTTGGGAACCGCTTGCGTAGCCCCACACAGCTGCGGGCTGCAGGCTTTTTTGGCACTTTCAGCCTCAAAACCACCTATTCCCACTTGTGGCCGCACCAGGCACAAAAATGGCCATATGTCTGTTGATGGGTCCCACGCCCAAAGAGCCAGCAGGGAAAACTAGGCCTTGTTCTAAAGCTCTTTGGGAACCGCTTGCGTAGCCCCACACACCTGGGGGCTGCAGGCTTTCCTGCTGCCTTCAGCCTCAAAAACACCCTTTCCCACTTGGCGCCGCGCCAGGCACAAAAATGGCCATATGGCTGGAGCTTGGTCCCACGCCCAAAGAGCCAGCAGGGAAAATTAGGCCTTGTTCTAAAGCTCTTTGGGAACCGCTTGCGTAGCCCCACACACCTGGGTGCTGCAGGCTTTCCTGCTGCCTTCAGCCTCAAAACCACCCTTTCCCACTTGGCGCCGCGCCAGGCACAAAAATGCCCATGTGTCTGGAGACTGGTCCCACACCCAAACAGCCAGCAGGGAAAAATATGCCTTGTTCTAAAGCTCTTTGGGAAACGCTTGCATAGCCCCACACACCTGCGGGCTGCAGGCTTTCCTGCTGCCTTCAGCCTCAAAACCACCCTTTCCCACTTTGAGCCGCGCCAGGCACAAAAATGGCCATATGTCTGGAGATTGGTCCCACGCCCAAAGAGCCAGCAGGGAAAACTAGGCCTTGTTCTAAAGCTCTTTGGGAACGGCTTGCGTAGCCCCACAGACCTGGGGGCTGCAGGCTTTCCTGCTGCCTTCAGCCTCAAAACCACCCTTTCCCACTTGGCGCCGCGCCAGGCACAAAAATGGCCATATGGCTGGAGACTGGTCCCACGCCCAAAGAGCCAGCAGGGAAAACTATGCCTTGTTCTAAAGCTCTTTGGGAACCGCTTGCGTAGCCCCACAGACCTGGGGGATGCAGGCTTTCCTGCTGCCTTCAGCCTCAAAACCACCCTTTCCCACTTGGCGCCGCGCCAGGCACAAAAATTGCCATATGTCTGTTGATGGGTCCCACGCCCAAAGAGTCAGCAGGGAAAACTATGCCTTGTTCTAAAGCTCTTTGGGAACCGCTTGCGTAGCCCCACTCACCTGGGGGCTGCAGGCTTTCCTGCTGCCTTCAGCCTCAAAACCACCCTTCCCCACTTGTCGCCGCGCCAGGCACAAAAATGGCCATATGGCTGGAGACTGGTCCCACGCCCAAAGAGCCAGCAGGGAAAACTAGGCCTTGTTCTAAAGCTCTTTGGGAACCGCTTGCATAGCCCCACACAGCTGCGGGCTGCAGGCTTTTTTGGCACTTTCAGCCTCAAAACCACCTATTCCCACTTCTGGCCGCACCAGGCACAAAAATGGCCATATGTCTGTTGATAGGTCCCACGCCCAAAGAGTCAGCAGGGAAAACTAGGCCTTGTTCTAAAGCTCTTTGGGAACCGCTTGCGTAGCCCCACAGACCTGGGGGCTGCAGGCTTTCCTGCTGCCTTCAGCCTCAAAACCACCCTTTCCCACTTGGCGCCGCGCCAGGCACAAAAATGCCCATGTGTCTGGAGACTGGTCCCACACCCAAACAGCCAGCAGGGAAAAATATGCCTTGTTCTAAAGCTCTTTGGGAAACGCTTGCATAGCCCCACACACCTGCGGGCTGCAGGCTTTCCTGCTGCCTTCAGCCTCAAAACCACCCTTTCCCACTTTGCGCCGCGCCAGGCACAAAAATGGCCATATGGCTGGAGATTGGTCCCACGCCCAAAGAGCCAGCAGGGAAAACTAGGCCTTGTTCTAAAGCTCTTTGGGAACCGCTTGCGTACCCCCACACACCTGCGGGCTGCAGGCTTTCCTGCTGCCTTCAGCCTCAAAACCACCCTTCCCGACTTGTCGCCGCGCCAGGCACAAAAATGGCCTTATGGCTGGAGACTGGTCCCACGCCCAAAGAGCCAGCAGGGAAAACTATGCCTTGTTCTAAAGCTCTTTGGGAACCTCTTGCGTAGCCCCACGGACCTGGGGGCTGCAGGCTTTCCTGCTGCCTTCAGCCTCAAAACCACCCTTTCCCACTTGGCGCCGCGCCAGGCACAAAAATGGCCATATGGCTGGAGACTGGTCCCACGCCCAAAGAGCCAGCAGGGAAAACTATGCCTTGTTCTAAAGCTCTTTGGGAAACGCTTGCGTAGCCCCACAGACCTGGGGGCTGCAGGCTTTCCTGCTGCCTTCAGCCTCAAAACCACCCTTTCCCACTTGGCGCCGCGCCAGGCACAAAAATTGCCATATGTCTGTTGATGGGTCCCACGCCCAAAGAGCCAGCAGGGAAAACTATGTCTTGTTCTAAAGCTCTTTGGGAACCGCTTGCATAGCCCCACTCACCTGGGGGCTGCAGGCTTTCCTGCTGCCTTCAGCCTCAAAACCACCCTTCCCCACTTGTCGCCGCGCCAGGCACAAAAATGGCCATATGGCTGGAGACTGGTCCCACGCCCAAAGAGCCAGCAGGGAAAACTAGGCCTTGTTCTAAAGCTCTTTGGGAACCGCTTGCATAGCCCCACACAGCTGCGGGCTGCAGGCTTTTTTGGCACTTTCAGCCTCAAAACCACCTATTCCCAATTCTGGCCGCACCAGGCACAAAAATGGCCATATGGCTGTTGATAGGTCCCACGCCCAAAGAGTCAGCAGGGAAAACTAGGCCTTGTTCTAAAGCTCTTTGGGAACCGCTTGCGTAGCCCCACAGACCTGGGGGCTGCAGGCTTTCCTGCTGCCTTCAGCCTCAAAACCACCCTTTCCCACTTGGCGCCGCGCCAGGCACAAAAATGGCCATATGGCTGGAGACTGGTCCCACGCCCAAAGAGCCAGCAGGGAAAACTAGGCCTTCTTCTAAAGCTCTTTGGGAACCGCTTGCGTAGCCCCACACACCTGCGGGCTGCAGGCTTTTTTGGCACTTTCAGCATCAAAACCACCCTTTCCCACTTGGCGCCGCGCCAGGCACAAAAATGGCCATATGGCTGGAGACTGGTCCCACACCCAAAGAGCCAGCAGGGAAAAATATGCCTTGTTCTAAAGCTCTTTAGGAACCGCTTGCGTAGCCCCACACACCTGGGGGCTGCAGGCTTTCCTGCTGCCTTCAGCCTCAAAAAAACCCTTCCCCACTTGTGGCCGCGCCAAGTCCCAAAATGGCCATATGTCTGGAGATGAGTCCAACGCCCAAAGAGCCAGCAGGGAAAACTATGCCTTGTTCTAAAGCTCTTTGGGAACGGCTTGCGTAGCCCCACGGACCTGGGGGCTGCAGGCTTTCCTGCTGCCTTCAGCCTCAAAAACACCCTTTCCCACTTGGCGCCACGGCAGGCACAAAAATGGCCATAGGTATGGATATGGGTCCCACACCCAAACAGCCAGCAGGGAAAACTATGCCTTGTTCTAAAGCTCTTTGGGAACTGCTTGCGTAGCCCCACACACCTGCGGGCTGCAGGCTTTCCTGCTGCCTTCAGCCTCAAAAACACCCTTTCTCACTTGGCGCCGCGCCAGGCACAAAAATGGCCATATGGCTGGAGACTGGTCCCACGCCCAAAGAGCCAGCAGGGAAAACTAGGCCTTGTTCTAAAGCTCTTTGGGAACCGCTTGCGTAGCCCCACACAGCTGCGGGCTGCAGGCTTTTTTGGCACTTTCAGCCTCAAAACCACCCTTTCCCACTTGGCGCCGCGCCAGGCACAAAAATGGCCATATGTCTGTTGATGGGTCCCACGCCCAAAGAGTCAGCAGGGAAAACTAGGCCTTGTTCTAAAGCTCTTTGGGAACCGCTTGCGTAGCCCCACACACAATGGGGCTGCAGGCTTTCCTGCTGCCTTCAGCCTCAAAACCACCCTTTCTCACTTGGCGCCGCGCCAGGCACAAAAATGGCCAATGTCTGGAGATTGGTCCCACGCCCAAAGAGCCAGCAGGGAAAACTATGCCTTGTTCTAAAGCTCTTTGGGAACGGCTTGTGTAGCCCCACACACCTGGGGGCTGCAGGCTTTCCTGCTGCCTTCAGCCTCAAAACCACCCTTTCCCACTTGGCGCCGCGCCAGGCAAAAAAATGCCCATATGTCTGGAGATTGGTCCCACGCCCAAAGAGCCAGCAGGGAAAACTAGGCCTTGTTCTAAAGCTCTTTGGGAACTGCTTGCGTAGCCCTACACACCTGCGGGCTGCAGGCTTTCCTGCTGCCTTCAGCCTCAAAACCACCCTTCCCCACTTGTTGCCGCGCCAAGCCCCAAAATGGCCATATGTCTGCAGATTGGTCCCACGCCCAAAGAGCCAGCAGGGAAAACTATGCCTTGTTCTAAAGCTCTTTGGGAACGGCTTGCGTAGCCCCACACACCTGGGGGCTGCAGGCTTTCCTGCTGCCTTCAGCCTCAAAACCACCCTTTCCCACTTGGCGCCGCGCCAGGCACAAAAATGGCCATATGGCTGGAGACTGGTCCCACGCCCAAAGAGCCAGCAGGGAAAACTAGGCCTTGTTCTAAAGCTCTTTGGGAACCGCTTGCGTAGCCCCATACACCTGGGGGCTGCAGGCTTTTTTGGCACTTTCAGCCTCAAAACCACCTATTCCCACTTCTGGCCGCACCAGGCACAAAAATGGCCATATGTCTGTTGACGGGTCCCACGCCCAAAGAGTCAGCAGGGAAAACTAGGCCTTGTTCTAAAGCTCTTTGGGAACCGCTTGCGTAGCCCTACACACCTGCGGGCTGCAGGCTTTTTTGGCACTTTCAGCATCAAAACCACCCTTTCCCACTTGTGGCCGCACCAGGCACAAAAATGGCCATATGTCTGTTGATGGGTCCCACGCCCAAAGAGCCAGCATGGAATACGAGGCCTTGTTCTAAAGCTCTTTGGGAACCGCTTGCGTAGCCCCACACACATGGGGGCTGCAGGCTTTCCTGCTGCCTTCAGCCTCAAAACCACCCTTTCCCACTTTGCGCCGCGCCAGGCACAAAAATTGCCATATGGCTGGAGACTGGTCCCACACCCAAAGAGCCAGCAGGGAAAAATATGCCTTGTTCTAAAGCTCTTTAGGAACCGCTTGCGTAGCCCCACACACCTGGGGGCTGCAGGCTTTCCTGCTGCCTTCAGCCTCAAAACCACCCTTTCCCACTTGGCGCCGCGCCAAGCCCCAAAATGGACATATGTCTGGAGATGGGTCCAACGCCGAAAGAGCCAGCAGGGAAAACTATGCCTTGTTCTAAAGCTCTTTGGGAACCGCTTGCGTAGCCCCACACACCTGGGGGCTGCAGGCTTTCCTGCTGCCTTCAGCCTCAAAAACACCCTTTCCCACTTGTCGCCGCGCCAGGCACAAAAATGGCCATATGGCTGGAGACTGGTCCCACGCCCAAAGAGCCAGCAGGGAAAACTAGGCCTTGTTCTAAAGCTCTTTGGGAACCGCTTGCGTAGCCCCACACAGCTGCGTGCTGCAGGCTTTTTTGGCACTTTCAGCCTCAAAACCACCCTTTCCCACTTGGCGCCGCGCCAGGCACAAAAATGGCCATATGTCTGTTGATGGGTCCCACGCCCAAAGAGTCAGCAGGGAAAACTAGGCCTTGTTCTAAAGCTCTTTGGGAACCGCTTGCGTAGCCCCACACACATGGGGGCTGCAGGCTTTCCTGCTGCCTTCAGCCTCAAAACCACCCTTTCTCACTTGGCGCCGCGCCAGGCACAAAAATGGCCAATGTCTGGAGATTGGTCCCACGCCCAAAGAGCCAGCAGGGAAAACTAGGCCTTGTTCTAAAGCTCTTTGCGAACCGCTTGCATAGCCCCACACACCTGCGGGCTGCAGGCTTTCCTGCTGCCTTCAGCCTCAAAACCACCCTTCCCCACTTGTCGCCGCGCCAAGCCCCAAAATGGCCATATGTCTGGAGATGGGTCCAACGCCCAAAGAGCCAGCAGGGAAAACTATGCCTTGTTCTAAAGCTCTTTGGGAACCTCTTGCGTAGCCCCACGGACCTGGGGGCTGCAGGCTTTCCTGCTGCCTTCAGCCTCAAAACCACCCTTTCCCACTTGGCGCCGCGCCAGGCACAAAAATGGCCATATGGCTGGAGATTGGTCCCACGCCCAAAGAGCAAGCAGGGAAAACTATGCCTTGTTCTAAAGCTCTTTGGGAACCTCTTGCGTAGCCCCACGGACCTGGGGGCTGCAGGCTTTCCTGCTGCCTTCAGCCTCAAAACCACCCTTCCCCACTTGTTGCCGCGCCAAGCCCCAAAATGGCCATATGTCTGTTGATGGGTCCCACGCCCAAAGAGCCAGCAGGGAAAACTAGGCCTTGTTCTAAAGCTCTTTGGGAACGGCTTGCGTAGCCCCACACACCTGGGGGCTGCAGGCTTTCCTGCTGCCTTCAGCCTCAAAAACACCCTTTCCCACTTGGCGCCGCGCCAGGCACAAAAATGGCCATATGGCTAGAAACTGGTCCCACGCGCAAAGAGCCAGCAGGGAAAATTAGGCCTTGTTCTAAAGCTCTTTGGGAACCGCTTGCATAGCCCCACACACCTGCGGGCTGCAGGCTTTCCTGCTGCCTTCAGCCTCAAAACCACCCTTTCCCACTTGGCGCCGCGCCAAGCCCCAAAATGGACATATGTCTGGAGATGGGTCCAACGCCGAAAGAGCCAGCAGGGAAAATTATGCCTTGTTCTAAAGCTCTTTGGGAACCGCTTGCGTAGCCCCACACACCTGGGTGCTGCAGGCTTTCCTGCTGCCTTCAGCCTCAAAAACACCCTTTCCCACTTGGCGCCACGCCAGGCACAAAAATGGCCATAGGTATGGATATGGGTCCCACACCCAAACAGCCAGCAGGGAAAACTATGCCTTGTTCTAAAGCTCTTTGGGAAATGCTTGCGTAGCCCCACACACCTGGGGGCTGCAGCCTTTCCTGCTGCCTTCAGCCTCAAAACCACCCTTTCCCACTTGGCGCCGCGCCAGGCACAAAAATTGCCATATGGCTGGAGCTTGGTCCCACGCCCAAAGAGCCAGCAGGGAAAACTATGCCTTGTTCTAAAGCTCTTTGGGAACTGCTTGCGTAGCCCCACACACCTGCGGGCTGCAGGCTTTCCTGCTGCCTTCAGCCTCAAAAACACCCTTTCCCACTTGGCGCCGCGCCAGGCACAAAAATTGCCATATGGCTGGAGACTGGTCCCACGCCCAAAGAGCCAGCAGGGAAAACTAGGCCTTGTTCTAAAGCTGTTTGGGAACCGCTTGCGTAGCCCCGCACAGCTGCGGGCTGCAGGCTTTTTTGGCACTTTCAGCCTCAAAACCACCCTTTCCCACTTGGCGCCGCGCCAGGCACAAAAATGGCCATATATCTGTTGATGGGTCCCACGCCCAAAGAGTCAGCAGGGAAAACTAGGCCTTGTTCTAAAGCTCTTTGGGAACCGCTTGCGTAGCCCCACACACCTGGGGGCTGCAGGCTTTCCTGCTGCCTTGAGCCTCAAAACCACCCTTTCTCACTTGGCGCCGCGCCAGGCACAAAAATGGCCAATGTCTGGAGATTGGTCCCACGCCCAAAGAGCCAGCAGGGAAAACTATGCCTTGTTCTAAAGCTCTTTGGGAACGGCTTGCATAGCCTCACAGACCTGGGGGCTGCAGGCTTTCCTGCTGCCTTCAGCCTCAAAACCACCCTTTCCCACTTGGCGCCGCGCCAGGCAAAAAAATGCCCATATGTCTGGAGATTGGTCCCACGCCCAAAGAGCCAGCAGGGAAAACTAGGCCTTGTTCTAAAGCTCTTTGCGAACCGCTTGCATAGCCCCACACACCTGCGGGCTGCAGGCTTTCCTGCTGCCTTCAGCCTCAAAACCACCCTTCCCCACTTGTCGCCGCGCCAAGCCCCAAAATGGCCATATGTCTGGAGATGGGTCCAACGCCCAAAGAGCCAGCAGGGAAAACTATGCCTTGTTCTAAAGCTCTTTGGGAACCTCTTGCGTAGCCCCACGGACCTGGGGGCTGCAGGCTTTCCTGCTGCCTTCAGCCTCAAAACCACCCTTTCCCACTTGGCGCCGCGCCAGGCACAAAAATGGCCATATGGCTGGAGATTGGTCCCACGCCCAAAGAGCAAGCAGGGAAAACTATGCCTTGTTCTAAAGCTCTTTGGGAACCTCTTGCGTAGCCCCACGGACCTGGGGGCTGCAGGCTTTCCTGCTGCCTTCAGCCTCAAAACCACCCTTCCCCACTTGTTGCCGCGCCAAGCCCCAAAATGGCCATATGTCTGTTGATGGGTCCCACGCCCAAAGAGCCAGCAGGGAAAACTAGGCCTTGTTCTAAAGCTCTTTGGGAACGGCTTGCGTAGCCCCACACACCTGGGGGCTGCAGGCTTTCCTGCTGCCTTCAGCCTCAAAAACACCCTTTCCCACTTGGCGCCGCGCCAGGCACAAAAATGGCCATATGGCTGGAGACTGGTCCCACACCCAAAGAGCCAGCAGGGAAAACTATGCCTTGTTCTAAAGCTCTTTGGGAACCGCTTGCGTAGCCCCACACACCTGGGGGCTGCAGGCTTTCCTGCTGCCTTCAGCCTCAAAAAAACCCTTCCCCACTTGTGGCCGCGCCAAGTCCCAAAATGGCCATATGTCTGGAGATGAGTCCAACACCCAAAGAGCCAGCAGGGAAAACTATGCCTTGTTCTAAAGCTCTTTGGGAACGGCTTGCGTAGCCCCACGGACCTGGGGGCTGCAGGCTTTCCTGCTGCCTTCAGCCTCAAAACCACCCTTTCCCACTTGGCGCCGCGCCAGGCACAAAAATGGCCATATGGCTAGAAACTGGTCCCACGCGCAAAGAGCCAGCAGGGAAAATTAGGCCTTGTTCTAAAGCTCTTTGGGAACCGCTTGCATAGCCCCACACACCTGGGGGCTGCAGGCTTTCCTGCTGCCTTCAGCCTCAAAACCACCCTTTCCCACTTGGCGCCGCGCCAAGCCCCAAAATGGACATATGTCTGGAGATGGGTCCAGCGCCGAAAGAGCCAGCAGGGAAAATTATGCCTTGTTCTAAAGCTCTTTGGGAACCGCTTGCGTAGCCCCACACACCTGGGTGCTGCAGGCTTTCCTGCTGCCTTCAGCCTCAAAAACACCCTTTCCCACTTGGCGCCACGCCAGGCACAAAAATGGCCATAGGTATGGATATGGGTCCCACACCCAAACAGCCAGCAGGGAAAACTATGCCTTGTTCTAAAGCTCTTTGGGAAATGCTTGCGTAGCCCCACACACCTGGGGGCTGCAGCCTTTCCTGCTGCCTTCAGCCTCAAAACCACCCTTTCCCACTTGGCGCCGCGCCAGGCACAAAAATTGCCATATGGCTGGAGCTTGGTCCCACGCCCAAAGAGCCAGCAGGGAAAACTATGCCTTGTTCTAAAGCTCTTTGGGAACTGCTTGCGTAGCCCCACACACCTGCGGGCTGCAGGCTTTCCTGCTGCCTTCAGCCTCAAAAACACCCTTTCCCACTTGGCGCCGCGCCAGGCACAAAAATTGCCATATGGCTGGAGACTGGTCCCACGCCCAAAGAGCCAGCAGGGAAAACTAGGCCTTGTTCTAAAGCTGTTTGGGAACCGCTTGCGTAGCCCCGCACAGCTGCGGGCTGCAGGCTTTTTTGGCACTTTCAGCCTCAAAACCACCCTTTCCCACTTGGCGCCGCGCCAGGCACAAAAATGGCCATATGTCTGTTGATGGGTCCCACGCCCAAAGAGTCAGCAGGGAAAACTAGGCCTTGTTCTAAAGCTCTTTGGGAACCGCTTGCGTAGCCCCACACACATGGGGGCTGCAGGCTTTCCTGCTGCCTTGAGCCTCAAAACCACCCTTTCTCACTTGGCGCCGCGCCAGGCACAAAAATGGCCAATGTCTGGAGATTGGTCCCACGCCCAAAGAGCCAGCAGGGAAAACTATGCCTTGTTCTAAAGCTCTTTGGGAACGGCTTGCATAGCCTCACAGACCTGGGGGCTGCAGGCTTTCCTGCTGCCTTCAGCCTCAAAACCACCCTTTCCCACTTGGCGCCGCGCCAGGCAAAAAAATGCCCATATGTCTGGAGATTGGTCCCACGCCCAAAGAGCCAGCAGGGAAAACTAGGCCTTGTTCTAAAGCTCTTTGGGAACCGCTTGCATAGCCCCACACACCTGCGGGCTGCAGGCTTTCCTGCTGCCTTCAGCCTCAAAACCACCCTTCCCCACTTGTCGCCGCGCCAAGCCCCAAAATGGCCATATGTCTGGAGATGGGTCCAACGCCCAAAGAGCCAGCAGGGAAAACTATGCCTTGTTCTAAAGCTCTTTGGGAACCTCTTGCGTAGCCCCACGGACCTGGGGGCTGCAGGCTTTCCTGCTGCCTTCAGCCTCAAAACCACCCTTCCCCACTTGGCGCCGCGCCAGGCACAAAAATGGCCATATGGCTGGAGATTGGTCCCACGCCCAAAGAGCCAGCAGGGAAAACTATGCCTTGTTCTAAAGCTCTTTGGGAACCTCTTGCGTAGCCCCACGGACCTGGGGGCTGCAGGCTTTCCTGCTGCCTTCAGCCTCAAAACCACCCTTCCCCACTTGTTGCCGCGCCAAGCCCCAAAATGGCCATATGTCTGCAGATTGGTCCCACGCCCAAAGAGCCAGCAGGGAAAACTAGGCCTTGTTCTAAAGCTCTTTGGGAACCGCTTGCGTAGCCCCACACACCTGGGGGCTGCAGGCTTTCCTGCTGCCTTCAGCCTCAAAACCACCCTTTCCCAATTGGCACCGCGACAGGCACAAAAATGCCCATATGTCTGGAGATTGGTCCCACGCCCAAAGAGCCAGCAGGGAAAACTATGCCTTGTTCTAAAGCTCTTTGGGAACCGCTTGCGTAGCCCCACACACCTGGGGGCTGCAGGCTTTCCTGCTGCCTTCAGCCTCAAAACCATCCTTTCCCACTTGGCGCCGCGCCAGGCACAAAAATGGCCACATGGCTGGAGACTGGTCCCACGCCCAAAGAGCCAGCAGGGAAAACTAGGCCTTGTTCTAAAGCTCTTTGGGAACCGCTTGCGTAGCCCCACACAGCTGCGGGCTGCAGGCTTTTTTGGCACTTTCAGCCTCAAAACCACCTATTCCCACTTCTGGCCGCACCAGGCACAAAAATGGCCATATGTCTGTTGATGGGTCCCACGCCCAAAGAGTCAGCAGGGAAAACTAGGCCTTGTTCTAAAGCTCTTTGGGAACCGCTTGCGTAGCCCTACACACCTGCGGGCTGCAGGCTTTTTTGGCACTTTCAGCATCCATACCACCCTTTCCCACTTGTGGCCGCACCAGGCACAAAAATGGCCATATGTCTGTTGATGGGTCCCACGCCCAAAGAGCCAGCAGGGAAGACTATGCCTTGTTCTAAAGCTCTTTGGGAACGGCTTGCGTAGCCCCACACACCTGCGGGCTGCAGGCTTTCCTGCTGCCTTCAGCCTCAAAACCACCCTTTCCCACTTGGCGCCGCGCCAGGCACAAAAATGGCCATATGTCTGGAGACTGGTCCCACGCCCAAAGAGCCAGCAGGGAAAACTAGGCCTTGTTCTAAAGCTCTTTGGGAACCGCTTGCGTAGCCCCACACAGCTGCGGGCTGCAGGCTTTTTTGGCACTTTCAGCATCAAAACCACCCTTTCCCACTTGGCGCCGCGCCAGGCACAAAAATGGCCATATGTCTGTTGATGGGTCCCACGCCCAAAGAGTCAGCAGGGAAAACTAGGCCTTGTTCTAAAGCTCTTTGGGAACCGCTTGCGTAGCCCCACACACCTGCGGGCTGCAGGCTTTCCTGCTGCCTTCAGCCTCAAAACCACCCTTTCCCACTTGGCGCCGCGCCAGGCACAAAAATGCCCATATGTCTGGAGATTCGTCCCACACCCAAAGAGCCAGCAGGGAAAACTATGCCTTGTTCTAAAGCTCTTTGGGAACCTCTTGCGTAGCCCCACACACCTGGGGGCTGCAGGCTTTCCTGCTGCCTTCAGCCTCAAAACCACCCTTCCCCACTTGTTGCCGCGCCAAGCCCCAAAATGGCCATATGTCTGCAGATTGGTCCCATGCCCAAGGAGTCAGCAGGGAAAACTAGGCCTTGTTCTAAAGCTCTTTGGGAACCGCTTGCGTAGCCCCACACACCTGGGGGCTGCAGGCTTTCCTGCTGCCTTCAGCCTCAAAACAACCCTTTCCCACTTGGCGCCACGCCAGGCACAAAAATGGCCATAGGTATGGATATGGGTCCCACACCCAAAGAGCCAGCAGGGAAAACTATGCCTTGTTCTAAAGCTCTTTGGAACCGCTTGCGTAGCCCCACACACCTGGGGGCTGCAGGCTTTCCTGCTGCCTTCAGCCTCAAAACCACCCTTTCCCACTCGGCACCGCGCCAGGCACAAAAATGGCCATATGTATGCAGATTGGTCCCACGTCCAAAGAGCCAGCAGGGAAAACTATGCCTTGTTCTAAAGCTCTTTGGGAACGGCTTGCGCAGCCCCACGGACCTGGGGGCTGCAGGCTTTCCTGCTGCCTTCAGCCTCAAAACCACCCTTTCCCACTTGGCGCCGCGCCAGGCCCAAAAATGGCCATTTGGCTAGAGACTGGTCCCACGCCCAAAGAGCCAGCAGGGAAAACTATGCCTTGTTCTAAAGCTCTTTGGGAAACGCTTGCATAGCCCCACACACCTGGGGGCTGCAGGCTTTCCTGCTGCCTTCAGCCTCAAAACCACCCTTTCCCACTTGTCGCCGCGCCAAGCCCCACAATGGCCATATGTCTGGAGATGAGTCCAACGCCCAAAGAGCCAGCAGGGAAAACTATGCCTTGTTCTAAAGCTCTTTTGGAACCGCTTGCGTAGCCCCGCACAGCTGCGGGCTGCAGGCTTTTTTGGCACTTTCAGCCTCAAAACCACCCTTTCCCACTTGGCGCCGCGCCAGGCACAAAAATGGCCATATGTCTGTTGATGGGTCCCACGCCCAAAGAGTCAGCAGGGAAAACTAGGCCTTGTTCTAAAGCTCTTTGGGAAGCGCTTGCGTAGCCCCACACACCTGGGGGCTGCAGGCTTTCCTGCTGCCTTCAGCCTCAAAACCACCCTTTCCCACTTGGCGCCGCGCCAGGCACAAAAATGCCCATATGTCTGGAGATTGGTCCCACGCCCAAAGAGCCAGCAGGGAAAACTATGCCTTGTTCTAAAGCTCTTTGGGAACCTCTTGCGTAGCCCCACGGACCTGGGGGCTGCAGGCTTTCCTGCTGCCTTCAGCCTCAAAACCATCCTTCCCCACTTGTTGCCGCGCCAAGCCCCAAAATGGCCATATGTCTGCAGATTGGTCCCATGCCCAAAGAGCCAGCAGGGAAGACTATGCCTTGTTCTAAAGCTCTTTGGGAACGGCTTGCGTAGCCCCACACACCTGGGGGCTGCAGGCTTTCCTGCTGCCTTCAGCCTCAAAACCACCCTTTCCCACTTGGCGCCGCGCCAGGCAGAAAAATGGCCATATGGCTAGAAACTGGTCCCACGCGCAAAGAGCCAGCAGGGAAAATTAGGCCTTGTTCTAAAGCTCTTTGGGAACCGCTTGCATAGCCCCACACACCTGCGGTTTGCAGGCTTTCCTGCTGCCTTCAGCCTCAAAACCACCCTTTCCCACTTGGCGCCGCGCCAAGCCCCAAAATGGCCATATGTCTGGAGATGGGTCCAACGCCGAAAGAGCCAGCAGGGAAAACTATGCCTTGTTTTAAAGCTCTTTGGGAACGGCTTGCGTAGCCCCACAGACCTGGGGGCTGCAGGCTTTCCTGCTGCCTTCAGCCTCAAAAACACCCTTTCCCACTTGGCGCCACGCCAGGCACAAAAATTGCCATATGGCTGGAGCTTGGTCCCACGCCCAAAGAGCCAGCAGGGAAAACTATGCCTTGTTATAAAGCTCTTTGGGATCCGCTTCCGTAGCCCCACACACCTGGGGGCTGCAGGCTTTCCTGCTGCCTTCAGCCTCAAAAACACCCTTTCCCACTTGGCGCCGCGCCAGGCACAAAAATGGCCATATGTCTGTTGATGGGTCCCACGCCCAAAGAGTCAGCAGGGAAAACTAGGCCTTGTTCTAAAGCTCTTTGGGAACCGCTTGCGTAGCCCCACACACATGGGGGCTGCAGGCTTTCCTGCTGCCTTCAGCCTCAAAACCACCCTTTCCCACTTGGCGCCGCGCCAGGCACAAAAATGCCCATATGTCTGGAGATTGGTCCCACGCCCAAAGAGCCAGCAGGGAAAACTAGGCCTTGTTCTAAAGCTCTTTGGGAACCGCTTGCGTAGCCCCACACAGCTGCGGGCTGCAGGCTTTTTTGGCACTTTCAGCATCAAAACCACCTATTCCCACTTCTGGCCGCACAAGGCACAAAAATGGCCATATGTCTGTTGATGGGTCCCACGCCCAAAGAGTCAGCAGGGAAAACTAGGCCTTGTTCTAAAGCTCTTTGGGAACCGCTTGCGTAGCCCTACACACCTGCGGGCTGCAGGCTTTTTTGGCACTTTCAGCATCAAAAACACCCTTTCCCACTTGGCGCCGCGCCAGGCACAAAAATGGCCATATGGCTGGAGACTGGTCCCACACCCAAAGAGCCAGCAGGGAAAACTATGCCTTGTTCTAAAGCTCTTTGGGAACCGCTTGCGTAGCCCCACACACCTGGGGGCTGCAGGCTTTTTCGGCACTTTCAGCCTGAAAACCACCCTTTCCCACTTGGCGCCGCGCCAGGCACAAAAATGGCCATATGGCTGGAGACTGGTCCCACGCCCAAAGAGCCAGCAGGGAAAACTATGCCTTGTTCTAAAGCTCTTTGGGAACCGCTTGCGTAGCCACACACAGCTGCGGGCTGCAGGCTTTTTTGGCACTATCAGCCTCAAAACCACCTATTCCCACTTCTGGGCGCACCAGGCACAAAAATGGCCATATGTCTGTTGATGGGTCCCACGCCCAAAGAGTCAGCAGGGAAAACTAGGCCTTGTTCTAAAGCTCTTTGGGAACCGCTTGCGTAGCCCTACACACCTGGGGGCTGCAGGCTTTTTTGGCACTTTCAGCATCAAAACCACCCTTTCCCACTTGTGGCCGCACCAGGCACAAAAATGGCCATATGTCTGTTGATGGGTCCCACGCCCAAAGAGCCAGCATGGAATACGAGGCCTTGTTCTAAAGCTCTTTGGGAACCGCTTGCGTAGCCCCACACACATGGGGGCTGCAGGCTTTCCTGCTGCCTTCAGCCTCAAAAACACCCTTTCCCACTTGGCGCCGCGCCAGGCACAAAAATGGCCATATGGCTGGAGACTGGTCCCACACCCAAAGAGCCAGCAGGGAAAACTATGCCTTGTTCTAAAGCTCTTTGGGAACCGCTTGCGTAGCCCCACACACCTGGGGGCTGCAGGCTTTCCTGCTGCCTTCAGCCTCAAAAAAACCCTTCCCCACTTGTGGCCGCGCCAAGTCCCAAAATGGCCATATGTCTGGAGATGACTCCAACGCCCAAAGAGCCAGCAGGGAAAACTATGCCTTGTTCTAAAGCTCTTTGGGAACGGCTTGCATAGCCCCACACACCTGGGGGCTGCAGGCTTTCCTGCTGCCTTCAGCCTCAAAACCACCCTTTCCCACTTGCCGCCGTGCCAAGCCCCAAAATGGACATATGTCTGGAGATGGGTCCAACGCCGAAAGAGCCAGCAGGGAAAACTATGCCTTGTTCTAAAGCTCTTTGGGAACCGCTTGCGTAGCCCCACACACCTGGGGGCTGCAGGCTTTCCTGCTGCCTTCAGCCTCAAAAACACCCTTTCCCACTTGGCGCCACGCCAGGCACAAAAATGGCCATAGGTATGGATATGGGTCCCACACCCAAACAGCCAGCAGGGAAAACTATGCCTTGTTCTAAAGCTCTTTGGGAAACGCTTGCGTAGCCCCACACACCTGGGGGCTGCAGCCTTTCCTGCTGCCTTCAGCCTCAAAACCACCCTTTCCCACTTGGCGCCGCGCCAGGCACAAAAATTGCCATATGGCTGGAGCTTGGTCCCACGCCCAAAGAGCCAGCAGGGAAAACTATGCCTTGTTCTAAAGCTCTTTGGGAACTGCTTGCGTAGCCCCACACACCTGCGGGCTGCAGGCTTTCCTGCTGCCTTCAGCCTCAAAACCACCCTTTCCCACTTGGCGCCGCGCCAGGCACAAAAATGGCCATATGGCTGGAGACTGGTCCCACGCCCAAAGATCCAGCAGGGAAAACTAGGCCTTGTTCTAAAGCTCTTTGGGAACCGCTTGCGTAGCCCCGCACAGCTGCGGGCTGCAGGCTTTTTTGGCACTTTCAGCCTCAAAACCACCCTTTCCGACTTGGCGCCGCGCCAGGCACAAAAATGGCCATATGTCTGTTGATGGGTCCCACGCCCAAAGAGTCAGCAGGGAAAACTAGGCCTTGTTCTAAAGCTCTTTGGGAACCGCTTGCGTAGCCCCACACACATGGGGGCTGCAGGCTTTCCTGCTGCCTTGAGCCTCAAAACCACCCTTTCTCACTTGGCGCCGCGCCAGGCACAAAAATGGCCAATGTCTGGAGATGGGTCCAACGCCCAAAGAGCCAGCAGGGAAAACTAGGCCTTGTTCTAAAGCTCTTTGGGAACGGCTTGCGTAGCCTCACAGACCTGGGGGCTGCAGGCTTTCCTGCTGCCTTCAGCCTCAAAACCACCCTTTCCCACTTGGCGCCGCGCCAGGCAAAAAAATGCCCATATGTCTGGAGATTGGTCCCACGCCCAAAGAGCCAGCAGGGAAAACTAGGCCTTGTTCTAAAGCTCTTTGGGAACCGCTTGCATAGCCCCACACACCTGCGGGCTGCAGGCTTTCCTGCTGCCTTCAGCCTCAAAACCACCCTTCCCCACTTGTCGCCGCGCCAAGCCCCAAAATGGCCATATGTCTGGAGATGGGTCCAACGCCCAAAGAGCCAGCAGGGAAAACTATGCCTTGTTCTAAAGCTCTTTGGGAACCTCTTGCGTAGCCCCACGGACCTGGGGGCTGCAGGCTTTCCTGCTGCCTTCAGCCTCAAAACCACCCTTTCCCACTTGGCGCCGCGCCAGGCACAAAAATGACCATATGGCTGGAGATTGGTCCCACGCCCAAAGAGCCAGCAGGGAAAACTATGCCTTGTTCTAAAGCTCTTTGGGAACCTCTTGCGTAGCCCCACGGACCTGGGGGCTGCAGGCTTTCCTGCTGCCTTCAGCCTCAAAACCACCCTTCCCCACTTGTTGCCGCGCCAAGCCCCAAAATGGCCATATGTCTGCAGATTGGTCCCACGCCCAAAGAGCCAGCAGGGAAAACTAGGCCTTGTTCTAAAGCTCTTTGGGAACCGCTTGCGTAGCCCCACAAACCTGGGGGCTGCAGGCTTTCCTGCTGCCTTCAGCCTCAAAACCACCCTTTCCCAATTGGCACCGCGCCAGGCACAAAAATGGCCATATGTCTGGAGATTGGTCCCACGCCCAAAGAGCCAGCAGGGAAAACTATGCCTTGTTCTAAAGCTCTTTGGGAACCGCTTGCGTAGCCCCACACACCTGGGGGCTGCAGGCTTTCCTGCTGCCTTCAGCCTCAAAACCATCCTTTCCCACTTGGCGCCGCGCCAGGTACAAAAATGGCCACATGGCTGCAGACTGGTCCCACACCCAAAGAGCCAGCAGGGAAAACTAGGCCTTGTTCTAAAGCTCTTTGGGAACCGCTTGCGTAGCCCCACACACCTGGGGGCTGCAGGCTTTTTTGGCACTTTCAGCATCAAAACCACCCTTTCCCACTTGTGGCCGCATCAGGCACAAAAATGGCCATATGTCTGTTGATGGGTCCCACGCCCAAAGAGCCAGCAGGGAAAACTAGGCCTTGTTCTAAAGCTCTTTGGGAACCGCTTGCGTAGCCCCACACACATGGGGGCTGCAGGCTTTCCTGCTGCCTTCAGCCTCAAAACCACCCTTTCCCACTTGGCGCCGCGCCAAGCCCCAAAATGGCCATATGTCTGGAGATGGGTCCAACGCCCAAAGAGCCAGCAGGGAAAACTATGCCTTTTTTTAAAGCTCTTTGGGAACGGCTTGCGTAGCCCCACAGACCTGGGGGCTGCAGGCTTTCCTGCTGCCTTCAGCCTCAAAAACACCCTTTCCCACTTTGCGCCGCGCCAGGCACAAAAATTGCCATATGGCTGGAGCTTGGTCACACGCCCAAAGAGCCAGCAGGGAAAACTAGGCCTTGTTCTAAAGCTCTTTGGGAACCGCTTGCGTAGCCCCACACACATGGGGTCTGCAGGCTTTCCTGCTGCCTTCAGCCTCAAAACCACCCTTCCCCACTTGTCGCCGCGCCAGGCACAAAAATGGCCATATGTCTGGAGACTGGTCCCACGCCCAAAGAGCCAGCAGGGAAAACTAGGCCTTGTTCTAAAGCTCTTTGGGAACCGCTTGCGTAGCCCCACACACCTGGGGGCTGCAGGCTTTTTTGGCACTTTCAGCATCCATACCACCCTTTCCCACTTGTGGCCGCACCAGGCACAAAAATGGCCATATGTCTGTTGATGGGTCCCACGCCCAAAGAGCCAGCAGGGAATACTAGGCCTTGTTCTAAAGCTCTTTGGGAACCGCTTGCGTAGCCCCACGGACCTGGGGGCTGCAGGCTTTCCTGCTGCCTTCAGCCTCAAAACCACCCTTTCGCACTTGGCGCCGCGCCAGGCACAAAAATGGCCATATGGCTAGAAACTGGTCCCACGCGCAAAGAGCCAGCAGGGAAAATTAGGCCTTGTTCTAAAGCTCTTTGGGAACCGCTTGCATAGCCCCACACACCTGCGGTCTGCAGGCTTTCCTGCTGCCTTCAGCCTCAAAAACACCCTTTCCCACTTGGCGCCGCGCCAAGCCCCAAAATGGCCATATGTCTGGAGATGGGTCCAACGCCCAAAGAGCCAGCAGGGAAAACTATGCCTTGTTTTAAAGCTCTTTGGGAACCTCTTGCGTAGCCCCACAGACCTGGGGGCTGCAGGCTTTCCTGCTGCCTTCAGCCTCAAAAACACCCTTTCCCACTTGGCGCCACGCCAGGCACAAAAATTGCCATATGGCTGGAGCTTGGTCCCACGCCCAAAGAGCCAGCAGGGAAAACTATGCCTTGTTCTAAAGCTCTTTGGGAACCGCTTGCGTAGCCCCACACACCTGCGGGCTGCAGGCTTTCCTGCTGCCTTCAGCCTCAAAAAAACCCTTCCCCACTTGTGGCCGTGCCAAGTCCCAAAATGGCCATATGTCTGGAGATGAGTCCAACGCCAAAAGAGCCAGCAGGGAAAACTATGCCTTGTTCTAAAGCTCTTTGGGAACGGCTTGCGTAGCCCCACGGACCTGGGGGCTGCAGGCTTTCCTGCTGCCTTCAGCCTCAAAACCACCCTTTCCCACTTGGCGCTGTGCCAAGCCCCAAAATGGACATATGTCTGGAGATGGGTCCAACGCCGAAAGAGCCAACAGGGAAAACTATGCCTTGTTCTAAAGCTCTTTGGGAACCGCTTGCGTAGCCCCACACACCTGGGGGCTGCAGGCTTTCCTGCTGCCTTCAGCCTCAAAAACACCCTTTCCCACTTGGCGCCACGCCAGGCACAAAAATGGCCATAGGTATGGATATGGGTCCCACACCCAAACAGCCAGCAGGGAAAACTATGCCTTGTTCTAAAGCTCTTTGGGAAACGCTTGCGTAGCCCCACACACCTGGGGGCTGCAGCCTTTCCTGCTGCCTTCAGCCTCAAAACCACCCTTTCTCACTTGGCGCCGCGCCAGGCACAAAAATGGCCAATGTCTGGATATTGGTCCCACGCCCAAAGAGCCAGCAGGGAAAACTATGCCTTGTTCTAAAGCTCTTTGGGAACCGCTTGCATAGCCCCACACACCTGCGGTTTGCAGGCTTTCCTGCTGCCTTCAGCCTCAAAACCACCCTTTCCCACTTGTCGCCGCGCCAAGCCCCAAAATGGCCATATGTCTGGAGATGGGTCCAACGCCGAAAGAGCCAGCAGGGAAAATTATGCCTTGTTTTAAAGCTCTTTGGGAACGGCTTGCGTAGCCCCACAGACCTGGGGGCTGCAGGCTTTCCTGCTGCCTTCAGCCTCAAAAACACCCTTTCCCACTTGGCGCCACGCCAGGCACAAAAATTGCCATATGGCTGGAGCTTGGTCCCACGCCCAAAGAGCCAGCAGGGAAAACTATGCCTTGTTATAAAGCTCTTTGGGAACCGCTTCCGTAGCCCCACACACATGGGGGCTGCAGGCTTTCCTGCTGCCTTCAGCCTCAAAAACACCCTTTCCCACTTGGCGCCGCGCCAGGCACAAAAATGGCCATATGTCTGTTGATGGGTCCCACGCCCAAAGAGTCAGCAGGGAAAACTAGGCCTTGTTCTAAAGCTCTTTGGGAACCGCTTGCGTAGCCCCACGGACCTGGGGGCTGCAGGCTTTCCTGCTGCCTTCAGCCTCAAAACCACCCTTTCCCACTTGGCGCCGCACCAGGCACAAAAATGCCCATATGTCTGGAGATTGGTCCCACGCCCAAAGAGCCAGCAGGGAAAACTAGGCCTTGTTCTAAAGCTCTTTGGGAACCGCTTGCGTAGCCCCATACACCTGGGGGCTGCAGGCTTTTTTGGCACTTTCAGCCTCAAAACCACCTATTCCCACTTCTGGCCGCACCAGGCACAAAAATGGCCATATGTCTGTTGATGGGTCCCACGCCCAAAGAGTCAGCAGGGAAAACTAGGCCTTGTTCTAAAGCTCTTTGGGAACCGCTTGCGTAGCCCTACACACCTGCGGGCTGCAGGCTTTTTTGGCACTTTCAGCCTCAAAACCACTCTTTCCCACTTGGCGCCGCGCCAGGCACAAAAATGGCCATATGTCTGTTGATGGGTCCCACGCCCAAAGAGCCAGCAGGGAAAACTAGGCCTTGTTCTAAAGCTCTTTGGGAACCGCTTGCGTAGCCCCACACACCTGGGGGCTGCAGGCTTTCCTGCTGCCTTCAGCCTCAAAACCACCCTTTCTCACTTGGCGCCGCGCCAGGCACAAAAATTGCCATATGGCTGGAGCTTGGTCACACGCCCAAAGAGCCAGCAGGGAAAACTAGGCCTTGTTCTAAAGCTCTTTGGGAACCGCTTGCGTAGCCCCACGGACCTGGGGGCTGCAGGCTTTCCTGCTGCCTTCAGCCTCAAAACCACCCTTCCCCACTTGGCACCGCGCCAGGCACAAAAATGGCCATATGTCTGGAGATTGGTCCCACGCCCAAAGAGCCAGCAGGGAAAACTATGCCTTGTTCTAAAGCTCTTTGGGAACCTCTTGCGTAGCCCCACGGACCTGGGGGCTGCAGGCTTTCCTGCTGCCTTCAGCCTCAAAAACACCCTTCCCCACTTGTTGCCGCGCCAAGCCCCAAAATGGCCATATGTCTGCAGATTGGTCCCACGCCCAAAGAGCCAGCAGGGAAAACTAGGCCTTGTTCTAAAGCTCTTTGGGAACCGCTTGCGTAGTTCCACACACCTGGGGGCTGCAGGCTTTCCTGCTGCCTTCAGCCTCAAAACCACCCTTTCCCACTTGGCGCCACGCCAGGCACAAAAATTGCCATATGTCTGGAGATGAGTCCCACGCCCAAAGAGCCAGCAGGGAAAACTATGCCTTGTTCTAAAGCTCTTTGGGAACCTCTTGCGTAGCCCCACACACCTGGGGGCTGCAGGCTTTCCTGCTGCCTTCAGCCTCAAAACCACCCTTTCCCACTTGGCGCCGCGCCAGGCCCAAAAATGGCCATATGGCTAGAGACTGGTCCCACGCCCAAAGAGCCAGCAGGGAAAACTATGCCTTGTTCTAAAGCTCTTTGGGAAACGCTTGCGTAGCCCCACGGACCTGGGGGCTGCAGGCTTTCCTGCTGCCTTCAGCCTCAAAACCACCCTTTCCCACTTGGCGCCGCGCCAGGCCCAAAAATGGCCATATGGCTAGAGACTGGTCCCACGCCCAAAGAGCCAGCAGGGAAAACTATGCCTTGTTCTAAAGCTCTTTGGGAAACACTTGCGTAGCCCCACACACCTGGGGGCTGCAGGCTTTCCTGCTGCCTTCAGCCTCAAAACCACCCTTTCCCACTTGGCGTCTCTCCAGGCACAGAAATTGCCATATGGCTGGAGATTGGTCCCACGCCCAAAGAGCCAGCAGGGAAAACTATGCCTTGTTCTAAAGCTCTTTTGGAAAAGCTTGGGTAGCCCCACGGACTTGGGGGCTGCAGGTTTTCCTGCTGCCTTCAGCCTCAAAACCACCCTTTCCCACTTGGCGCCACGCCAGGCCCAAAAATGGCCATAGGTATGGATATGGGTCCCACACCCAAGGAGCCAGCAGGGAAAACTATGCCTTGTTCTAAAGCTCTTTGGAACCGCTTGCGTAGCCCCACACACCTGGGGGCTGCAGGCTTTCCTGCTGCCTTCAGCCTCAAAAACACCCTTTCCCACTTTGCGCCGCGCCAGGCACAAAAATTGCCATATGGCTGGAGCTTGGTCACACGCCCAAAGAGCCAGCAGGGAAAACTAGGCCTTGTTCTAAAGCTCTTTGGGAACCGCTTGCGTAGCCCCACACACATGGGGTCTGCAGGCTTTCCTGCTGCCTTCAGCCTCAAAACCACCCTTCCCTACTTGTCGCCGCGCCAGGCATAAAAATGGCCATATGTCTGGAGACTGGTCCCACGCCCAAAGAGCCAGCAGGGAAAACTAGGCCTTGTTCTAAAGCTCTTTGGGAACCGCTTGCGTAGCCCCACACACCTGGGGGCTGCAGGCTTTTTTGGCACTTTCAGCATCCATACCACCCTTTCCCACTTGTGGCCGCACCAGGCACAAAAATGGCCATATGTCTGTTGATGGGTCCCACGCCCAAAGAGCCAGCAGGGAATACTAGGCCTTGTTCTAAAGCTCTTTGGGAACCGCTTGCGTAGCCCCACGGACCTGGGGGCTGCAGGCTTTCCTGCTGCCTTCAGCCTCAAAACCACCCTTTCCCACTTGGCGCCGCGCCAGGCACAAAAATGGCCATATGGCTAGAAACTGGTCCCACGCGCAAAGAGCCAGCAGGGAAAATTAGGCCTTGTTCTAAAGCTCTTTGGGAACCGCTTGCATAGCCCCACACACCTGCGGTCTGCAGGCTTTCCTGCTGCCTTCAGCCTCAAAAACACCCTTTCCCACTTGGCGCCGCGCCAAGCCCCAAAATGGCCATATGTCTGGAGATGGGTCCAACGCCCAAAGAGCCAGCAGGGAAAACTATGCCTTGTTTTAAAGCTCTTTGGGAACGGCTTGCGTAGCCCCACAGACCTGGGGGCTGCAGGCTTTCCTGCTGCCTTCAGCCTCAAAAACACCCTTTCCCACTTGGCGCCACGCCAGGCACAAAAATTGCCATATGGCTGGAGCTTGGTCCCACGCCCAAAGAGCCAGCAGGGAAAACTATGCCTTGTTCTAAAGCTCTTTGGGAACCGCTTGCGTAGCCCCACACACCTGCGGGCTGCAGGCTTTCCTGCTGCCTTCAGCCTCAAAAAAACCCTTCCCCACTTGTGGCCGTGCCAAGTCCCAAAATGGCCATATGTCTGGAGATGAGTCCAACGCCCAAAGAGCCAGCAGGGAAAACTATGCCTTGTTCTAAAGCTCTTTGGGAACGGCTTGCGTAGCCCCACGGACCTGGGGGCTGCAGGCTTTCCTGCTGCCTTCAGCCTCAAAACCACCCTTTCCCACTTGGCGCTGTGCCAAGCCCCAAAATGGACATATGTCTGGAGATGGGTCCAACGCCGAAAGAGCCAACAGGGAAAACTATGCCTTGTTCTAAAGCTCTTTGGGAACCGCTTGCGTAGCCCCACACACCTGGGGGCTGCAGGCTTTCCTGCTGCCTTCAGCCTCAAAAACACCCTTTCCCACTTGGCGCCACGCCAGGCACAAAAATGGCCATAGGTATGGATATGGGTCCCACACCCAAACAGCCAGCAGGGAAAACTATGCCTTGTTCTAAAGCTCTTTGGGAAACGCTTGCGTAGCCCCACACACCTGGGGGCTGCAGCCTTTCCTGCTGCCTTCAGCCTCAAAACCACCCTTTCTCACTTGGCGCCGCGCCAGGCACAAAAATGGCCAATGTCTGGATATTGGTCCCACGCCCAAAGAGCCAGCAGGGAAAACTATGCCTTGTTCTAAAGCTCTTTGGGAACCGCTTGCATAGCCCCACACACCTGCGGTTTGCATGCTTTCCTGCTGCCTTCAGCCTCAAAACCACCCTTTCCCACTTGTCGCCGCGCCAAGCCCCAAAATGGCCATATGTCTGGAGATGGGTCCAACGCCGAAAGAGCCAGCAGGGAAAACTATGCCTTGTTTTAAAGCTCTTTGGGAACGGCTTGCGTAGCCCCACAGACCTGGGGGCTGCAGGCTTTCCTGCTGCCTTCAGCCTCAAAAACACCCTTTCCCACTTGGCGCCACGCCAGGCACAAAAATTGCCATATGGCTGGAGCTTGGTCCCACGCCCAAAGAGCCAGCAGGGAAAAATATGCCTTGTTATAAAGCTCTTTGGGAACCGCTTCCGTAGCCCCACACACATGGGGGCTGCAGGCTTTCCTGCTGCCTTCAGCCTCAAAAACACCCTTTCCCACTTGGCGCCGCGCCAGGCACAAAAATGGCCATATGTCTGTTGATGGGTCCCACGCCCAAAGAGTCAGCAGGGAAAACTAGGCCTTGTTCTAAAGCTCTTTGGGAACGGCTTGCGTAGCCCCACGGACCTGGGGGCTGCAGGCTTTCCTGCTGCCTTCAGCCTCAAAACCACCCTTTCCCACTTGGCGCCGCGCCAGGCACAAAAATGCCCATATGTCTGGAGATTGGTCCCACGCCCAAAGAGCCAGCAGGGAAAACTAGGCCTTGTTCTAAAGCTCTTTGGGAACCGCTTGCGTAGCCCCACACAGCTGCGGGCTGCAGGCTTTTTTGGCACTTTCAGCCTCAAAACCACCTATTCCCACTTCTGGCCGCACCAGGCACAAAAATGGCCATATGTCTGTTGATGGGTCCCACGCCCAAAGAGTCAGCAGGGAAAACTAGGCCTTGTTCTAAAGCTCTTTGGGAACCGCTTGCGTAGCCCTACACACCTGCGGGCTGCAGGCTTTTTTGGCACTTTCAGCCTCAAAACCACTCTTTCCCACTTGGCGCCGCGCCAGGCACAAAAATGGCCATATGTCTGTTGATGGGTCCCACGCCCAAAGAGTCAGCAGGGAAAACTAGGCCTTGTTCTAAAGCTCTTTGGGAACCGCTTGCGTAGCCCCACACACATGGGGGCTGCAGGCTTTCCTGCTGCCTTCAGCCTCAAAACCACCCTTTCTCACTTGGCGCCGCGCCAGGCACAAAAATGGCCAATGTCTGGAGCTTGGTCACACGCCCAAAGAGCCAGCAGGGAAAACTAGGCCTTGTTCTAAAGCTCTTTGGGAACCGCTTGCGTAGCCCCACGGACCTGGGGGCTGCAGGCTTTCCTGCTGCCTTCAGCCTCAAAACCACCCTTCCCCACTTGGCACCGCGCCAGGCACAAAAATGGCCATATGTCTGTTGATGGGTCCCACGCCCAAAGAGCCAGCAGGGAAAACTATGCCTTGTTCTAAAGCTCTTTGGGAACCTCTTGCGTAGCCCCACGGACCTGGGGGCTGCAGGCTTTCCTGCTGCCTTCAGCCTCAAAAACACCCTTCCCCACTTGTTGCCGCGCCAAGCCCCAAAATGGCCATATGTCTGCAGATTGGTCCCATGCCCAAAGAGCCAGCAGGGAAAACTAGGCCTTGTTCTAAAGCTCTTTGGGAACCGCTTGCGTAGTTCCACACACCTGGGGGCTGCAGGCTTTCCTGCTGCCTTCAGCCTCAAAACCACCCTTTCCCACTTGGCGCCACGCCAGGCACAAAAATTGCCATATGTCTGGAGATGAGTCCCACGCCCAAAGAGCCAGCAGGGAAAACTATGCCTTGTTCTAAAGCTCTTTGGGAACCTCTTGCGTAGCCCCACACACCTGGGGGCTGCAGGCTTTCCTGCTGCCTTCAGCCTCAAAACCACCCTTTCCCACTTGGCGCCGCGCCAGGCCCAAAAATGGCCATATGACTAGAGACTGGTCCCACGCCCAAAGAGCCAGCAGGGAAAACTATGCCTTGTTCTAAAGCTCTTTGGGAAACGCTTGCGTAGCCCCACGGACCTGGGGGCTGCAGCCTTTCCTGCTGCCTTCAGCCTCAAAACCACCCTTCCCCACTTGTTGCCGGGCCAAGCCCCAAAATGGCCATATGTCTGTAGATGGGTCCAACGCCCAAAGAGCCAGCAGGGAAAACTATGCCTTGTTCTAAAGCTCTTTGGGAACCTCTTGCGTAGCCCCACACACCTGGGGGCTGCAGGCTTTCCTGCTGCCTTCAGCCTCAAAACCACCCTTTCCCACTTGGCGTCTCTCCAGGCACAAAAATTGCCATATGTCTGGAGATTGGTGCCATGCCCACAGAGCCAGCAGGGAAAACTATGCCTTGTTCTAAAGCTCTTTGGGAAACGCTTGCGTAGCCCCACACACCTGGGGGCTGCAGGCTTTCCTGCTGCCTTCAGCCTCAAAACCACCCTTTCCCACTTGGCGCCGCGCCAGGCACAAAATGGCCATATGTCTGGAGATGAGTCCAACGCCCAAAGAGCCAGCAGGGAAAACTATGCCTTGTTCTAAAGCTCTTTGGGAAACGCTTGCGTAGCCCCACACACCTGGGGGCTGCAGGCTTTCCTGCTGCCTTCAGCCTCAAAACCACCCTTTCCCACTTGGCGCCGCGCCAGGCCCAAAAATGGCCATATGGCTAGAGACTGGTCCCACGCCCAAAGAGCCAGCAGGGAAAACTATGCCTTGTTCTAAAGCTCTTTGGGAAACACTTGCGTAGCCCCACACACCTGGGGGCTGCAGGCTTTCCTGCTGCCTTCAGCCTCAAAACCACCCTTTCCCACTTGGCGTCTCTCCAGGCACAAAAATTGCCATATGGCTGGAGATTGGTCCCACGCCCAAAGAGCCAGCAGGGAAAACTATGCCTTGTTCTAAAGCTCTTTTGGAAAAGCTTGGGTAGCCCCACGGACCTGGGGGCTGCAGGTTTTCCTGCTGCCTTCAGCCTCAAAACCACCCTTTCCCACTTGGCGCCACGCCAGGCACAAAAATGGCCATAGGTATGGATATGGGTCCCACACCCAAGGAGCCAGCAGGGAAAACTATGCCTTGTTCTAAAGCTCTTTGGGAAACGCTTGCGTAGCCCCACACAGCTGCGGGCTGCAGGCTTTTTTGGCACTTTCAGCCTCAAAACCACCTATTCCCACTTCTGGCCGCACCAGGCACAAAAATGGCCATATGTCTGTTGATGGGTCCCACGCCCAAAGAGTCAGCAGGGAAAACTAGGCCTTGTTCTAAAGCTCTTTGGGAACCGCTTGCGTAGCCCTACACACCTGCGGGCTGCAGGCTTTTTTGGCACTTTCAGCCTCAAAACCACTCTTTCCCACTTGGCGCCGCGCCAGGCACAAAAATGGCCATATGTCTGTTGATGGGTCCCACGCCCAAAGAGTCAGCAGGGAAAACTAGGCCTTGTTCTAAAGCTCTTTGGGAACCGCTTGCGTAGCCCCACACACATGGGGGCTGCAGGCTTTCCTGCTGCCTTCAGCCTCAAAACCACCCTTTCTCACTTGGCGCCGCGCCAGGCACAAAAATGGCCAATGTCTGGAGCTTGGTCACACGCCCAAAGAGCCAGCAGGGAAAACTAGGCCTTGTTCTAAAGCTCTTTGGGAACCGCTTGCGTAGCCCCACGGACCTGGGGGCTGCAGGCTTTCCTGCTGCCTTCAGCCTCAAAACCACCCTTCCCCACTTGGCACCGCGCCAGGCACAAAAATGGCCATATGTCTGTTGATGGGTCCCACGCCCAAAGAGCCAGCAGGGAAAACTATGCCTTGTTCTAAAGCTCTTTGGGAACCTCTTGCGTAGCCCCACGGACCTGGGGGCTGCAGGCTTTCCTGCTGCCTTCAGCCTCAAAAACACCCTTCCCCACTTGTTGCCGCGCCAAGCCCCAAAATGGCCATATGTCTGCAGATTGGTCCCATGCCCAAAGAGCCAGCAGGGAAAACTAGGCCTTGTTCTAAAGCTCTTTGGGAACCGCTTGCGTAGTTCCACACACCTGGGGGCTGCAGGCTTTCCTGCTGCCTTCAGCCTCAAAACCACCCTTTCCCACTTGGCGCCACGCCAGGCACAAAAATTGCCATATGTCTGGAGATGAGTCCCACGCCCAAAGAGCCAGCAGGGAAAACTATGCCTTGTTCTAAAGCTCTTTGGGAACCTCTTGCGTAGCCCCACACACCTGGGGGCTGCAGGCTTTCCTGCTGCCTTCAGCCTCAAAACCACCCTTTCCCACTTGGCGCCGCGCCAGGCCCAAAAATGGCCATATGACTAGAGACTGGTCCCACGCCCAAAGAGCCAGCAGGGAAAACTATGCCTTGTTCTAAAGCTCTTTGGGAAACGCTTGCGTAGCCCCACGGACCTGGGGGCTGCAGCCTTTCCTGCTGCCTTCAGCCTCAAAACCACCCTTCCCCACTTGTTGCCGGGCCAAGCCCCAAAATGGCCATATGTCTGGAGATGGGTCCAACGCCCAAAGAGCCAGCAGGGAAAACTATGCCTTGTTCTAAAGCTCTTTGGGAACCTCTTGCGTAGCCCCACACACCTGGGGGCTGCAGGCTTTCCTGCTGCCTTCAGCCTCAAAACCACCCTTTCCCACTTGGCGCCGCGCCAGGCACAAAAATGGCCATATGTCTGGAGATGAGTCCAACGCCCAAAGAGCCAGCAGGGAAAACTATGCCTTGTTCTAAAGCTCTTTGGGAAACGCTTGCGTAGCCCCACACACCTGGGGGCTGCAGGCTTTCCTGCTGCCTTCAGCCTCAAAACCACCCTTTCCCACTTGGCGCCGCGCCAGGCCCAAAAATGGCCATATGGCTAGAGACTGGTCCCACGCCCAAAGAGCCAGCAGGGAAAACTATGCCTTGTTCTAAAGCTCTTTGGGAAACACTTGCGTAGCCCCACACACCTGGGGGCTGCAGGCTTTCCTGCTGCCTTCAGCCTCAAAACCACCCTTTCCCACTTGGCGTCTCTCCAGGCACAAAAATTGCCATATGGCTGGAGATTGGTCCCACGCCCAAAGAGCCAGCAGGGAAAACTATGCCTTGTTCTAAAGCTCTTTTGGAAAAGCTTGGGTAGCCCCACGGACCTGGGGGCTGCAGGTTTTCCTGCTGCCTTCAGCCTCAAAACCACCCTTTCCCACTTGGCGCCACGCCAGGCCCAAAAATGGCCATAGGTATGGATATGGGTCCCACACCCAAGGAGCCAGCAGGGAAAACTATGCCTTGTTCTAAAGCTCTTTGGGAACCTCTTGCGTAGCCCCACACACCTGGGGGCTGCAGGCTTTCCTGCTGCCTTCAGCCTCAAAACCACCCTTCCCCACTTGTTGCCGGGCCAAGCCCCAAAATGGCCATATGTCTGGAGATTGGTCCCATGCCCACAGAGCCAGCAGGGAAAACTATGCCTTGTTCTAAAGCTCTTTGGGAAACGCTTGCGTAGCCCCACACACCTGGGGGCTGCAGGCTTTCCTGCTGCCTTCAGCCTCAAAACCACCCTTTCCCACTTGGCGCCACGCCAGGCACAAAAATGGCCATAGGTATGGATATGGGCCCCACACCCAAGGAGCCAGCAGGGAAAACTATGCCTTGTTCTAAAGCTCTTTGGAACCGCTTGCGTAGCCCCACACACCTGGGGGCTGCAGGCTTTCCTGCTGCCTTCAGCCTCAAAACCACCCTTTCCCACTTGGCGCCGCGCCAGGCCCAAAAATGGCCATATGGCTAGAGACTGGTCCCACGCCCAAAGAGCCAGCAGGGAAAACTATGCCTTGTTCTAAAGCTCTTTGGGAAACGCTTGCGTAGCCCCACGGACCTGGGGGCTGCAGCCTTTCCTGCTGCCTTCAGCCTCAAAACCACCCTTCCCCACTTGTTGCCGGGCCAAGCCCCAAAATGGCCATATGTCTGGAGATGGGTCCAACGCCCAAAGAGCCAGCAGGGAAAACTATGCCTTGTTCTAAAGCTCTTTGGGAACCTCTTGCGTAGCCCCACACACCTGGGGGCTGCAGGCTTTCCTGCTGCCTTCAGCCTCAAAACCACCCTTTCCCACTTGGCGTCTCTCCAGGCACAAAAATTGCCATATGTCTGGAGATTGGTCCCATGCCCACAGAGCCAGCAGGGAAAACTAGGCCTTGTTCTAAAGCTCTTTGGGAAACGCTTGCGTAGCCCCACACACCTGGGGGCTGCAGGCTTTCCTGCTGCCTTCAGCCTCAAAACCACCCTTTCCCACTTGGCGCCGCGCCACGCCCAAAAATGGCCATATGGCTAGAGACTGGTCCCACGCCCAAAGAGCCAGCAGGGAAAACTATGCCTTGTTCTAAAGCTCTTTGGGAAACGCTTGCGTAGCCCCACACACCTGGGGGCTGCAGGCTTTCCTGCTGCCTTCAGCCTCAAAACCACCCTTTCCCACTTGGCGTCTCTCCAGGCACAAAAATTGCCATATGGCTGGAGATTGGTCCCACGCCCAAAGAGCCAGCAGGGAAAACTATGCCTTGTTCTAAAGCTCTTTTGGAAAAGCTTGGGTAGCCCCACGGACCTGGGGGCTGCAGGCTTTCCTGCTGCCTTCAGCCTCAAAACCACCCTTTCCCACTTGGCGTCTCTCCAGGCACAAAAATGGCCATAGGTATGGATATGGGTCCCACACCCAAGGAGCCAGCAGGGAAAACTATGCCTTGTTCTAAAGCTCTTTGGAACCGCTTGCGTAGCCCCACACACCTGGGGGCTGCAGGCTTTCCTGCTGCCTTCAGCCTCAAAACCACCCTTTCCGACTTGGCGCCGCGCCAGGCCCAAAAATGGCCATATGGCTAGAGACTGGTCCCACGCCCAAAGAGCCAGCAGGGAAAACTATGCCTTGTTCTAAAGCTCTTTGGGAAACGCTTGCGTAACCCCACACACCTGGGGGCTGCAGGCTTTCCTGCTGCCTTCAGCCTCAAAAAAACCCTTCCCCACTTGTGGCCGTGCCAAGTCCCAAAATGGCCATATGTCTGGAGATGAGTCCAACGCCCAAAGAGCCAGCAGGGAAAACTATGCCTTGTTCTAAAGCTCTTTGGGAACGGCTTGCGTAGCCCCACGGACCTGGGGGCTGCAGGCTTTCCTGCTGCCTTCAGCCTCAAAACCACCCTTTCCCACTTGGCGCCGTGCCAAGCCCCAAAATGGACATATGTCTGGAGATGGGTCCAACGCCGAAAGAGCCAGCAGGGAAAACTAGGCCTTGTTCTAAAGCTCTTTGGGAACCGCTTGCGTAGCCCCACAGACCTGGGGGCTGCAGGCTTTCCTGCTGCCTTCAGCCTCAAAAACACCCTTTCCCACTTGGCGCCACGCCAGGCACAAAAATGGCCATAGGTATGGATATGGGTCCCACACCCAAACAGCCAGCAGGGAAAACTATGCCTTGTTCTAAAGCTCTTTGGGAAACGCTTGCGTAGCCCCACACACCTGGGGGCTGCAGGCTTTCCTGCTGCCTTCAGCCTCAAAACCACCCTTTCTCACTTGGCGCCGCGCCAGGCACAAAAATGGCCAATGTCTGGATATTGGTCCCACGCCCAAAGAGCCAGCAGGGAAAACTATGCCTTGTTCTAAAGCTCTTTGGGAACTGCTTGCGTAGCCCCACACACCTGCGGGCTGCAGGCTTTCCTGCTGCCTTCAGCCTCAAAAACACCCTTTCCCACTTGGCGCCGCGCCAGGCACAAAAATGGCCATATGGCTGGAGACTGGTCCCACGCCCAAAGAGCCAGCAGGGAAAACTAGGCCTTGTTCTAAAGCTCTTTGGGAACCGCTTGCGTAGCCCCACACAGCTGCGGGCTGCAGGCTTTTTTGGCACTTTCAGCCTCAAAACCACTCTTTCCCACTTGGCGCCGCGCCAGGCACAAAAATGGCCATATGTCTGTTGATGGGTCCCACGCCCAAAGAGTCAGCAGGGAAAACTAGGCCTTGTTCTAAAGCTCTTTGGGAACCGCTTGCGTAGCCCCACACACCTGGGGGCTGCAGGCTTTCCTGCTGCCTTCAGCCTCAAAACCACCCTTTCTCACTTGGCGCCGCGCCAGGCACAAAAATGGCCAATGTCTGGAGATTGGTCCCACGCCCAAAGAGCCAGCAGGGAAAACTATGCCTTGTTCTAAAGCTCTTTGGGAACCTCTTGCGTAGCCCCACGGACCTGGGGGCTGCAGGCTTTCCTGCTGCCTTCAGCCTCAAAACCGCCCTTTCCCACTTGGCGCCGCGCCAGGCACAAAAATGGCCATATGGCTGGAGATTCGTCCCACGCCCAAAGAGCCAGCAGGGAAAACTATGCCTTGTTCTAAAGCTCTTTGGGAACCTCTTGCGTAGCCCCACGGACCTGGGGGCTGCAGGCTTTCCTGCTGCCTTCAGCCTCAAAACCACCCTTCCCCACTTGTGGCCGCGCCAAGCCCCAAAATGGCCATATGTCCGCAGATTGGTCCCACGCCCAAAGAGCCAGCAGGGAAAACTAGGCCTTGTTCTAAAGCTCTTTGGGAACCGCTTGCGTAGCCCCACACACCTGGGGGCTGCAGGCTTTCCTGCTGCCTTCAGCCTCAAAACCACCCTTTCCCACTTGGCACCGCGACAGGCACAAAAATGGCCATATGTCTGGAGATTGGTCCCACGCCCAAAGAGCCAGCAGGGAAAACTATGCCTTGTTCTAAAGCTCTTTGGGAACCGCTTGCGTAGCCCCACGGACCTGGGGGCTGCAGGCTTTCCTGCTGCCTTCAGCCTCAAAACCATCCTTTCCCACTTGGCGCCGCGCCAGGCACAAAAATGGCCACATGGCTGGAGACTGGACCCACACCGAAAGAGCCAGCAGGGAAAACTAGGCCTTGTTCTAAAGCTCTTTGGGAACCGCTTGCGTAGCCCCACACAGCTGCGGGCTGCAGGCTTTTTTGGCACTTTCAGCCTCAAAACCACCTATTCCCACTTCTGGCCGCACCAGGCACAAAAATGGCCATATGTCTGTTGATGGGTCCCACGCCCAAAGAGTCAGCAGGGAAAACTAGGCCTTGTTCTAAAGCTCTTTGGGAACCGCTTGCGTAGCCCTACACACCTGCGGGCTGCAGGCTTTTTTGGCACTTTCAGCCTCAAAACCACTCTTTCCCACTTGGCGCCGCGCCAGGCACAAAAATGGCCATATGTCTGTTGATGGGTCCCACGCCCAAAGAGTCAGCAGGGAAAACTAGGCCTTGTTCTAAAGCTCTTTGGGAACCGCTTGCGTAGCCCCACACACATGGGGGCTGCAGGCTTTCCTGCTGCCTTCAGCCTCAAAACCACCCTTTCCCACTTGGCGCCGCGCCAGGCACAAAAATGGCCAATGTCTGGAGATTGGTCCCACGCCCAAAGAGCCAGCAGGGAAAACTATGCCTTGTTCTAAAGCTCTTTGGGAACCTCTTGCGTAGCCCCACGGACCTGGGGGCTGCAGGCTTTCCTGCTGCCTTCAGCCTCAAAACCGCCCTTTCCCACTTGGCGCCGCGCCAGGCACAAAAATGGCCATATGGCTGGAGATTCGTCCCACGCCCAAAGAGCCAGCAGGGAAAACTATGCCTTGTTCTAAAGCTCTTTGGGAACCTCTTGCGTAGCCCCACGGACCTGGGGGCTGCAGGCTTTCCTGCTGCCTTCAGCCTCAAAACCACCCTTCCCCACTTGTTGCCGGGCCAAGCCCCAAAATGGCCATATGTCCGCAGATTGGTCCCACGCCCAAAGAGCCAGCAGGGAAAACTAGGCCTTGTTCTAAAGCTCTTTGGGAACCGCTTGCGTAGCCCTACACACCTGCGGGCTGCAGGCTTTCCTGCTGCCTTCAGCCTCAAAACCACCCTTTCCCACTTGGCGCCGCGCCAGGCACAAAAATGGCCATATGTCTGGAGATTGGTCCCACGCCCAAAGAGCCAGCAGGGAAAACTATGCCTTGTTCTAAAGCTCTTTGGGAACCGCTTGCGTAGCCCCACGGACCTGGGGGCTGCAGGCTTTCCTGCTGCCTTCAGCCTCAAAACCACCCTTTCCCACTTGTGGCCGCACCAGGCAGAAAAATGGCCATATGTCTGTTGATGTGTCCCACGCCCAAAGAGCCAGCAGGGAATACTAGGCCTTGTTCTAAAGCTCTTTGGGAACCGCTTGCGTAGCCGCACAGACCTGGGGGCTGCAGGCTTTCCTGCTGCCTTCAGCCTCAAAACCACCCTTTCCCACTTGGCGCCGCGCCAAGCCCCAAAATGGCCATATGTCTGGAGATGGGTCCAACGCCCAAAGAGCCAGCAGGGAAAACTATGCCTTGTTTTAAAGCTCTTTGGGAACGGCTTGCGTAGCCCCACAGACCTGGGGGCTGCAGGCTTTCCTGCTGCCTTCAGCCTCAAAAACACCCTTTCCCACTTGGCGCCGCGCCAGGCACAAAAATTGCCATATGGCTGGAGCTTGGTCACACGCCCAAAGAGCCAGCAGGGAAAACTAGGCCTTGTTCTAAAGCTCTTTGGGAACCGCTTGCGTAGCCCCATGGACCTGGGGGCTGCAGGCTTTCCTGCTGCCTTCAGCCTCAAAACCACCCTTCCCCACTTGGCACCGCGCCAGGCACAAAAATGGCCATATGTCTGGAGATTGGTCCCACGCCCAAAGAGCCAGCAGGGAAAACTATGCCTTGTTCTAAAGCTCTTTGGGAACCTCTTGCGTAGCCCCACGGACCTGGGGGCTGCAGGCTTTCCTGCTGCCTTCAGCCTCAAAAACACCCTTCCCCACTTGTTGCCGCGCCAAGCCCCAAAATGGCCATATGTCTGCAGATTGGTCCCATGCCCAAAGAGCCAGCAGGGAAAACTAGGCCTTGTTCTAAAGCTCTTTGGGAACCGCTTGCGTAGTTCCACACACCTGGGGGCTGCAGGCTTTCCTGCTGCCTTCAGCCTCAAAACCACCCTTTCCCACTTGGCGCCACGCCAGGCACAAAAATTGCCATATGTCTGGAGATGAGTCCCACGCCCAAAGAGCCAGCAGGGAAAACTATGCCTTGTTCTAAAGCTCTTTGGGAACCTCTTGCGTAGCCCCACACACCTGGGGGCTGCAGGCTTTCCTGCTGCCTTCAGCCTCAAAACCACCCTTTCCCACTTGGCGCCGCGCCAGGCCCAAAAATGGCCATATGGCTAGAGACTGGTCCCACGCCCAAAGAGCCAGCAGGGAAAACTATGCCTTGTTCTAAAGCTCTTTGGGAAACGCTTGCGTAGCCCCACGGACCTGGGGGCTGCAGCCTTTCCTGCTGCCTTCAGCCTCAAAACCACCCTTCCCCACTTGTTGCCGGGCCAAGCCCCAAAATGGCCATATGTCTGGAGATGGGTCCAACGCCCAAAGAGCCAGCAGGGAAAACTATGCCTTGTTCTAAAGCTCTTTGGGAACCTCTTGCGTAGCCCCACACACCTGGGGGCTGCAGGCTTTCCTGCTGCCTTCAGCCTCAAAACCACCCTTTCCCACTTGGCGTCTCTCCAGGCACAAAAATTGCCATATGTCTGGAGATTGGTCCCATGCCCACAGAGCCAGCAGGGAAAACTATGCCTTGTTCTAAAGCTCTTTGGGAAACGCTTGCGTAGCCCCACACACCTGGGGGCTGCAGGCTTTCCTGCTGCCTTCAGCCTCAAAACCACCCTTTCCCACTTGGCGCCGCGCCAGGCACAAAAATGGCCATATGTCTGGAGATGAGTCCAACGCCCAAAGAGCCAGCAGGGAAAACTATGCCTTGTTCTAAAGCTCTTTGGGAACCGCTTGCGTAGCCCCACACACCTGGGGGCTGCAGGCTTTCCTGCTGCCTTCAGCCTCAAAACCACCCTTTCCCACTTGGCGCCGCGCCAGGCCCAAAAATGGCCATATGGCTAGAGACTGGTCCCACGCCCAAAGAGCCAGCAGGGAAAACTATGCCTTGTTCTAAAGCTCTTTGGGAAACGCTTGCGTAGCCCCACACACCTGGGGGCTGCAGGCTTTCCTGCTGCCTTCAGCCTCAAAACCACCCTTCCCCACTTGTTGCCGGGCCAAGCCCCAAAATGGCCATATGTCTGGAGATGGGTCCAACGCCCAAAGAGCCAGCAGGGAAAACTATGCCTTGTTCTAAAGCTCTTTGGGAACCTCTTGCGTAGCCCCACACACCTGGGGGCTGCAGGCTTTCCTGCTGCCTTCAGCCTCAAAACCACCCTTTCCCACTTGGCGTCTCTCCAGGCACAAAAATTGCCATATGTCTGGAGATTGGTCCCATGCCCACAGAGCCAGCAGGGAAAACTAGGCCTTGTTCTAAAGCTCTTTGGGAAACGCTTGCGTAGCCCCACACACCTGGGGGCTGCAGGCTTTCCTGCTGCCTTCAGCCTCAAAACCACCCTTTCCCACTTGGCGCCGCGCCAGGCCCAAAAATGGCCATATGGCTAGAGACTGGTCCCACGCCCAAAGAGCCAGCAGGGAAAACTATGCCTTGTTCTAAAGCTCTTTGGGAAACGCTTGCGTAGCCCCACAGACCTGGGGGCTGCAGGCTTTCCTGCTGCCTTCAGCCTCAAAACCACCCTTTCCCACTTGGCGTCTCTCCAGGCACAAAAATTGCCATATGGCTGGAGATTGGTCCCACGCCCAAAGAGCCAGCAGGGAAAACTATGCCTTGTTCTAAAGCTCTTTTGGAAAAGCTTGGGTAGCCCCACGGACCTGGGGGCTGCAGGCTTTCCTGCTGCCTTCAGCCTCAAAACCACCCTTTCCCACTTGGCGTCTCTCCAGGCACAAAAATGGCCATAGGTATGGATATGGGTCCCACACCCAAGGAGCCAGCAGGGAAAACTATGCCTTGTTCTAAAGCTCTTTGGAACCGCTTGCGTAGCCCCACACACCTGGGGGCTGCAGGCTTTCCTGCTGCCTTCAGCCTCAAAACCACCCTTTCCCACTTGGCGCCGCGCCAGGCCCAAAAATGGCCATATGGCTAGAGACTGGTCCCACGCCCAAAGAGCCAGCAGGGAAAACTATGCCTTGTTCTAAAGCTCTTTGGGAAACGCTTGCGTAACCCCACACACCTGGGGGCTGCAGGCTTTCCTGCTGCCTTCAGCCTCAAAAAAACCCTTCCCCACTTGTGGCCGTGCCAAGTCCCAAAATGGCCATATGTCTGGAGATGAGTCCAACGCCCAAAGAGCCAGCAGGGAAAACTAGGCCTTGTTCTAAAGCTCTTTGGGAACGGCTTGCGTAGCCCCACGGACCTGGGGGCTGCAGGCTTTCCTGCTGCCTTCAGCCTCAAAACCACCCTTTCCCACTTGGCGCCGTGCCAAGCCCCAAAATGGACATATGTCTGGAGATGGGTCCAACGCCGAAAGAGCCAGCAGGGAAAACTAGGCCTTGTTCTAAAGCTCTTTGGGAACCGCTTGCGTAGCCCCACAGACCTGGGGGCTGCAGGCTTTCCTGCTGCCTTCAGCCTCAAAAACACCCTTTCCCACTTGGCGCCACGCCAGGCACAAAAATGGCCATAGGTATGGATATGGGTCCCACACCCAAACAGCCAGCAGGGAAAACTATGCCTTGTTCTAAAGCTCTTTGGGAAACGCTTGCGTAGCCCCACACACCTGGGGGCTGCAGGCTTTCCTGCTGCCTTCAGCCTCAAAACCACCCTTTCTCACTTGGCGCCGCGCCAGGCACAAAAATGGCCAATGTCTGGATATTGGTCCCACGCCCAAAGAGCCAGCAGGGAAAACTATGCCTTGTTCTAAAGCTCTTTGGGAACTGCTTGCGTAGCCCCACACACCTGCGGGCTGCAGGCTTTCCTGCTGCCTTCAGCCTCAAAAACACCCTTTCCCACTTGGCGCCGCGCCAGGCACAAAAATGGCCATATGGCTGGAGACTGGTCCCACGCCCAAAGAGCCAGCAGGGAAAACTAGGCCTTGTTCTAAAGCTCTTTGGGAACCGCTTGCGTAGCCCCACACAGCTGCGGGCTGCAGGCTTTTTTGGCACTTTCAGCCTCAAAACCACTCTTTCCCACTTCTGGCCGCACCAGGCACAAAAATGGCCATATGTCTGTTGATGGGTCCCACGCCCAAAGAGTCAGCAGGGAAAACTATGCCTTGTTCTAAAGCTCTTTGGGAACCTCTTGCGTAGCCCCACGGACCTGGGGGCTGCAGGCTTTCCTGCTGCCTTCAGCCTCAAAACCGCCCTTTCCCACTTGGCGCCGCGCCAGGCACAAAAATGGCCATATGGCTGGAGATTCGTCCCACGCCCAAAGAGCCAGCAGGGAAAACTATGCCTTGTTCTAAAGCTCTTTGGGAACCTCTTGCGTAGCCCCACCGACCTGGGGGCTGCAGGCTTTCCTGCTGCCTTCAGCCTCAAAACCACCCTTTCCCACTTGGCGCCGTGCCAAGCCCCAAAATGGACATATGTCTGGAGATGGGTCCAACGCCGAAAGAGCCAGCAGGGAAAACTAGGCCTTGTTCTAAAGCTCTTTGGGAACCGCTTGCGTAGCCCCACACACCTGGGGGCTGCAGGCTTTCCTGCTGCCTTCAGCCTCAAAAACACCCTTTCCCACTTGTTGCCGCTCCAAGCCCCAAAATGGCCATAGGTCTGCAGATTGGTCCCATGCCCAAAGAGCCAGCAGGGAAAACTAGGCCTTGTTCTAAAGCTCTTTGGGAACCACTTGCGTAGCCCCACACACCTGGGGGCTGCAGGCTTTCCTGCTGCCTTGAGCCTCAAAACCACCCTTTCTCACTTGGCGCCGCGCCAGGCACAAAAATGGCCAATGTCTGGATATTGGTCCCACGCCCAAAGAGCCAGCAGGGAAAACTATGCCTTGTTCTAAAGCTCTTTGGGAACTGCTTGCGTAGCCCCACGGACCTGGGGGCTGCAGGCTTTCCTGCTGCCTTCAGCCTCAAAAACACCCTTTCCCACTTGGCGCCGCGCCAGGCACAAAAATGGCCATATGGCTGGAGACTGGTCCCACGCCCAAAGAGCCAGCAGGGAAAACTAGGCCTTGTTCTAAAGCTCTTTGGGAACCGCTTGCGTAGCCCCACACAGCTGCGGGCTGCAGGCTTTTTTGGCACTTTCAGCCTCAAAACCACTCTTTCCCACTTGGCGCCGCGCCAGGCACAAAAATGGCCATATGTCTGTTGATGGGTCCCACGCCCAAAGAGTCAGCAGGGAAAACTAGGCCTTGTTCTAAAGCTCTTTGGGAACCGCTTGCGTAGCCCCACACACATGGGGGCTGCAGGCTTTCCTGCTGCCTTCAGCCTCAAAACCACCCTTTCTCACTTGGCGCCGCGCCAGGCACAAAAATGGCCAATGTCTGGAGATTGGTCCCACGCCCAAAGAGCCAGCAGGGAAAACTAGGCCTTGTTCTAAAGCTCTTTGGGAACCTCTTGCGTAGCCCCACGGACCTGGGGGCTGCAGGCTTTCCTGCTGCCTTCAGCCTCAAAACCGCCCTTTCCCACTTGGCGCCGCGCCAGGCACAAAAATGGCCATATGGCTGGAGATTCGTCCCACGCCCAAAGAGCCAGCAGGGAAAACTATGCCTTGTTCTAAAGCTCTTTGGGAACCTCTTGCGTAGCCCCACGGACCTGGGGGCTGCAGGCTTTCCTGCTGCCTTCAGCCTCAAAACCACCCTTCCCCACTTGTGGCCGCGCCAAGCCCCAAAATGGCCATATGTCCGCAGATTGGTCCCACGCCCAAAGAGCCAGCAGGGAAAACTACGCCTTGTTCTAAAGCTCTTTGGGAACCGCTTGCGTAGCCCCACACACCTGGGGGCTGCAGGCTTTCCTGCTGCCTTCAGCCTCAAAACCACCCTTTCCCACTTGGCACCGCGTCAGGCACAAAAATGGCCATATGTCTGGAGATTGGTCCCACGCCCAAAGAGCCAGCAGGGAAAACTATGCCTTGTTCTAAAGCTCTTTGGGAACCGCTTGCGTAGCCCCACGGACCTGGGGGCTGCAGGCTTTCCTGCTGCCTTCAGCCTCAAAACCATCCTTTCCCACTTGGCGCCGCGCCAGGCACAAAAATGGCCACATGGCTGGAGACTGGACCCACACCGAAAGAGCCAGCAGGGAAAACTAGGCCTTGTTCTAAAGCTCTTTGGGAACCGCTTGCGTAGCCCTACACACCTGCGGGCTGCAGGCTTTTTTGGCACTTTCAGCCTCAAAACCACCCTTTCCCACTTGTGGCCGCACCAGTCAGAAAAATGGCCATATGTCTGTTGATGGGTCCCACGCCCAAAGAGCCAGCAGGGAAAACTAGGCCTTGTTCTAAAGCTCTTTGGGAACCGCTTGCGTAGCCCCACAGACCTGGGGGCTGCAGGCTTTCCTGCTGCCTTCAGCCTCAAAACCACCCTTTCCCACTTGGCGCCGCGCCAAGCCCCAAAATGGCCATATGTCTGGAGATGTGTCCAACGCCCAAAGAGCCAGCAGGGAAAACTATGCCTTGTTTTAAAGCTCTTTGGGAACGGCTTGCGTAGCCCCACAGACCTGGGGGCTGCAGGCTTTCCTGCTGCCTTCAGCCTCAAAAACACCCTTTCCCACTTTGCGCCGCGCCAGGCACAAAAATTGCCATATGGCTGGAGCTTGGTCACACGCCCAAAGAGCCAGCAGGGAAAACTAGGCCTTGTTCTAAAGCTCTTTGGGAAACGCTTGCGTAGCCCCACGGACCTGGGGGCTGCAGGCTTTCCTGCTGCCTTCAGCCTCAAAACCACCCTTCCCCACTTGGCACCGCGCCAGGCACAAAAATGGCCATATGTCTGGAGATTGGTCCCACGCCCAAAGAGCCAGCAGGGAAAACTATGCCTTGTTCTAAAGCTCTTTGGGAACCTCTTGCGTAGCCCCACGGACCTGGGGGCTGCAGGCTTTCCTGCTGCCTTCAGCCTCAAAAACACCCTTCCCCACTTGTTGCCGCTCCAAGCCCCAAAATGGCCATATGTCTGCAGATTGGTCCCATGCCCAAAGAGCCAGCAGGGAAAACTAGGCCTTGTTCTAAAGCTCTTTGGGAACCGCTTGCGTAGTTCCACACACCTGGGGGCTGCAGGCTTTCCTGCTGCCTTCAGCCTCAAAACCACCCTTTCCCACTTGGCGCCACGCCAGGCACAAAAATTGCCATATGTCTGGAGATGAGTCCCACGCCCAAAGAGCCAGCAGGGAAAACTATGCCTTGTTCTAAAGCTCTTTGGGAACCTCTTGCGTAGCCCCACACACCTGGGGGCTGCAGGCTTTCCTGCTGCCTTCAGCCTCAAAACCACCCTTTCCCACTTGGCGCCGCGCCAGGCCCAAAAATGGCCATATGGCTAGAGACTGGTCCCACGCCCAAAGAGCCAGCAGGGAAAACTATGCCTTGTTCTAAAGCTCTTTGGGAACCTCTTGCGTAGCCCCACACACCTGGGGGCTGCAGCCTTTCCTGCTGCCTTCAGCCTCAAAACCACCCTTCCCCACTTGTTGCCGGGCCAAGCCCCAAAATGGCCATATGTCTGGAGATGGGTCCAACGCCCAAAGAGCCAGCAGGGAAAACTATGCCTTGTTCTAAAGCTCTTTGGGAACCTCTTGCGTAGCCCCACACACCTGGGGGCTGCAGGCTTTCCTGCTGCCTTCAGCCTCAAAACCACCCTTTCCCACTTGGCGTCTCTCCAGGCACAAAAATTGCCATATGTCTGGAGATTGGTCCCATGCCCACAGAGCCAGCAGGGAAAACTATGCCTTGTTCTAAAGCTCTTTGGGAAACGCTTGCGTAGCCCCACACACCTGCGGGCTGCAGGCTTTCCTGCTGCCTTCAGCCTCAAAACCACCCTTTCCCACTTGGCGCCGCGCCAGGCACAAAAATGGCCATATGTCTGGAGATGAGTCCAACGCCCAAAGAGCCAGCAGGGAAAACTATGCCTTGTTCTAAAGCTCTTTGGGAAACGCTTGCGTAGCCCCACACACCTGGGGGCTGCAGGCTTTCCTGCTGCCTTCAGCCTCAAAACCACCCTTTCCCACTTGGCGCCGCGCCAGGCCCAAAAATGGCCATATGGCTACAGACTGGTCCCACGCCCAAAGAGCCAGCAGGGAAAACTATGCCTTGTTCTAAAGCTCTTTGGGAAACGCTTGCGTAGCCCCACACACCTGGGGGCTGCAGGCTTTCCTGCTGCCTTCAGCCTCAAAACCACCCTTTCCCACTTGGCGTCTCTCCAGGCACAAAAATTGCCATATGGCTGGAGATTGGTCCCACGCCCAAAGAGCCAGCAGGGAAAACTATGCCTTGTTCTAAAGCTCTTCTGGAAAAGCTTGGGTAGCCCCACGGACCTGGGGGCTGCAGGTTTTCCTGCTGCCTTCAGCCTCAAAACCACCCTTTCCCACTTGGCGCCACGCCAGGCCCAAAAATGGCCATAGGTATGGATATGGGTCCCACACCCAAGGAGCCAGCAGGGAAAACTATGCCTTGTTCTAAAGCTCTTTGAAACCGCTTGCGTAGCCCCACACACCTGGGGGCTGCAGGCTTTCCTGCTGCCTTCAGCCTCAAAACCACCCTTCCCCACTTGTTGCCGGGCCAAGCCCCAAAATGGCCAATGTCTGGATATTGGTCCCACGCCCAAAGAGCCAGCAGGGAAAACTATGCCTTGTTCTAAAGCTCTTTGGGAACTGCTTGCGTAGCCCCACGGACCTGGGGGCTGCAGGCTTTCCTGCTGCCTTCAGCCTCAAAAACACCCTTTCCCACTTGGCGCCGCGCCAGGCACAAAAATGGCCATATGGCTGGAGACTGGTCCCACGCCCAAAGAGCCAGCAGGGAAAACTAGGCCTTGTTCTAAAGCTCTTTGGGAACCGCTTGCGTAGCCCCACACAGCTGCGGGCTGCAGGCTTTTTTGGCACTTTCAGCCTCAAAACCACTCTTTCCCACTTGGCGCCGCGCCAGGCACAAAAATGGCCATATGTCTGTTGATGGGTCCCACGCCCAAAGAGTCAGCAGGGAAAACTAGGCCTTGTTCTAAAGCTCTTTGGGAACCGCTTGCGTAGCCCCACACACATGGGGGCTGCAGGCTTTCCTGCTGCCTTCAGCCTCAAAACCACCCTTTCTCACTTGGCGCCGCGCCAGGCACAAAAATGGCCAATGTCTGGAGATTGGTCCCACGCCCAAAGAGCCAGCAGGGAAAACTAGGCCTTGTTCTAAAGCTCTTTGGGAACCTCTTGCGTAGCCCCACGGACCTGGGGGCTGCAGGCTTTCCTGCTGCCTTCAGCCTCAAAACCGCCCTTTCCCACTTGGCGCCGCGCCAGGCACAAAAATGGCCATATGGCTGGAGATTCGTCCCACGCCCAAAGAGCCAGCAGGGAAAACTATGCCTTGTTCTAAAGCTCTTTGGGAACCTCTTGCGTAGCCCCACGGACCTGGGGGCTGCAGGCTTTCCTGCTGCCTTCAGCCTCAAAACCACCCTTCCCCACTTGTGGCCGCGCCAAGCCCCAAAATGGCCATATGTCCGCAGATTGGTCCCACGCCCAAAGAGCCAGCAGGGAAAACTACGCCTTGTTCTAAAGCTCTTTGGGAACCGCTTGCGTAGCCCCACACACCTGGGGGCTGCAGGCTTTCCTGCTGCCTTCAGCCTCAAAACCACCCTTTCCCACTTGGCACCGCGTCAGGCACAAAAATGGCCATATGTCTGGAGATTGGTCCCACGCCCAAAGAGCCAGCAGGGAAAACTATGCCTTGTTCTAAAGCTCTTTGGGAACCGCTTGCGTAGCCCCACGGACCTGGGGGCTGCAGGCTTTCCTGCTGCCTTCAGCCTCAAAACCATCCTTTCCCACTTGGCGCCGCGCCAGGCACAAAAATGGCCACATGGCTGGAGACTGGACCCACACCGAAAGAGCCAGCAGGGAAAACTAGGCCTTGTTCTAAAGCTCTTTGGGAACCGCTTGCGTAGCCCTACACACCTGCGGGCTGCAGGCTTTTTTGGCACTTTCAGCCTCAAAACCACCCTTTCCCACTTGTGGCCGCACCAGTCAGAAAAATGGCCATATGTCTGTTGATGGGTCCCACGCCCAAAGAGCCAGCAGGGAAAACTAGGCCTTGTTCTAAAGCTCTTTGGGAACCGCTTGCGTAGCCCCACAGACCTGGGGGCTGCAGGCTTTCCTGCTGCCTTCAGCCTCAAAACCACCCTTTCCCACTTGGCGCCGCGCCAAGCCCCAAAATGGCCATATGTCTGGAGATGTGTCCAACGCCCAAAGAGCCAGCAGGGAAAACTATGCCTTGTTTTAAAGCTCTTTGGGAACGGCTTGCGTAGCCCCACAGACCTGGGGGCTGCAGGCTTTCCTGCTGCCTTCAGCCTCAAAAACACCCTTTCCCACTTTGCGCCGCGCCAGGCACAAAAATTGCCATATGGCTGGAGCTTGGTCACACGCCCAAAGAGCCAGCAGGGAAAACTAGGCCTTGTTCTAAAGCTCTTTGGGAAACGCTTGCGTAGCCCCACGGACCTGGGGGCTGCAGGCTTTCCTGCTGCCTTCAGCCTCAAAACCACCCTTCCCCACTTGGCACCGCGCCAGGCACAAAAATGGCCATATGTCTGGAGATTGGTCCCACGCCCAAAGAGCCAGCAGGGAAAACTATGCCTTGTTCTAAAGCTCTTTGGGAACCTCTTGCGTAGCCCCACGGACCTGGGGGCTGCAGGCTTTCCTGCTGCCTTCAGCCTCAAAAACACCCTTCCCCACTTGTTGCCGCTCCAAGCCCCAAAATGGCCATATGTCTGCAGATTGGTCCCATGCCCAAAGAGCCAGCAGGGAAAACTAGGCCTTGTTCTAAAGCTCTTTGGGAACCGCTTGCGTAGTTCCACACACCTGGGGGCTGCAGGCTTTCCTGCTGCCTTCAGCCTCAAAACCACCCTTTCCCACTTGGCGCCACGCCAGGCACAAAAATTGCCATATGTCTGGAGATGAGTCCCACGCCCAAAGAGCCAGCAGGGAAAACTATGCCTTGTTCTAAAGCTCTTTGGGAACCTCTTGCGTAGCCCCACACACCTGGGGGCTGCAGGCTTTCCTGCTGCCTTCAGCCTCAAAACCACCCTTTCCCACTTGGCGCCGCGCCAGGCCCAAAAATGGCCATATGGCTAGAGACTGGTCCCACGCCCAAAGAGCCAGCAGGGAAAACTATGCCTTGTTCTAAAGCTCTTTGGGAACCTCTTGCGTAGCCCCACACACCTGGGGGCTGCAGCCTTTCCTGCTGCCTTCAGCCTCAAAACCACCCTTCCCCACTTGTTGCCGGGCCAAGCCCCAAAATGGCCATATGTCTGGAGATGGGTCCAACGCCCAAAGAGCCAGCAGGGAAAACTATGCCTTGTTCTAAAGCTCTTTGGGAACCTCTTGCGTAGCCCCACACACCTGGGGGCTGCAGGCTTTCCTGCTGCCTTCAGCCTCAAAACCACCCTTTCCCACTTGGCGTCTCTCCAGGCACAAAAATTGCCATATGTCTGGAGATTGGTCCCATGCCCACAGAGCCAGCAGGGAAAACTATGCCTTGTTCTAAAGCTCTTTGGGAAACGCTTGCGTAGCCCCACACACCTGCGGGCTGCAGGCTTTCCTGCTGCCTTCAGCCTCAAAACCACCCTTTCCCACTTGGCGCCGCGCCAGGCACAAAAATGGCCATATGTCTGGAGATGAGTCCAACGCCCAAAGAGCCAGCAGGGAAAACTATGCCTTGTTCTAAAGCTCTTTGGGAAACGCTTGCGTAGCCCCACACACCTGGGGGCTGCAGGCTTTCCTGCTGCCTTCAGCCTCAAAACCACCCTTTCCCACTTGGCGCCGCGCCAGGCCCAAAAATGGCCATATGGCTACAGACTGGTCCCACGCCCAAAGAGCCAGCAGGGAAAACTATGCCTTGTTCTAAAGCTCTTTGGGAAACGCTTGCGTAGCCCCACACACCTGGGGGCTGCAGGCTTTCCTGCTGCCTTCAGCCTCAAAACCACCCTTTCCCACTTGGCGTCTCTCCAGGCACAAAAATTGCCATATGGCTGGAGATTGGTCCCACGCCCAAAGAGCCAGCAGGGAAAACTATGCCTTGTTCTAAAGCTCTTCTGGAAAAGCTTGGGTAGCCCCACGGACCTGGGGGCTGCAGGTTTTCCTGCTGCCTTCAGCCTCAAAACCACCCTTTCCCACTTGGCGCCACGCCAGGCCCAAAAATGGCCATAGGTATGGATATGGGTCCCACACCCAAGGAGCCAGCAGGGAAAACTATGCCTTGTTCTAAAGCTCTTTGAAACCGCTTGCGTAGCCCCACACACCTGGGGGCTGCAGGCTTTCCTGCTGCCTTCAGCCTCAAAACCACCCTTCCCCACTTGTTGCCGGGCCAAGCCCCAAAATGGCCATATGTCTGGAAATGGGTCCAACGCCCAAAGAGCCAGCAGGGAAAACTATGCCTTGTTCTAAAGCTCTTTGGGAACCTCTTGCGTAGCCCCACACACCTGGGGGCTGCAGGCTTTCCTGCTGCCTTCAGCCTCAAAACCACCCTTTCCCACTTGGCGCCGCGCCAGGCACAAAAATGCCCATATGTCTGGAGATTGGTCCCATGCCCACAGAGCCAGCAGGGAAAACTATGCCTTGTTCTAAAGCTCTTTGGGAAACGCTTGCGTAGCCCCACACACATGGGGGCTGCAGGCTTTCCTGCTGCCTTCAGCCTCAAAACCACCCTTTCCCACTTGGCGCCACGCCAGGCACAAAAATGGCCATAGGTATGGATATGGGCCCCACACCCAAGGAGCCAGCAGGGAAAACTATGCCTTGTTCTAAAGCTCTTTGGAACCGCTTGCGTAGCCCCACACACCTGGGGGCTGCAGGCTTTCCTGCTGCCTTCAGCCTCAAAACCACCCTTTCCCACTTGGCGCCGCGCCAGGCCCAAAAATGGCCATATGGCTAGAGACTGGTCCCACGCCCAAAGAGTCAGCAGGGAAAACTAGGCCCTGTTCTAAAGCTCTTTGGGAACCGCTTGCGTAGCCCCACACACATGGGGGCTGCAGGCTTTCCTGCTGCCTTCAGCCTCAAAACCACCCTTTCTCACTTGGCGCCGCGCCAGGCACAAAAATGGCCAATGTCTGGAGATTGGTCCCACGCCCAAAGAGCCAGCAGGGAAAACTATGCCTTGTTCTAAAGCTCTTTGGGAACCTCTTGCGTAGCCCCACGGACCTGGGGGCTGCAGGCTTTCCTGCTGCCTTCAGCCTCAAAACCGCCCTTTCCCACTTGGCGCCGCGCCAGGCACAAAAATGGCCATACGGCTGGAGATTCGTCCCACGCCCAAAGAGCCAGCAGGGAAAACTATGCCTTGTTCTAAAGCTCTTTGGGAACCTCTTGCGTAGCCCCACGGACCTGGGGGCTGCAGGCTTTCCTGCTGCCTTCAGCCTCAAAACCACCCTTTCCCACTTGGCGCCGTGCCAAGCCCCAAAATGGACATATGTCTGGAGATGGGTCCAACGCCGAAAGAGCCAGCAGGGAAAACTAGGCCTTGTTCTAAAGCTCTTTGGGAACCGCTTGCGTAGCCCCACACACCTGGGGGCTGCAGGCTTTCCTGCTGCCTTCAGCCTCAAAAACACCCTTTCCCACTTGGCGCCGCGCCAGGCACAAAAATGGCCATAGGTATGGATATGGGTCCCACACCCAAACAGCCAGCAGGGAAAACTATGCCTTGTTCTAAAGCTCTTTGGGAAACGCTTGCGTAGCCCCACACACCTGGGGGCTGCAGGCTTTCCTGCTGCCTTGAGCCTCAAAACCACCCTTTCTCACTTGGCGCCGCGCCAGGCACAAAAATGGCCAATGTCTGGATATTGGTCCCACGCCCAAAGAGCCAGCAGGGAAAACTATGCCTTGTTCTAAAGCTCTTTGGGAACTGCTTGCGTAGCCCCACACACCTGCGGGCTGCAGGCTTTCCTGCTGCCTTCAGCCTCAAAAACACCCTTTCCCACTTGGCGCCGCGCCAGGCACAAAAATGGCCATATGGCTGGAGACTGGTCCCACGCCCAAAGAGCCAGCAGGGAAAACTAGGCCTTGTTCTAAAGCTCTTTGGGAACCGCTTGCGTAGCCCCACACAGCTGCGGGCTGCAGGCTTTTTTGGCACTTTCAGCCTCAAAACCACTCTTTCCCACTTGGCGCCGCGCCAGGCACAAAAATGGCCATATGTCTGGAGATTGGTCCCACGCCCAAAGAGCCAGCAGGGAAAACTAGGCCTTGTTCTAAAGCTCTTTGGGAACCGCTTGCGTAGCCCCACACACCTGGGGGCTGCAGGCTTTCCTGCTGCCTTCAGCCTCAAAAACACCCTTTCCCACTTGGCACCGCGACAGGCACAAAAATGGCCATATGTCTGGAGATTGGTCCCACGCCCAAAGAGCCAGCAGGGAAAACTATGCCTTGTTCTAAAGCTCTTTGGGAACCGCTTGCGTAGCCCCACGGACCTGGGGGCTGCAGGCTTTCCTGCTGCCTTCAGCCTCAAAACCATCCTTTCCCACTTGGCGCCGCGCCAGGCACAAAAATGGCCACATGGCTGGAGACTGGACCCACACCGAAAGAGCCAGCAGGGAAAACTAGGCCTTGTTCTAAAGCTCTTTGGGAACCGCTTGCGTAGCCCTACACACCTGCGGGCTGCAGGCTTTTTTGGCACTTTCAGCCTCAAAACCACCCTTTCCCACTTGTGGCCGCACCAGGCAGAAAAATGGCCATATGTCTGTTGATGGGTCCCACGCCCAAAGAGCCAGCAGGGAAAACTAGGCCTTGTTCTAAAGCTCTTTGGGAACCGCTTGCGTAGCCCCACACACCTGGGGGCTGCAGGCTTTCCTGCTGCCTTCAGCCTCAAAACCACCCTTTCCCACTTGGCGCCGCGCCAAGCCCCAAAATGGCCATATGTCTGGAGATGGGTCCAACGCCCAAAGAGCCAGCAGGGAAAACTATGCCTTGTTTTAAAGCTCTTTGGGAACGGCTTGCGTAGCCCCACAGACCTGGGGGCTGCAGGCTTTCCTGCTGCCTTCAGCCTCAAAAACACCCTTTCCCACTTTGCGCCGCGCCAGGCACAAAAATTGCCATATGGCTGGAGCTTGGTCACACGCCCAAAGAGCCAGCAGGGAAAACTAGGCCTTGTTCTAAAGCTCTTTGGGAACCGCTTGCGTAGCCCCACGGACCTGGGGGCTGCAGGCTTTCCTGCTGCCTTCAGCCTCAAAACCACCCTTCCCCACTTGGCACCGCGCCAGGCACAAAAATGGCCATATGTCTGGAGATTGGTCCCACGCCCAAAGAGCCAGCAGGGAAAACTATGCCTTGTTCTAAAGCTCTTTGGGAACCTCTTGCGTAGCCCCACACACCTGGGGGCTGCAGGCTTTCCTGCTGCCTTCAGCCTCAAAAACACCCTTCCCCACTTGTTGCCGCGCCAAGCCCCAAAATGGCCATATGTCTGCAGATTGGTCCCACGCCCAAAGAGCCAGCAGGGAAAACTAGGCCTTGTTCTAAAGCTCTTTGGGAACCGCTTGCGTAGTTCCACACACCTGGGGGCTGCAGGCTTTCCTGCTGCCTTCAGCCTCAAAACCACCCTTTCCCACTTGGCGCCACGCCAGGCACAAAAATTGCCATATGTCTGGAGATGAGTCCCACGCCCAAAGAGCCAGCAGGGAAAACTATGCCTTGTTCTAAAGCTCTTTGGGAACCTCTTGCGTAGCCCCACACACCTGGGGGCTGCAGGCTTTCCTGCTGCCTTCAGCCTCAAAACCACCCTTTCCCACTTGGCGCCGCACCAGGCCCAAAAATGGCCATATGGCTAGAGACTGGTCCCACGCCCAAAGAGCCAGCAGGGAAAACTATGCCTTGTTCTAAAGCTCTTTGGGAAACGCTTGCGTAGCCCCACACACCTGGGGGCTGCAGCCTTTCCTGCTGCCTTCAGCCTCAAAACCACCCTTCCCCACTTGTTGCCGGGCCAAGCCCCAAAATGGCCATATGTCTGGAGATGGGTCCAACGCCCAAAGAGCCAGCAGGGAAAACTATGCCTTGTTCTAAAGCTCTTTGGGAACCTCTTGCGTAGCCCCACACACCTGGGGGCTGCAGGCTTTCCTGCTGCCTTCAGCCTCAAAACCACCCTTTCCCACTTGGCGTCTCTCCAGGCACAAAAATTGCCATATGTCTGGAGATTGGTCCCATGCCCACAGAGCCAGCAGGGAAAACTATGCCTTGTTCTAAAGCTCTTTGGGAAACGCTTGCGTAGCCCCACACACCTGGGGGCTGCAGGCTTTCCTGCTGCCTTCAGCCTCAAAACCACCCTTTCCCACTTGGCGCCGCGCCAGGCACAAAAATGGCCATATGTCTGGAGATGAGTCCAACGCCCAAAGAGCCAGCAGGGAAAACTATGCCTTGTTCTAAAGCTCTTTGGGAAACGCTTGCGTAGCCCCACACACCTGGGGGCTGCAGGCTTTCCTGCTGCCTTCAGCCTCAAAACCACCCTTTCCCACTTGGCGCCGCGCCAGGCCCAAAAATGGCCATATGGCTACAGACTGGTCCCACGCCCAAAGAGCCAGCAGGGAAAACTATGCCTTGTTCTAAAGCTCTTTGGGAAACGCTTGCGTAGCCCCACACACCTGGGGGCTGCAGGCTTTCCTGCTGCCTTCAGCCTCAAAACCACCCTTTCCCACTTGGCGTCTCTCCAGGCACAAAAATTGCCATATGGCTGGAGATTGGTCCCACGCCCAAAGAGCCAGCAGGGAAAACTATGCCTTGTTCTAAAGCTCTTTTGGAAAAGCTTGGGTAGCCCCACGGACCTGGGGGCTGCAGGTTTTCCTGCTGCCTTCAGCCTCAAAACCACCCTTTCCCACTTGGCGCCACGCCAGGCCCAAAAATGGCCATAGGTATGGATATGGGTCCCACACCCAAGGAGCCAGCAGGGAAAACTATGCCTTGTTCTAAAGCTCTTTGGAACCGCTTGCGTAGCCCCACACACCTGGGGGCTGCAGGCTTTCCTGCTGCCTTCAGCCTCAAAACCACCCTTCCCCACTTGTTGCCGGGCCAAGCCCCAAAATGGCCATATGTCTGGAAATGGGTCCAACGCCCAAAGAGCCAGCAGGGAAAACTATGCCTTGTTCTAAAGCTCTTTGGGAACCTCTTGCGTAGCCCCACACACCTGGGGGCTGCAGGCTTTCCTGCTGCCTTCAGCCTCAAAACCACCCTTTCCCACTTGGCGCCGCGCCAGGCACAAAAATGCCCATATGTCTGGAGATTGGTCCCATGCCCACAGAGCCAGCAGGGAAAACTATGCCTTGTTCTAAAGCTCTTTGGGAAACGCTTGCGTAGCCCCACACACCTGGGGGCTGCAGGCTTTCCTGCTGCCTTCAGCCTCAAAACCACCCTTTCCCACTTGGCGCCACGCCAGGCACAAAAATGGCCATAGGTATGGATATGGGCCCCACACCCAAGGAGCCAGCAGGGAAAACTAGGCCTTGTTCTAAAGCTCTTTGGAACCGCTTGCGTAGCCCCACGCACCTGGGGGCTGCAGGCTTTCCTGCTGCCTTCAGCCTCAAAACCACCCTTTCCCACTTGGCGCCGCGCCAGGCCCAAAAATGGCCATATGGCTAGAGACTGGTCCCACGCCCAAAGAGCCAGCAGGGAAAACTATGCCTTGTTCTAAAGCTCTTTGGGAAACGCTTGCGTAGCCCCACACACCTGGGGGCTGCAGGCTTTCCTGCTGCCTTCAGCCTCAAAACCACCCTTCCCCACTTGGCGTCTCTCCAGGCACAAAAATTGCCATATGGCTGGAGATTGGTCCCACGCCCAAAGAGCCAGCAGGGAAAACTATGCCTTGTTCTAAAGCTCTTTTGGAAAAGCTTGGGTAGCCCCACGGACCTGGGGGCTGCAGGCTTTCCTGCTGCCTTCAGCCTCAAAACCACCCTTTCCCACTTGGCGTCTCTCCAGGCACAAAAATGGCCATAGGTATGGATATGGGTCCCACACCCAAGGAGCCAGCAGGGAAAACTAGGCCTTGTTCTAAAGCTCTTTGGAACCGCTTGCGTAGCCCCACGGACCTGGGGGCTGCAGGCTTTCCTGCTGCCTTCAGCCTCAAAACCACCCTTTCCCACTTGGCGCCGCGCCAGGCCCAAAAATGGCCATATGGCTAGAGACTGGTCCCACGCCCAAAGAGCCAGCAGGGAAAACTATGCCTTGTTCTAAAGCTCTTTGGGAAACGCTTGCGTAGCCCCACACACCTGGGGGCTGCAGGCTTTCCTGCTGCCTTCAGCCTCAAAACCACCCTTTCCCACTTGGCGTCTCTCCAGGCACAAAAATTGCCATATGGCTGGAGATTGGTCCCACGCCCAAAGAGCCAGCAGGGAAAACTATGCCTTGTTCTAAAGCTCTTTGGGAACCTCTTGCGTAGCCCCACACACCTGGGGGCTGCAGGCTTTCCTGCTGCCTTCAGCCTCAAAACCACCCTTTCCCACTTGGCGCCGCGACAGGCACAAAAATGGCCATATGTCTGCAGATTGGTCCCACGCCCAAAGAGCCAGCAGGGAAAACTATGCCTTGTTCTAAAGCTCTTTGGGAAACGCTTGGGTAGCCCCACACACCTGGGGGCTGCAGGCTTTCCTGCTGCCTTCAGCCTCAAAACCACCCTTTCCCACTTGGCGCCACGGCAGGCACAAAAATTGCCATAGGTATGGATATGGGTCCCACACCGAAGGAGCAAGCAGGGAAAACTAGGCCTTGTTCTAAAGCTCTTTGGGAACCACTTGCGTAGCCCCACACACCTGGGGGCTGCAGGCTTTCCTGCTGCCTTCAGCCTCAAAACCACCCTTCCCCACTTGTTGCTGGGCCAAGCCCCAAAATGGCCATAGGTATGGATATGGGTCCCACGCCCAAAGAGCCAGCAGGGAAAACTAGGCCTTGTTCTAAAGCTCTTTGGGAAGCACTTGCGTAGCCCCACACACCTGGGGGCTGCAGGCTTTCCTGCTGCCTTCAGCCTCAAAACCACCCTTCCCCACTTGTTGCTGGGCCAAGCCCCAAAATGGCCATATGTCTGGAAATGGGTCCAACGCCCAAAGAGCCAGCAGGGAAAACTATGCCTTGTTCTAAAGCTCTTTGGGAACCTCTTGCGTAGCCCCACACACCTGGGGGCTGCAGGCTTTCCTGCTGCCTTCAGCCTCAAAACCACCCTTTCCCACTTGGCGCCGCGCCAGGCACAAAAATGCCCATATGTCTGGAGATTGGTCCCATGCCCACAGAGCCAGCAGGGAAAACTATGCCTTGTTCTAAAGCTCTTTGGGAAACGCTTGCGTAGCCCCACACACCTGGGGGCTGCAGGCTTTCCTGCTGCCTTCAGCCTCAAAACCACCCTTTCCCACTTGGCGCCACGCCAGGCACAAAAATGGCCATAGGTATGGATATGGGCCCCACACCCAAGGAGCCAGCAGGGAAAACTATGCCTTGTTCTAAAGCTCTTTGGAACCGCTTGCGTAGCCCCACACACCTGGGGGCTGCAGGCTTTCCTGCTGCCTTCAGCCTCAAAACCACCCTTTCCCACTTGGCGCCGCGCCAGGCCCAAAAATGGCCATATGGCTAGAGACTGGTCCCACGCCCAAAGAGCCAGCAGGGAAAACTATGCCTTGTTCTAAAGCTCTTTGGGAAACGCTTGCGTAGCCCCACACACCTGGGGGCTGCAGCCTTTCCTGCTGCCTTCAGCCTCAAAACCACCCTTCCCCACTTGTTGCCGGGCCAAGCCCCAAAATGGCCATATGTCTGGAGATGGGTCCAACGCCCAAAGAGCCAGCAGGGAAAACTATGCCTTGTTCTAAAGCTCTTTGGGAACCTCTTGCGTAGCCCCACACACCTGGGGGCTGCAGGCTTTCCTGCTGCCTTCAGCCTCAAAACCACCCTTTCCCACTTGGCGTCTCTCCAGGCACAAAAATTGCCATATGTCTGGAGATTGGTCCCATGCCCACAGAGCCAGCAGGGAAAACTATGCCTTGTTCTAAAGCTCTTTGGGAAACGCTTGCGTAGCCCCACACACCTGGGGGCTGCAGGCTTTCCTGCTGCCTTCAGCCTCAAAACCACCCTTTCCCACTTGGCGCCGCGCCAGGCACAAAAATGGCCATATGTCTGGAGATGAGTCCAACGCCCAAAGAGCCAGCAGGGAAAACTATGCCTTGTTCTAAAGCTCTTTGGGAAACGCTTGCGTAGCCCCACACACCTGGGGGCTGCAGGCTTTCCTGCTGCCTTCAGCCTCAAAACCACCCTTTCCCACTTGGCGCCGCGCCAGGCCCAAAAATGGCCATATGGCTACAGACTGGTCCCACGCCCAAAGAGCCAGCAGGGAAAACTATGCCTTGTTCTAAAGCTCTTTGGGAAACGCTTGCGTAGCCCCACACACCTGGGGGCTGCAGGCTTTCCTGCTGCCTTCAGCCTCAAAACCACCCTTTCCCACTTGGCGTCTCTCCAGGCACAAAAATTGCCATATGGCTGGAGATTGGTCCCACGCCCAAAGAGCCAGCAGGGAAAACTATGCCTTGTTCTAAAGCTCTTTTGGAAAAGCTTGGGTAGCCCCACGGACCTGGGGGCTGCAGGTTTTCCTGCTGCCTTCAGCCTCAAAACCACCCTTTCCCACTTGGCGCCACGCCAGGCCCAAAAATGGCCATAGGTATGGATATGGGTCCCACACCCAAGGAGCCAGCAGGGAAAACTATGCCTTGTTCTAAAGCTCTTTGGAACCGCTTGCGTAGCCCCACACACCTGGGGGCTGCAGGCTTTCCTGCTGCCTTCAGCCTCAAAACCACCCTTCCCCACTTGTTGCCGGGCCAAGCCCCAAAATGGCCATATGTCTGGAAATGGGTCCAACGCCCAAAGAGCCAGCAGGGAAAACTATGCCTTGTTCTAAAGCTCTTTGGGAACCTCTTGCGTAGCCCCACACACCTGGGGGCTGCAGGCTTTCCTGCTGCCTTCAGCCTCAAAACCACCCTTTCCCACTTGGCGCCGCGCCAGGCACAAAAATGCCCATATGTCTGGAGATTGGTCCCATGCCCACAGAGCCAGCAGGGAAAACTATGCCTTGTTCTAAAGCTCTTTGGGAAACGCTTGCGTAGCCCCACACACCTGGGGGCTGCAGGCTTTCCTGCTGCCTTCAGCCTCAAAACCACCCTTTCCCACTTGGCGCCACGCCAGGCACAAAAATGGCCATAGGTATGGATATGGGCCCCACACCCAAGGAGCCAGCAGGGAAAACTAGGCCTTGTTCTAAAGCTCTTTGGAACCGCTTGCGTAGCCCCACACACCTGGGGGCTGCAGGCTTTCCTGCTGCCTTCAGCCTCAAAACCACCCTTTCCCACTTGGCGCCGCGCCAGGCCCAAAAATGGCCATATGGCTAGAGACTGGTCCCACGCCCAAAGAGCCAGCAGGGAAAACTATGCCTTGTTCTAAAGCTCTGTGGGAAACGCTTGCGTAGCCCCACACACCTGGGGGCTGCAGGCTTTCCTGCTGCCTTCAGCCTCAAAACCACCCTTCCCCACTTGGCGTCTCTCCAGGCACAAAAATTGCCATATGGCTGGAGATTGGTCCCACGCCCAAAGAGCCAGCAGGGAAAACTATGCCTTGTTCTAAAGCTCTTTTGGAAAAGCTTGGGTAGCCCCACGGACCTGGGGGCTGCAGGCTTTCCTGCTGCCTTCAGCCTCAAAACCACCCTTTCCCACTTGGCGTCTCTCCAGGCACAAAAATGGCCATAGGTATGGATATGGGTCCCACACCCAAGGAGCCAGCAGGGAAAACTATGCCTTGTTCTAAAGCTCTTTGGAACCGCTTGCGTAGCCCCACACACCTGGGGGCTGCAGGCTTTCCTGCTGCCTTCAGCCTCAAAACCACCCTTTCCCACTTGGCGCCGCGCCAGGCCCAAAAATGGCCATATGGCTAGAGACTGGTCCCACGCCCAAAGAGCCAGCAGGGAAAACTATGCCTTGTTCTAAAGCTCTTTGGGAAACGCTTGCGTAGCCCCACACACCTGGGGGCTGCAGGCTTTCCTGCTGCCTTCAGCCTCAAAACCACCCTTTCCCACTTGGCGTCTCTCCAGGCACAAAAATTGCCATATGGCTGGAGATTGGTCCCACGCCCAAAGAGCCAGCAGGGAAAACTATGCCTTGTTCTAAAGCTCTTTGGGAACCTCTTGCGTAGCCCCACACACCTGGGGGCTGCAGGCTTTCCTGCTGCCTTCAGCCTCAAAACCACCCTTTCCCACTTGGCGCCGCGACAGGCACAAAAATGGCCGTATGGCTGGAGATTGGTCCCACGCCCAAAGAGCCAGCAGGGAAAACTATGCCTTGTTCTAAAGCTCTTTGGGAAACGCTTGGGTAGCCCCACACACCTGGGGGCTGCAGGCTTTCCTGCTGCCTTCAGCCTCAAAACCACCCTTTCCCACTTGGCGCCACGGCAGGCACAAAAATTGCCATAGGTATGGATATGGGTCCCACACCGAAGGAGCAAGCAGGGAAAACTAGGCCTTGTTCTTAAGCTCTTTGGGAACCACTTGCGTAGCCCCACACACCTGGGGGCTGCAGGCTTTCCTGCTGCCTTCAGCCTCAAAACCACCCTTCCCCACTTGTTGCTGGGCCAAGCCCCAAAATGGCCATATGTCTGGAAATGGGTCCAACGCCCAAAGAGCCAGCAGGGAAAACTATGCCTTGTTCTAAAGCTCTTTGGGAACCTCTTGCGTAGCCCCACACACCTGGGGGCTGCAGGCTTTCCTGCTGCCTTCAGCCTCAAAACCACCCTTTCCCACTTGGCGCCGCGCCAGGCACAAAAATGCCCATATGTCTGGAGATTGGTCCCATGCCCACAGAGCCAGCAGGGAAAACTATGCCTTGTTCTAAAGCTCTTTGGGAAACGCTTGCGTAGCCCCACACACCTGGGGGCTGCAGGCTTTCCTGCTGCCTTCAGCCTCAAAACCACCCTTTCCCACTTGGCGCCACGCCAGGCACAAAAATGGCCATAGGTATGGATATGGGCCCCACACCCAAGGAGCCAGCAGGGAAAACTATGCCTTGTTCTAAAGCTCTTTGGAACCGCTTGCGTAGCCCCACACACCTGGGGGCTGCAGGCTTTCCTGCTGCCTTCAGCCTCAAAACCACCCTTTCCCACTTGGCGCCGCGCCAGGCCCAAAAATGGCCATATGGCTAGAGACTGGTCCCACGCCCAAAGAGCCAGCAGGGAAAACTATGCCTTGTTCTAAAGCTCTTTGGGAAACGCTTGCGTAGCCCCACACACCTGGGGGCTGCAGCCTTTCCTGCTGCCTTCAGCCTCAAAACCACCCTTTCCCACTTGGCGTCTCTCCAGGCACAAAAATTGCCATATGGCTGGAGATTGGTCCCACGCCCAAAGAGCCAGCAGGGAAAACTATGCCTTGTTCTAAAGCTCTTTTGGAAAAGCTTGGGTAGCCCCACACACCTGGGGGCTGCAGGTTTTCCTGCTGCCTTCAGCCTCAAAAACACCCTTTCCCACTTGGCGCCACGCCAGGCACAAAAATGGCCATAGGTATGGATATGGGTCCCACACCCAAGGAGCCAGCAGGGAAAACTATGCCTTGTTCTAAAGCTCTTTGGGAACCGCTTGCGTAGCCCCGCACAGCTGCGGGCTGCAGGCTTTTTTGGCACTTTCAGCCTCAAAACCACCCTTTCCCACTTGGCACCGCGCCAGGCACAAAAATGGCCATATGTCTGCAGATTGGTCCCACGCCCAAAGAGTCAGCAGGGAAAACTAGGCCTTGTTCTAAAGCTCTTTGGGAACCGCTTGCGTAGCCCTACACACCTGCGGGCTGCAGGCTTTTTTGGCACTTTCAGCCTCAAAACCACCCTTTCCCACTTGTGGCCGCACCAGGCACAAAAATGGCCATATGTCTGTTGATGGGTCCCACGCCCAAAGAGCCAGCATGGAATACTAGGCCTTGTTCTAAAGCTCTTGGGAACCGCTTGCGTAGCCCCGCACAGCTGCGGGCTGCAGGCTTTTTCGGCACTTTCAGCCTGAAAACCACCCTTTCCCACTTGGCGCCGCGCCAGGCACAAAAATGGCCATATGGCTGGAGATTGGTCCCACGCCCAAAGAGCCAGCAGGGAAAACTATGCCTTGTTCTAAAGCTCTTTGGGAACCTCTTGCGTAGCCCCACGGACCTGGGGGCTGCAGGCTTTCCTGCTGCCTTCAGCCTCAAAAAAACCCTTCCCCACTTGTGGCCGCGCCAAGTCCCAAAATGGTCATATGTCTGGAGATGAGTCCAACGCCCAAAGAGCCAGCAGGGAAAACTATGCCTTGTTCTAAAGCTCTTTGGGAACAGCTTGCGTAGCCCCACGGACCTGGGGGCTGCAGGCTTTCCTGCTGCCTTCAGCCTCAAAACCACCCTTTCCCACTTGGCGCCGCGCCAGGCACAAAAATGGCCATATGGCTAGAAACTGGTCCCACGCGCAAAGAGCCAGCAGGGAAAATTAGGCCTTGTTCTAAAGCTCTTTGGGAACCGCTTGCGTAGCCCCACACAGCTGCGGGCTGCATGCTTTTTTGGCACTTTCAGCCTCAAAACCACCCTTTCCCACTTGGCGCCGCGCCAGGCACAAAAATGGCCATATGTCTGTTGATGGGTCCCACGCCCAAAGAGTCAGCAGGGGAAACTAGGCCTTGTTCTAAAGCTCTTTGGGAACCGCTTGCGTAGCCCCACACACCTGGGGGCTGCAGGCTTTCCTGCTGCCTTCAGCCTCAAAACCACCCTTTCTCACTTGGCGCCGCGCCAGGCACAAAAATGGCCAATGTCTGGAGATTGGTCCCACGCCCAAAGAGCCAGCAGGGAAAACTATGCCTTGTTCTAAAGCTCTTTGGGAACCGCTTGCGTAGCCTCACACACCTGGGGACTGCAGGCTTTCCTGCTGCCTTCAGCCTCAAAACCACCCTTTCCCACTTGGCGCCGCGCCAGGCACAAAAATGGCCATATGTCTGGAGATTGGTCCCACGCCCAAAGAGCCAGCAGGGAAAACTAGGCCTTGTTCTAAAGCTCTTTGGGAACCGCTTGCATAGCCCCACGGACCTGGGGGCTGCAGGCTTTCCTGCTGCCTTCAGCCTCAAAACCACCCTTCCCCACTTGTCGCCGCGCCAAGCCCCAAAATGGCCATATGTCTGGAGATGGGTCGAACGCCCAAAGAGCCAGCAGGGAAAACTATGCCTTGTTCTAAAGCTCTTTGGGAACCTCTTGCGTAGCCCCACGGACCTGGGGGCTGCAGGCTTTCCTGCTGCCTTCAGCCTCAAAACCACCCTTTCCCACTTGGCGCCGCGCCAGGCACAAAAATGCCCATATGTCTGGAGATTGGTCCCACGCCTAAAGAGCCAGCAGGGAAAACTATGCCTTGTTCTAAAGCTCTTTGGGAACCTCTTGCGTAGCCCCACGGACCTGGGGGCTGCAGGCTTTCCTGCTGCCTTCAGCCTCAAAACCACCCTTCCCCACTTGTTGCCGCGCCAAGCCCCAAAATGGCCATATGGCTGGAGCTTGGTCACACGCCCAAAGAGCCAGCAGGGAAAACTAGGCCTTGTTCTAAAGCTCTTTGGGAACCGCTTGCGTAGCCCCACACACCTCGGGGCTGCAGGCTTTCCTGCTGCCTTCAGCCTCAAAACCACCCTTTCCCACTTGGCGCCGCGCCAGGCACAAAAATGGCCATATGGCTAGAAACTGGTCCCACGCGCAAAGAGCCAGCAGGGAAAATTAGGCCTTGTTCTAAAGCTCTTTGGGAACCGCTTGCATAGCCCCACACACCTGGGGGCTTCAGGCTTTCCTGCTGCCTTCAGCCTCAAAAACACCCTTTCCCACTTGGCGCCACGCCAGGCACAAAAATGGCCATAGGTATGGATATGGGTCCCACACCCAAACAGCCAGCAGGGAAAACTATGCCTTGTTCTAAAGCTCTTTGGGAAACGCTTGCGTAGCCCCACACACCTGGGGGCTGCAGGCTTTCCTGCTGCCTTCAGCCTCAAAAACACCCTTTCCCACTTGGCGCCGCGCCAGGCACAAAAATTGCCATATGGCTGGAGCTTGGTCCCACGCCCAAAGAGCCAGCAGGGAAAACTATGCCTTGTTCTAAAGCTCTTTGGGAACTGCTTGCGTAGCCCCACACACCTGGGGGCTGCAGGCTTTCCTGCTGCCTTCAGCCTCAAAAACACCCTTTCCCACTTGGCGCCGCGCCAGGCACAAAAATGGCCATATGGCTGGAGACTGGTCCCACACCCAAAGAGCCAGCAGGGAAAACTATGCCTTGTTCTAAAGCTCTTTGGGAACCGCTTGCGTAGCCCCACACAGCTGCGGGCTGCAGGCTTTTTTGGCACTTTCAGCCTCAAAACCACCCTTTCCCACTTGGCGCCGCGCCAGGCACAAAAATGGCCATATGTCTGTTGATGGGTCCCACGCCCAAAGAGTCAGCAGGGAAAACTAGGCCTTGTTCTAAAGCTCTTTGGGAACCGCTTGCGTAGCCCCACACACATGGGGGCTGCAGGCTTCCCTGCTGCCTTCAGCCTCAAAACCACCCTTTCTCACTTGGCGCCGCGCCAGGCACAAAAATGGCCAATGTCTGGAGATTGGTCCCACGCCCAAAGAGTCAGCAGGGAAAACTAGGCCTTGTTCTAAAGCTCTTTGGGAACCGCTTGCGTAGCCCCACACACATGGGGGCTGCAGGCTTTCCTGCTGCCTTCAGCCTCAAAACCACCCTTCCCCACTTGTTGCCGCGCCAAGCCCCAAAATGGCCATATGTCTGCAGATTGGTCCCACGCCCAAAGAGCCAGCAGGGAAAACTATGCCTTGTTCTAAAGCTCTTTGGGAAACGCTTGCGTAGCCCCACACACCTGGGGGCTGCAGGCTTTCCTGCTGCCTTCAGCCTCAAAACCACCCTTTCCCACTTGGCGCCGCGCCAGGCACAAAAATGGCCATATGTCTGGAGATTGGTCCCACGCCCAAAGAGCCAGCAGGGAAAACTAGGCCTTGTTCTAAAGCTCTTTGGGAACCGCTTGCATAGCCCCACGGACCTGGGGGCTGCAGGCTTTCCTGGGGCCTTCAGCCTCAAAACCACCCTTCCCCACTTGTCGCCGCGCCAAGCCCCAAAATGGCCATATGTCTGGAGATGGGTCGAACGCCCAAAGAGCCAGCAGGGAAAACTATGCCTTGTTCTAAAGCTCTTTGGGAACCTCTTGCGTAGCCCCACGGACCTGGGGGCTGCAGGCTTTCCTGCTGCCTTCAGCCTCAAAACCACCCTTTCCCACTTGGCGCCGCGCCAGGCACAAAAATGCCCATATGTCTGGAGATTGGTCCCACGCCTAAAGAGCCAGCAGGGAAAACTATGCCTTGTTCTAAAGCTCTTTGGGAACCTCTTGCGTAGCCCCACGGACCTGGGGGCTGCAGGCTTTCCTGCTGCCTTCAGCCTCAAAACCACCCTTCCCCACTTGTTGCCGCGCCAAGCCCCAAAATGGCCATATGGCTGGAGCTTGGTCACACGCCCAAAGAGCCAGCAGGGAAAACTAGGCCTTGTTCTAAAGCTCTTTGGGAACCGCTTGCGTAGCCCCACACACCTCGGGGCTGCAGGCTTTCCTGCTGCCTTCAGCCTCAAAACCACCCTTTCCCACTTGGCGCCGCGCCAGGCACAAAAATGGCCATATGGCTAGAAACTGGTCCCACGCGCAAAGAGTCAGCAGGGAAAATTAGGCCTTGTTCTAAAGCTCTTTGGGAACCGCTTGCATAGCCCCACACACCTGGGGGCTGCAGGCTTTCCTGCTGCCTTCAGCCTCAAAAACACCCTTTCCCACTTGGCGCCACGCCAGGCACAAAAATGGCCATAGGTATGGATATGGGTCCCACACCCAAACAGCCAGCAGGGAAAACTATGCCTTGTTCTAAAGCTCTTTGGGAAACGCTTGCGTAGCCCCACACACCTGGGGGCTGCAGGCTTTCCTGCTGCCTTCAGCCTCAAAACCACCCTTTCCCACTTGGCGCCGCGCCAGGCACAAAAATGGCCATATGTCTGGAGATTGGTCCCACGCCCAAAGAGCCAGCAGGGAAAACTAGGCCTTGTTCTAAAGCTCTTTGGGAACCGCTTGCATAGCCCCACGGACCTGGGGGCTGCAGGCTTTCCTGGGGCCTTCAGCCTCAAAACCACCCTTCCCCACTTGTCGCCGCGCCAAGCCCCAAAATGGCCATATGTCTGGAGATGGGTCGAACGCCCAAAGAGCCAGCAGGGAAAACTATGCCTTGTTCTAAAGCTCTTTGGGAACCTCTTGCGTAGCCCCACGGACCTGGGGGCTGCAGGCTTTCCTGCTGCCTTCAGCCTCAAAACCACCCTTTCCCACTTGGCGCCGCGCCAGGCACAAAAATGCCCATATGTCTGGAGATTGGTCCCACGCCTAAAGAGCCAGCAGGGAAAACTATGCCTTGTTCTAAAGCTCTTTGGGAACCTCTTGCGTAGCCCCACGGACCTGGGGGCTGCAGGCTTTCCTGCTGCCTTCAGCCTCAAAACCACCCTTCCCCACTTGTTGCCGCGCCAAGCCCCAAAATGGCCATATGGCTGGAGCTTGGTCACACGCCCAAAGAGCCAGCAGGGAAAACTAGGCCTTGTTCTAAAGCTCTTTGGGAACCGCTTGCGTAGCCCCACACACCTCGGGGCTGCAGGCTTTCCTGCTGCCTTCAGCCTCAAAACCACCCTTTCCCACTTGGCGCCGCGCCAGGCACAAAAATGGCCATATGGCTAGAAACTGGTCCCACGCGCAAAGAGTCAGCAGGGAAAATTAGGCCTTGTTCTAAAGCTCTTTGGGAACCGCTTGCATAGCCCCACACACCTGGGGGCTGCAGGCTTTCCTGCTGCCTTCAGCCTCAAAAACACCCTTTCCCACTTGGCGCCACGCCAGGCACAAAAATGGCCATAGGTATGGATATGGGTCCCACACCCAAACAGCCAGCAGGGAAAACTATGCCTTGTTCTAAAGCTCTTTGGGAAACGCTTGCGTAGCCCCACACACCTGGGGGCTGCAGGCTTTCCTGCTGCCTTCAGCCTCAAAAACACCCTTTCCCACTTGGCGCCGCGCCAGGCACAAAAATTGCCATATGGCTGGAGCTTGGTCCCACGCCCAAAGAGCCAGCAGGGAAAACTATGCCTTGTTCTAAAGCTCTTTGGGAACTGCTTGCGTAGCCCCACACACCTGGGGGCTGCAGGCTTTCCTGCTGCCTTCAGCCTCAAAAACACCCTTTCCCACTTGGCGCCGCGCCAGGCACAAAAATGGCCATATGGCTGGAGACTGGTCCCACACCCAAAGAGCCAGCAGGGAAAACTATGCCTTGTTCTAAAGCTCTTTGGGAACCGCTTGCGTAGCCCCACACAGCTGCGGGCTGCAGGCTTTTTTGGCACTTTCAGCCTCAAAACCACCCTTTCCCACTTGGCGCCGCGCCAGGCACAAAAATGGCCATATGTCTGTTGATGGGTCCCACGCCCAAAGAGTCAGCAGGGAAAACTAGGCCTTGTTCTAAAGCTCTTTGGGAACCGCTTGCGTAGCCCCACACACATGGGGGCTGCAGGCTTTCCTGCTGCCTTCAGCCTCAAAACCACCCTTTCTCACTTGGCGCCGCGCCAGGCACAAAAATGGCCAATGTCTGGAGATTGGTCCCACGCCCAAAGAGTCAGCAGGGAAAACTAGGCCTTGTTCTAAAGCTCTTTGGGAACCGCTTGCGTAGCCCCACACACATGGGGGCTGCAGGCTTTCCTGCTGCCTTCAGCCTCAAAACCACCCTTCCCCACTTGTTGCCGCGCCAAGCCCCAAAATGGCCATATGTCTGCAGATTGGTCCCACGCCCAAAGAGCCAGCAGGGAAAACTATGCCTTGTTCTAAAACTCTTTGGGAACCGCTTGCGTAGCCCCACACACCTGGGGGCTGCAGGCTTTCCTGCTGCCTTCAGCCTCAAAACCACCCTTTCCCACTTGGCACCGCGACAGGCACAAAAATGGCCATATGTCTGGAGATTGGTCCCACGCCCAAAGAGCCAGCAGGGAAAACTATGCCTTGTTCTAAAGCTCTTTGGGAACCGCTTGCGTAGCCCCACACACCTGGGGGCTGCAGGCTTTCCTGCTGCCTTCAGCCTCAAAACCATCCTTTCCCACTTGGCGCCGCGCCAGGCACAAAAATGGCCATATGGCTGGAGACTGGTCCCACGCCCAAAGAGCTAGCAGGGAAAACTAGGCCTTGTTCTAAAGCTCTTTGGGAACCGCTTGCGTAGCCCTACACACCTGCGGGCTGCAGGCTTTTTTGGCACTTTCAGCCTCAAAACCACCTATTCCCACTTCTGGCCGCACCAGGCACAAAAATGGCCATATGTCTGTTGATGGGTCCCACGCCCAAAGAGTCAGCAGGGAAAATTAGGCCTTGTTCTAAAGCTCTTTGGGAACCGCTTGCGTAGCCCCACGGACCTGGGGGCTGCAGGCTTTCCTGCTGCCTTCAGCCTCAAAAACACCCTTTCCCACTTGGCGCCACGCCAGGCACAAAAATGGCCATATGGCTGGAGCTTGGTCCCACGCCCAAAGAGCCAGCAGGGAAAACTATGCCTTGTTCTAAAGCTCTTTGGGAACCGCTTGCGTAGCCCCACACACCTGCGGGCTGCAGGCTTTCCTGCTGCCTTCAGCCTCAAAAACACCCTTCCCCACTTGTCGCCGCGCCAGGCACAAAAATGGCCATATGGCTGGAGACTGGTCCCACGCCCAAAGAGCCAGCAGGGAAAACTAGGCCTTGTTCTAAAGCTCTTTGGGAACCGCTTGCGTAGCCCCACACAGCTGCGGGCTGCAGGCTTTTTTGGCACTTTCAGCCTCAAAACCACCCTTTCCCACTTGGCGCCGCGCCAGGCACAAAAATGGCCATATGTCTGTTGATGGGTCCCACGCCCAAAGAGTCAGCAGGGAAAACTAGGCCTTGTTCTAAAGCTCTTTGGGAACCGCTTGCGTAGCCCCACACACATGGCAAGACTGCAGCCCCCAGTTGTGTGGGGCTACGCAAGCGGTTCCAAAGAGCTTTAGAACAAGGCCTAGTTTTCCGTGCTGACTCTTTGGGCGTGGGACCCATCAACAGACATATGGCCATTTGCAAACAAGTGCAAACAGTGCAAACAGTACTCAAAGACAGGGAGAGCAAGCTCTCTCTTGGCACTTTGGATGTGGGACATACAGCGAGATGTTTGCTGCTTTTACATTTGGCTGTTGGGAGATTTACAGCACAAAGATATCTAGTTGATTTGAAGCAGTTCCGAGAAAGTCTAAACATAATCCCCACTTTTCCCTCCTGGCACTTTCCATGTGGGAGATACCGCACGACGTTTCTGTGTATTGGGTACAGCGCTCTGCAGGGTGTTAGCAGAGATTTTCCCGGGACAGTGAAACCCTATGTCAGAGACAATGAAAAGAAGCCCCAATGTTCCTTCTAGTCATTTTCAGTGTGGGTGCCTTCTCCACGTGGTTCCTGGTTTCACAGCAGCTCTGAAGAGAATGTTAGCAAAGAGGTAACCGGGACAGTGCAAACAGTACTCAAAGACAGGGAGAGCAAACTCTCTCTTGGCACTTTGGATGTGGGACATACAGCGAGATGTTTGCTGCTTTTACATTTGGCTGTTGGGAGATTTACAGCACAAAGATATCTAGTTGATTTGAAGCAGTTCCGAGAAAGTCTAAGCATAATCTCTACTTCTCCCTCCTGGCACTTTCCATGTGGGAGATACCGCAAGACGTTTCTGTGTATTGGGTACAGCGCTCTGCAGGGTGTTAGCAGAGACTTTCCCGGGACAGTGAAACCCTATGTCAGAGACACTGAGAAGAAGCCCCAACGTTCCCTCCAGGCATTTTCAGTGTGCGTGCCTTCTCCACGTGGTTCCTGGTTTCACTACGGCTCTGAAGAGAATGTTAGCAAAGAGGTAACCGGGACAGTGCAAACAGTACTCAAAGACAGGGAGAGCAAGCTCTCTCTTGGCACTTTGGATGTGGGACATACAGCGAGATGTTTGCTGCTTTTACATTTGGCTGTTGGGAGATTTACAGCACAAAGATATCTAGTTGATTTGAAGCAGTTCCGAGAAAGTCTAAGCATAATCCCCACTTTTCCCTCCTGGCACTTTCCATGTGGGAGATACCGCAAGACGTTTCTGTATATTGGGTACAGCGCTCTGCAGGGTGTTAGCAGAGACTTTCCCGGGACAGTGAAACCCTATGTCAGAGACAATGAAAAGAAGCCCCAATGTTCCTTCTAGTCATTTTCAGTGTGGGTGCCTTCTCCACGTGGTTCCTGGTTTCACTGCAGCTCTGAAGAGAATGTTAGCAAAGAGGTAACCGGGACAGTGCAAACAGTACTCAAAGACAGGGAGAGCAAGCTCTCTCTTGGCACTTTGGATGTGGGACATACAGCGAGATGTTTGCTGCTTTTACATTTGGCTGTTGGGAGATTTACAGCACAAAGATATCTAGTTGATTTGAAGCAGTTCCGAGAAAGTCTAAGCATAATCCCCACTTTTCCCTCCTGGCACTTTCCATGTGGGAGATACCGCAAGACGTTTCTGTGTATTGGGTACAGCGCTCTGCAGGGTGTTAGCAGAGATTTTCCCGGGACAGTGAAACCCTATGTCAGAGACAATGAAAAGAAGCCCCAATGTTCCTTCTAGTCATTTTCAGTGTGGGTGCCTTCTCCACGTGGTTCCTGGTTTCACAGCAGCTCTGAAGAGAATGTTAGAAAAGAGGTAACCGGGACAGTGCAAACAGTACTCAAAGACAGGGAGAGCAAGCTCTCTCTTGGCACTTTGGATGTGGGACATACAGCGAGATGTTTGCTGCTTTTACATTTGGCTGTTGGGAGATTTACAGCACAAAGATATCTAGTTGATTTGAAGCAGTTCCGAGAAAGTCTAAGCATAATCCCCACTTTTCCCTCCTGGCACTTCCCATGTGGGAGATACCGCAAGACGTTTCTGTGTATTGGGTACAGCGCTCTGCAGGGTGTTAGCAGAGATTTTCCCGGGACAGTGAAACCCTATGTCAGAGACAATGAAAAGAAGCCCCAATGTTCCTTCTAGTCATTTTCAGTGTGGGTGCCTTCTCCACGTGGTTCCTGGTTTCACAGCAGCTCTGAAGAGAATGTTAGCAAAGAGGTAACCGGGACAGTGCAAACAGTACTCAAAGACAGGGAGAGCAAGCTCTCTCTTGGCACTTTGGATGTGGAACATACAGCGAGATGTTTGCTGCTTTTACATTTGGCTGTTGGGAGATTTACAGCACAAAGATATCTAGTTGATTTGAAGCAGTTCCGAGAAAGTCTAAACATAATCCCCACTTTTCCCTCCTGGCACTTCCCATGTGGGAGATACCGCAAGACGTTTCTGTGTATTGGGTACAGCGCTCTGCAGGGTGTTAGCAGAGATTTTCCCGGGACAGTGAAACCCTATGTCAGAGACACGGAGAAGAAGCCCCAACGTTCCCTCCAGGCACTTTCAGTGTGGGTGCCTTCTCCACGTGGTTCCTGGTTTCACAGCAGCTCTGAAGAGAATGTTAGCAAAGAGGTAACCGGGACAGTGCAAACAGTACTCAAAGACAGGGAGAGCAAGCTCTCTCTTGGCACTTTGGATGTGGGACATACAGCGAGATGTTTGCTGCTTTTACATTTGGCTGTTGGGAGATTTACAGCACAAAGATATCTAGTTGATTTGAAGCAGTTCCGAGAAAGTCTAAGCATAATCCCCACTTTTCCCTCCTGGCACTTTCCATGTGGGAGATACCGCAAGATGTTTCTGTGTATTGGGTACAGCGCTCTGCAGGGTGTTAGCAGAGATTTTCCCGGGACAGTGAAACCCTATGTCAGAGACAATGAAAAGAAGCCCCAATGTTCCTTCTAGTCATTTTCAGTGTGGGTGCCTTCTCCACGTGGTTCCTGGTTTCACAGCAGCTCTGAAGAGAATGTTAGCAAAGAGGTAACCGGGACAGTGCAAACAGTACTCAAAGACAGGGAGAGCAAGCTCTCTCTTGGCACTTTGGATGTGGGACATACAGCGAGATGTTTGCTGCTTTTACATTTGGCTGTTGGGAGATTTACAGCACAAAGATATCTAGTTGATTTGAAGCAGTTCCGAGAAAGTCTAAGCATAATCCCCACTTTTCCCTCCTGGCACTTTCCATGTGGGAGATACCGCAAGACGTTTCTGTGTATTGGGTACAGCGCTCTGCAGGGTGTTAGCAGAGACTTTCCCTGGACAGTGAAACCCTATGTCAGAGACAATGAAAAGAAGCCCCAACGTTCCTTCCAGGCACTTTCAGTGTGCGCGCCTTCTCCACGTGGTTCCTGGTTTCACTGCAGCTCTGAAGAGAATGTTAGCAAAGAGGTAACCGGGACAGTGCAAACAGTACTCAAAGACAGGGAGAGCAAGCTCTCTCTTGGCACTTTGGATGTGGGACATACAGCGAGATGTTTGCTGCTTTTACATTTGGCTGTTGGGAGATTTACAGCACAAAGATATCTAGTTGATTTGAAGCAGTTCCGAGAAAGTCTAAACATAATCCCCACTTCTCCCTCCTGGCACTTTCCATGTGGGAGATACCGCAAGACGTTTCTGTGTATTGGGTACAGCGCTCTGCAGGGTGTTAGCAGAGACTTTCCCGGGACAGTGAAACCCTATGTCAGAGACACTGAGAAGAAGCCCCAACTTTCCTTCCAGGCATTTTCAGTGTGGGTGCCTTCTCCACGTGGTTCCTGGTTTCACAGCAGCTCTGAAGAGAATGTTAGCAAAGAGGTAACCGGGACAGTGCAAACAGTACTCAAAGACAGGGAGAGCAAGCTCTCTCTTGGCACTTTGGATGTGGGACATACAGCGAGATGTTTGCTGCTTTTACATTTGGCTGTTGGGAGATTTACAGCACAAAGATATCTAGTTGATTTGAAGCAGTTCCGAGAAAGTCTAAGCATAATCCCCACTTTTCCCTCCTGGCACTTTCCATGTGGGAGATACCGCAAGATGTTTCTGTGTATTGGGTACAGCGCTCTGCAGGGTGTTAGCAGAGACTTTCCCGGGACAGTGAAACCCTATGTCAGAGACAATGAAAAGAAGCCCCAATGTTCCTTCTAGTCATTTTCAGTGTGGGTGCCTTCTCCACGTGGTTCCTGGTTTCACTGCAGCTCTGAAGAGAATGTTAGCAAAGAGGTAACCGGGACAGTGCAAACAGTACTCAAAGACAGGGAGAGCAAGCTCTCTCTTGGCACTTTGGATGTGGGACATACAGCGAGATGTTTGCTGCTTTTACATTTGGCTGTTGGGAGATTTACAGCACAAAGATATCTAGTTGATTTGAAGCAGTTCCGAGAAAGTCTAAGCATAATCCCCACTTTTCCCTCCTGGCACTTTCCATGTGGGAGATACCGCAAGACGTTTCTGTGTATTGGGTACAGGGCTCTGCAGGGTGTTAGCAGAGATTTTCCCGGGACAGTGAAACCCTATGTCAGAGACAATGAAAAGAAGCCCCAATGTTCCTTCTAGTCATTTTCAGTGTGGGTGCCTTCTCCACGTGGTTCCTGGTTTCACAGCAGCTCTGAAGAGAATGTTAGCAAAGAGGTAACCGGGACAGTGCAAACAGTACTCAAAGACAGGGAGAGCAAGCTCTCTCTTGGCACTTTGGATGTGGGACATACAGCGAGATGTTTGCTGCTTTTACATTTGGCTGTTGGGAGATTTACAGCACAAAGATATCTAGTTGATTTGAAGCAGTTCCGAGAAAGTCTAAGCATAATCCCCACTTTTCCCTCCTGGCACTTTCCATGTGGGAGATACCGCAAGACGTTTCTGTGTATTGGGTACAGCGCTCTGCAGGGTGTTAGCAGAGGCTTTCCCGGGACAGTGAAACCCTATGTCAGAGACACGGAGAAGAAGCCCCAACGTTCCCTCCAGGCATTTTCAGTGTGGGTGCCTTCTCCATGTGGTTCCTGGTTTCACTGCAGCTCTGAAGAGAATGTTAGCAAAGAGGTAACCGGGACAGTGCAAACAGTACTCAAAGACAGGGAGAGCAAGCTCTCTCTTGGCACTTTGGATGTGGGACATACAGCGAGATGTTTGCTGCTTTTACATTTGGCTGTTGGGAGATTTACAGCACAAAGATATCTAGTTGATTTGAAGCAGTTCCGAGAAAGTCTAAGCATAATCCCCACTTTTCCCTCCTGGCACTTTCCATGTGGGAGATACCGCAAGACGTTTCTGTGTATTGGGTACAGCGCTCTGCAGGGTGTTAGCAGAGATTTTCCCGGGACAGTGAAACCCTATGTCAGAGACAATGAAAAGAAGCCCCAATGTTCCTTCTAGTCATTTTCAGTGTGGGTGCCTTCTCCACGTGGTTCCTGGTTTCACAGCAGCTCTGAAGAGAATGTTAGCAAAGAGGTAACCGGGACAGTGCAAACAGTACTCAAAGACAGGGAGAGCAAGCTCTCTCTTGGCACTTTGGATGTGGGACATACAGCGAGATGTTTGCTGCTTTTACATTTGGCTGTTGGGAGATTTACAGCACAAAGATATCTAGTTGATTTGAAGCAGTTCCGAGAAAGTCTAAACATAATCCCCACTTTTCCCTCCTGGCACTTTCCATGTGGGAGATACCGCAAGATGTTTCTGTGTATTGGGTACAGCGCTCTGCAGGGTGTTAGCAGAGACTTTCCCGGGACAGTGAAACCCTATGTCAGAGACACGGAGAAGAAGCCCCAAGGTTCCCTCCAGGCATTTTCAGTGTGGGTGCCTTCTCCATGTGGTTCCTGGTTTCACTGCAGCTCTGAAGAGAATGTTAGCAAAGAGGTAACCGGGACAGTGCAAACAGTACTCAAAGACAGGGAGAGCAAGCTCTCTCTTGGCACTTTGGATGTGGGACATACAGCGAGATGTTTGCTGCTTTTACATTTGGCTGTTGGGAGATTTACAGCACAAAGATATCTAGTTGATTTGAAGCAGTTCCGAGAAAGTCTAAGCATAATCCCCACTTTTCCCTCCTGGCACTTTCCATGTGGGAGATACCGCAAGATGTTTCTGTGTATTGGGTACAGCGCTCTGCAGGGTGTTAGCAGAGACTTTCCCGGGACAGTGAAACCCTATGTCAGAGACAATGAAAAGAAGCCCCAATGTTCCTTCTAGTCATTTTCAGTGTGGGTGCCTTCTCCACGTGGTTCCTGGTTTCACAGCAGCTCTGAAGAGAATGTTAGCAAAGAGGTAACCGGGACAGTGCAAACAGTACTCAAAGACAGGGAGAGCAAGCTCTCTCTTGGCACTTTGGATGTGGGACATACAGCGAGATGTTTGCTGCTTTTACATTTGGCTGTTGGGAGATTTACAGCACAAAGATATCTAGTTGATTTGAAGCAGTTCCAAGAAAGTCTAAGCATAATCCCCACTTTTCCCTCCTGGCACTTTCCATGTGGGAGATACCGCAAGACGTTTCTGTGTATTGGGTACAGCGCTCTGCAGGGTGTTAGCAGAGATTTTCCCGGGACAGTGAAACCCTATGTCAGAGACAATGAAAAGAAGCCCCAATGTTCCTTCTAGTCATTTTCAGTGTGGGTGCCTTCTCCACGTGGTTCCTGGTTTCACAGCAGCTCTGAAGAGAATGTTAGCAAAGAGGTAACCGGGACAGTGCAAACAGTACTCAAAGACAGGGAGAGCAAGCTCTCTCTTGGCACTTTGGATGTGGGACATACAGCGAGATGTTTGCTGCTTTTACATTTGGCTGTTGGGAGATTTACAGCACAAAGATATCTAGTTGATTTGAAGCAGTTCCGAGAAAGTCTAAACATAATCCCCACTTTTCCCTCCTGGCACTTTCCATGTGGGAGATACCGCAAGACGTTTCTGTGTATTGGGTACAGCGCTCTGCAGGGTGTTAGCAGAGACTTTCCCGGGACAGTGAAACCCTATGTCAGAGACAATGAAAAGAAGCCCCAATGTTCCTTCTAGTCATTTTCAGTGTGGGTGCCTTCTCCACGTGGTTCCTGGTTTCACAGCAGCTCTGAAGAGAATGTTAGCAAAGAGGTAACCGGGACAGTGCAAACAGTACTCAAAGACAGGGAGAGCAAGCTCTCTCTTGGCACTTTGGATGTGGGACATACAGCGAGATGTTTGCTGCTTTTACATTTGGCTGTTGGGAGATTTACAGCACAAAGATATCTAGTTGATTTGAAGCAGTTCCGAGAAAGTCTAAGCATAATCCCCACTTTTCCCTCCTGGCACTTTCCATGTGGGAGATACCGCAAGACGTTTCTGTGTATTGGGTACAGCGCTCTGCAGGGTGTTAGCAGAGACTTTCCCGGGACAGTGAAACCCTATGTCAGAGACAATGAAAAGAAGCCCCAATGTTCCTTCTAGTCACTTTCAGTGTGGGTGCCTTCTCCACGTGGTTCCTGGTTTCACAGCAGCTCTGAAGAGAATGTTAGCAAAGAGGTAACTGGGACAGTGCAAACAGTACTCAAAGACAGGGAGAGCAAGCTCTCTCTTGGCACTTTGGATGTGGGACATACAGCGAGATGTTTGCTGCTTTTACATTTGGCTGTTGGGAGATTTACAGCACAAAGATATCTAGTTGATTTGAAGCAGTTCCGAGAAAGTCTAAGCATAATCCCCACTTTTCCCTCCTGGCACTTTCCATGTGGGAGATACCGCAAGACGTTTCTGTGTATTGGGTACAGCGCTCTGCAGGGTGTTAGCAGAGATTTTCCCGGGACAGTGAAACCCTATGTCAGAGACAATGAAAAGAAGCCCCAATGTTCCTTCTAGTCATTTTCAGTGTGGGTGCCTTCTCCACGTGGTTCCTGGTTTCACAGCAGCTCTGAAGAGAATGTTAGCAAAGAGGTAACCGGGACAGTGCAAACAGTACTCAAAGACAGGGAGAGCAAGCTCTCTCTTGGCACTTTGGATGTGGGACATACAGCGAGATGTTTGCTGCTTTTACATTTGGCTGTTGGGAGATTTACAGCACAAAGATATCTAGTTGATTTGAAGCAGTTCCGAGAAAGTCTAAGCATAATCCCTACTTCTCCCTCCTGGCACTTTCCATGTGTGAGATACCGCAAGACGTTTCTGTGTATTGGGTACAGCGCTCTGCAGGGTGTTAGCAGAGACTTTCCCTGGACAGTGAAACCCTATGTCAGAGACAATGAAAAGAAGCCCCAATGTTCCTTCTAGTCATTTTCAGTGTGGGTGCCTTCTCCACGTGGTTCCTGGTTTCACAGCAGCTCTGAAGAGAATGTTAGCAAAGAGGTAACCGGGACAGTGCAAACAGTACTCAAAGACAGGGAGAGCAAGCTCTCTCTTGGCACTTTGGATGTGGGACATACAGCGAGATGTTTGCTGCTTTTACATTTGGCTGTTGGGAGATTTACAGCACAAAGATATCTAGTTGATTTGAAGCAGTTCCGAGAAAGTCTAAACATAATCCCCACTTTTCCCTCCTGGCACTTTCCATGTGGGAGATACCGCAAGACGTTTCTGTGTATTGGGTACAGCGCTCTGCAGGGTGTTAGCAGAGACTTTCCCGGGACAGTGAAACCCTATGTCAGAGACAATGAAAAGAAGCCCCAATGTTCCTTCTAGTCATTTTCAGTGTGGGTGCCTTCTCCACGTGGTTCCTGGTTTCACAGCAGCTCTGAAGAGAATGTTAGCAAAGAGGTAACCGGGACAGTGCAAACAGTACTCAAAGACAGGGAGAGCAAGCTCTCTCTTGGCACTTTGGATGTGGGACATACAGCGAGATGTTTGCTGCTTTTACATTTGGCTGTTGGGAGATTTACAGCACAAAGATATCTAGTTGATTTGAAGCAGTTCCGAGAAAGTCTAAGCATAATCCCCACTTTTCCCTCCTGGCACTTTCCATGTGGGAGATACCGCAAGACGTTTCTGTGTATTGGGTACAGCGCTCTGCAGGGTGTTAGCAGAGATTTTCCCGGGACAGTGAAACCCCATGTCAGAGACAATGAAAAGAAGCCCCAATGTTCCTTCTAGTCATTTTCAGTGTGGGTGCCTTCTCCACGTGGTTCCTGGTTTCACAGCAGCTCTGAAGAGAATGTTAGCAAAGAGGTAACCGGGACAGTGCAAACAGTACTCAAAGACAGGGAGAGCAAGCTCTCTCTTGGCACTTTGGATGTGGGACATACAGCGAGATGTTTGCTGCTTTTACATTTGGCTGTTGGGAGATTTACAGCACAAAGATATCTAGTTGATTTGAAGCAGTTCCGAGAAAGTCTAAACATAATCCCCACTTTTCCCTCCTGGCACTTTCCATGTGGGAGATACCGCAAGACGTTTCTGTGTATTGGGTACAGCGCTCTGCAGGGTGTTAGCAGAGACTTTCCCTGGACAGTGAAACCCTATGTCAGAGACAATGAAAAGAAGCCCCAATGTTCCTTCTAGTCATTTTCAGTGTGGGTGCCTTCTCCACGTGGTTCCTGGTTTCACTGCAGCTCTGAAGAGAATGTTAGCAAAGAGGTAACCGGGACAGTGCAAACAGTACTCAAAGACAGGGAGAGCAAGCTCTCTCTTGGCACTTTGGATGTGGGACATACAGCGAGATGTTTGCTGCTTTTACATTTGGCTGTTGGGAGATTTACAGCACAAAGATATCTAGTTGATTTGAAGCAGTTCCGAGAAAGTCTAAGCATAATCCCCACTTTTCCCTCCTGGCACTTTCCATGTGGGAGATACCGCAAGACGTTTCTGTGTATTGGGTACAGCGCTCTGCAGGGTGTTAGCAGAGACTTTCCCGGGACAGTGAAACCCTATGTCAGAGACAATGAAAAGAAGCCCCAATGTTCCTTCTAGTCACTTTCAGTGTGGGTGCCTTCTCCACGTGGTTCCTGGTTTCACAGCAGCTCTGAAGAGAATGTTAGCAAAGAGGTAACTGGGACAGTGCAAACAGTACTCAAAGACAGGGAGAGCAAGCTCTCTCTTGGCACTTTGGATGTGGGACATACAGCGAGATGTTTGCTGCTTTTACATTTGGCTGTTGGGAGATTTACAGCACAAAGATATCTAGTTGATTTGAAGCAGTTCCGAGAAAGTCTAAGCATAATCCCCACTTTTCCCTCCTGGCACTTTCCATGTGGGAGATACCGCAAGACGTTTCTGTGTATTGGGTACAGCGCTCTGCAGGGTGTTAGCAGAGATTTTCCCGGGACAGTGAAACCCTATGTCAGAGACAATGAAAAGAAGCCCCAATGTTCCTTCTAGTCATTTTCAGTGTGGGTGCCTTCTCCACGTGGTTCCTGGTTTCACAGCAGCTCTGAAGAGAATGTTAGCAAAGAGGTAACCGGGACAGTGCAAACAGTACTCAAAGACAGGGAGAGCAAGCTCTCTCTTGGCACTTTGGATGTGGGACATACAGCGAGATGTTTGCTGCTTTTACATTTGGCTGTTGGGAGATTTACAGCACAAAGATATCTAGTTGATTTGAAGCAGTTCCGAGAAAGTCTAAGCATAATCCCTACTTCTCCCTCCTGGCACTTTCCATGTGGGAGATACCGCAAGACGTTTCTGTGTATTGGGTACAGCGCTCTGCAGGGTGTTAGCAGAGACTTTCCCTGGACAGTGAAACCCTATGTCAGAGACAATGAAAAGAAGCCCCAATGTTCCTTCTAGTCATTTTCAGTGTGGGTGCCTTCTCCACGTGGTTCCTGGTTTCACAGCAGCTCTGAAGAGAATGTTAGCAAAGAGGTAACCGGGACAGTGCAAACAGTACTCAAAGACAGGGAGAGCAAGCTCTCTCTTGGCACTTTGGATGTGGGACATACAGCGAGATGTTTGCTGCTTTTACATTTGGCTGTTGGGAGATTTACAGCACAAAGATATCTAGTTGATTTGAAGCAGTTCCGAGAAAGTCTAAGCATAATCCCCACTTTTCCCTCCTGGCACTTTCCATGTGGGAGATACCGCAAGACGTTTCTGTATATTGGGTACAGCGCTCTGCAGGGTGTTAGCAGACGCTTTCCCGGGACAGTGAAACCCTATGTCAGAGACATTGAGAAGAAGCCCCAACGTTCCTTCCAGGCACTTTCAGTGTGCGCGCCTTCTCCACGTGGTTCCTGGTTTCACTGCAGCTCTGAAGAGAATGTTAGCAAAGAGGTAACCGGGACAGTGCAAACAGTACTCAAAGACAGGGAGAGCAAGCTCTCTCTTGGCACTTTGGATGTGGGACATACAGCGAGATGTTTGCTGCTTTTACATTTGGCTGTTGGGAGATTTACAGCACAAAGATATCTAGTTGATTTGAAGCAGTTCCGAGAAAGTCTAAGCATAATCCCTACTTCTCCCTCCTGGCACTTTCCATGTGGGAGATACCGCAAGATGTTTCTGTGTATTGGGTACAGCGCTCTGCAGGGTGTTAGCAGAGACTTTCCCGGGACAGTGAAACCCTATGTCAGAGACACGGAGAAGAAGCCCCAACGTTCCCTCCAGGCATTTTCAGTGTGCGTGCCTTCTCCACGTGGTTCCTGGTTTCACTACGGCTCTGAAGAGAATGTTAGCAAAGAGGTAACCGGGACAGTGCAAACAGTACTCAAAGACAGGGAGAGCAAGCTCTCTCTTGGCACTTTGGATGTGGGACATACAGCGAGATGTTTGCTGCTTTTACATTTGGCTGTTGGGAGATTTACAGCACAAAGATATCTAGTTGATTTGAAGCAGTTCCGAGAAAGTCTAAGCATAATCCCCACTTTTCCCTCCTGGCACTTTCCATGTGGGAGATACCGCAAGACGTTTCTGTGTATTGGGTACAGCGCTCTGCAGGGTGTTAGCAGAGATTTTCCCGGGACAGTGAAACCCTATGTCAGAGACAATGAAAAGAAGCCCCAATGTTCCTTCTAGTCATTTTCAGTGTGGGTGCCTTCTCCACGTGGTTCCTGGTTTCACAGCAGCTCTGAAGAGAATGTTAGCAAAGAGGTAACCGGGACAGTGCAAACAGTACTCAAAGACAGGGAGAGCAAGCTCTCTCTTGGCACTTTGGATGTGGGACATACAGCGAGATGTTTGCTGCTTTTACATTTGGCTGTTGGGAGATTTACAGCACAAAGATATCTAGTTGATTTGAAGCAGTTCCGAGAAAGTCTAAGCATAATCCCTACTGCTCCCTCCTGGCACTTTCCATGTGGGAGATACCGCAAGACGTTTCTGTGTATTGGGTACAGCGCTCTGCAGGGTGTTAGCAGAGACTTTCCCGGGACAGTGAAACCCTATGTCAGAGACAATGAAAAGAAGCCCCAATGTTCCTTCTAGTCATTTTCAGTGTGAGTGCCTTCTCCACGTGGTTCCTGGTTTCACAGCAGCTCTGAAGAGAATGTTAGCAAAGAGGTAACCGGGACAGTGCAAACAGTACTCAAAGACAGGGAGAGCAAGCTCTCTCTTGGCACTTTGGATGTGGGACATACAGCGAGATGTTTGCTGCTTTTACATTTGGCTGTTGGGAGATTTACAGCACAAAGATATCTAGTTGATTTGAAGCAGTTCCGAGAAAGTCTAAGCATAATCCCTACTTCTCCCTCCTGGCACTTTCCATGTGGGAGATACCGCAAGACGTTTCTGTGTATTGGGTACAGCGCTCTGCAGGGTGTTAGCAGAGACTTTCCCGGGACAGTGAAACCCTATGTCAGAGACAATGAAAAGAAGCCCCAATGTTCCTTCTAGTCATTTTCAGTGTCGGTGCCTTCTCCACGTGGTTCCTGGTTTCACAGCAGCTCTGAAGAGAATGTTAGCAAAGAGGTAACCGGGACAGTGCAAACAGTACTCAAAGACAGGGAGAGCAAGCTCTCTCTTGGCACTTTGGATGTGGGACATACAGCGAGATGTTTGCTGCTTTTACATTTGGCTGTTGGGAGATTTACAGCACAAAGATATCTAGTTGATTTGAAGCAGTTCCGAGAAAGTCTAAGCATAATCCCCACTTTTCCCTCCTGGCACTTTCCATGTGGGAGATACCGCAAGACGTTTCTGTATATTGGGTACAGCGCTCTGCAGGGTGTTAGCAGACGCTTTCCCGGGACAGTGAAACCCTATGTCAGAGACATTGAGAAGAAGCCCCAACGTTCCTTCCAGGCACTTTCAGTGTGCGCGCCTTCTCCACGTGGTTCCTGGTTTCACTGCAGCTCTGAAGAGAATGTTAGCAAAGAGGTAACCGGGACAGTGCAAACAGTACTCAAAGACAGGGAGAGCAAGCTCTCTCTTGGCACTTTGGATGTGGGACATACAGCGAGATGTTTGCTGCTTTTACATTTGGCTGTTGGGAGATTTACAGCACAAAGATATCTAGTTGATTTGAAGCAGTTCCGAGAAAGTCTAAGCATAATCCCTACTTCTCCCTCCTGGCACTTTCCATGTGGGAGATACCGCAAGATGTTTCTGTGTATTGGGTACAGCGCTCTGCAGGGTGTTAGCAGAGACTTTCCCGGGACAGTGAAACCCTATGTCAGAGACACGGAGAAGAAGCCCCAACGTTCCCTCCAGGCATTTTCAGTGTGCGTGCCTTCTCCACGTGGTTCCTGGTTTCACTACGGCTCTGAAGAGAATGTTAGCAAAGAGGTAACCGGGACAGTGCAAACAGTACTCAAAGACAGGGAGAGCAAGCTCTCTCTTGGCACTTTGGATGTGGGACATACAGCGAGATGTTTGCTGCTTTTACATTTGGCTGTTGGGAGATTTACAGCACAAAGATATCTAGTTGATTTGAAGCAGTTCCGAGAAAGTCTAAGCATAATCCCCACTTTTCCCTCCTGGCACTTTCCATGTGGGAGATACCGCAAGACGTTTCTGTGTATTGGGTACAGCGCTCTGCAGGGTGTTAGCAGAGATTTTCCCGGGACAGTGAAACCCTATGTCAGAGACAATGAAAAGAAGCCCCAATGTTCCTTCTAGTCATTTTCAGTGTGGGTGCCTTCTCCACGTGGTTCCTGGTTTCACAGCAGCTCTGAAGAGAATGTTAGCAAAGAGGTAACCGGGACAGTGCAAACAGTACTCAAAGACAGGGAGAGCAAGCTCTCTCTTGGCACTTTGGATGTGGGACATACAGCGAGATGTTTGCTGCTTTTACATTTGGCTGTTGGGAGATTTACAGCACAAAGATATCTAGTTGATTTGAAGCAGTTCCGAGAAAGTCTAAGCATAATCCCTACTTCTCCCTCCTGGCACTTTCCATGTGGGAGATACCGCAAGACGTTTCTGTGTATTGGGTACAGCGCTCTGCAGGGTGTTAGCAGAGACTTTCCCGGGACAGTGAAACCCTATGTCAGAGACAATGAAAAGAAGCCCCAATGTTCCTTCTAGTCATTTTCAGTGTGGGTGCCTTCTCCACGTGGTTCCTGGTTTCACAGCAGCTCTGAAGAGAATGTTAGCAAAGAGGTAACCGGGACAGTGCAAACAGTACTCAAAGACAGGGAGAGCAAGCTCTCTCTTGGCACTTTGGATGTGGGACATACAGCGAGATGTTTGCTGCTTTTACATTTGGCTGTTGGGAGATTTACAGCACAAAGATATCTAGTTGATTTGAAGCAGTTCCGAGAAAGTCTAAGCATAATCCCCACTTTTCCCTCCTGGCACTTTCCATGTGGGAGATACCGCAAGACGTTTCTGTGTATTGGGTACAGCGCTCTGCAGGGTGTTAGCAGAGACTTTCCCGGGACAGTGAAACCCTATGTCAGAGACAATGAAAAGAAGCCCCAATGTTCCTTCTAGTCACTTTCAGTGTGGGTGCCTTCTCCACGTGGTTCCTGGTTTCACAGCAGCTCTGAAGAGAATGTTAGCAAAGAGGTAACTGGGACAGTGCAAACAGTACTCAAAGACAGGGAGAGCAAGCTCTCTCTTGGCACTTTGGATGTGGGACATACAGCGAGATGTTTGCTGCTTTTACATTTGGCTGTTGGGAGATTTACAGCACAAAGATATCTAGTTGATTTGAAGCAGTTCCGAGAAAGTCTAAGCATAATCCCCACTTTTCCCTCCTGGCACTTTCCATGTGGGAGATACCGCAAGACGTTTCTGTGTATTGGGTACAGCGCTCTGCAGGGTGTTAGCAGAGATTTTCCCTGGACAGTGAAACCCTATGTCAGAGACAATGAAAAGAAGCCCCAATGTTCCTTCTAGTCATTTTCAGTGTGGGTGCCTTCTCCACGTGGTTCCTGGTTTCACAGCAGCTCTGAAGAGAATGTTAGCAAAGAGGTAACCGGGACAGTGCAAACAGTACTCAAAGACAGGGAGAGCAAGCTCTCTCTTGGCACTTTGGATGTGGGACATACAGCGAGATGTTTGCTGCTTTTACATTTGGCTGTTGGGAGATTTACAGCACAAAGATATCTAGTTGATTTGAAGCAGTTCCGAGAAAGTCTAAGCATAATCCCTACTTCTCCCTCCTGGCACTTTCCATGTGGGAGATACCGCAAGACGTTTCTGTGTATTGGGTACAGCGCTCTGCAGGGTGTTAGCAGAGACTTTCCCGGGACAGTGAAACCCTATGTCAGAGACAATGAAAAGAAGCCCCAATGTTCCTTCTAGTCATTTTCAGTGTGGGTGCCTTCTCCACGTGGTTCCTGGTTTCACAGCAGCTCTGAAGAGAATGTTAGCAAAGAGGTAACCGGGACAGTGCAAACAGTACTCAAAGACAGGGAGAGCAAGCTCTCTCTTGGCACTTTGGATGTGGGACATACAGCGAGATGTTTGCTGCTTTTACATTTGGCTGTTGGGAGATTTACAGCACAAAGATATCTAGTTGATTTGAAGCAGTTCCGAGAAAGTCTAAGCATAATCCCCACTTTTCCCTCCTGGCACTTTCCATGTGGGAGATACCGCAAGACGTTTCTGTGTATTGGGTACAGCGCTCTGCAGGGTGTTAGCAGAGACTTTCCCGGGACAGTGAAACCCTATGTCAGAGACAATGAAAAGAAGCCCCAATGTTCCTTCTAGTCACTTTCAGTGTGGGTGCCTTCTCCACGTGGTTCCTGGTTTCACAGCAGCTCTGAAGAGAATGTTAGCAAAGAGGTAACTGGGACAGTGCAAACAGTACTCAAAGACAGGGAGAGCAAGCTCTCTCTTGGCACTTTGGATGTGGGACATACAGCGAGATGTTTGCTGCTTTTACATTTGGCTGTTGGGAGATTTACAGCACAAAGATATCTAGTTGATTTGAAGCAGTTCCGAGAAAGTCTAAGCATAATCCCCACTTTTCCCTCCTGGCACTTTCCATGTGGGAGATACCGCAAGACGTTTCTGTGTATTGGGTACAGCGCTCTGCAGGGTGTTAGCAGAGATTTTCCCGGGACAGTGAAACCCTATGTCAGAGACAATGAAAAGAAGCCCCAATGTTCCTTCTAGTCATTTTCAGTGTGGGTGCCTTCTCCACGTGGTTCCTGGTTTCACAGCAGCTCTGAAGAGAATGTTAGCAAAGAGGTAACCGGGACAGTGCAAACAGTACTCAAAGACAGGGAGAGCAAGCTCTCTCTTGGCACTTTGGATGTGGGACATACAGCGAGATGTTTGCTGCTTTTACATTTGGCTGTTGGGAGATTTACAGCACAAAGATATCTAGTTGATTTGAAGCAGTTCCGAGAAAGTCTAAGCATAATCCCTACTTCTCCCTCCTGGCACTTTCCATGTGGGAGATACCGCAAGACGTTTCTGTGTATTGGGTACAGCGCTCTGCAGGGTGTTAGCAGAGACTTTCCCGGGACAGTGAAACCCTATGTCAGAGACAATGAAAAGAAGCCCCAATGTTCCTTCTAGTCATTTTCAGTGTGGGTGCCTTCTCCACGTGGTTCCTGGTTTCACAGCAGCTCTGAAGAGAATGTTAGCAAAGAGGTAACCGGGACAGTGCAAACAGTACTCAAAGACAGGGAGAGCAAGCTCTCTCTTGGCACTTTGGATGTGGGACATACAGCGAGATGTTTGCTGCTTTTACATTTGGCTGTTGGGAGATTTACAGCACAAAGATATCTAGTTGATTTGAAGCAGTTCCGAGAAAGTCTAAGCATAATCCCCACTTTTCCCTCCTGGCACTTTCCATGTGGGAGATACCGCAAGACGTTTCTGTATATTGGGTACAGCGCTCTGCAGGGTGTTAGCAGACGCTTTCCCGGGACAGTGAAACCCTATGTCAGAGACACGGAGAAGAAGCCCCAACGTTCCCTCCAGGCATTTTCAGTGTGCGTGCCTTCTCCACGTGGTTCCTGGTTTCACTACGGCTCTGAAGAGAATGTTAGCAAAGAGGTAACCGGGACAGTGCAAACAGTACTCAAAGACAGGGAGAGCAAGCTCTCTCTTGGCACTTTGGATGTGGGACATACAGCGAGATGTTTGCTGCTTTTACATTTGGCTGTTGGGAGATTTACAGCACAAAGATATCTAGTTGATTTGAAGCAGTTCGGAGAAAGTCTAAGAATAATCCCCACTTTTCCCTCCTGGCACTTTCCATGTGGGAGATACCGCAAGACGTTTCTGTGTATTGGGTACAGCGCTCTGCAGGGTGTTAGCAGAGATTTTCCCGGGACAGTGAAACCCTATGTCAGAGACAATGAAAAGAAGCCCCAATGTTCCTTCTAGTCATTTTCAGTGTGGGTGCCTTCTCCACGTGGTTCCTGGTTTCACTGCAGCTCTGAAGAGAATGTTAGCAAAGAGGTAACCGGGACAGTGCAAACAGTACTCAAAGACAGGGAGAGCAAGCTCTCTCTTGGCACTTTGGATGTGGGACATACAGCGAGATGTTTGCTGCTTTTACATTTGGCTGTTGGGAGATTTACAGCACAAAGATATCTAGTTGATTTGAAGCAGTTCCGAGAAAGTCTAAGCATAATCCCTACTTCTCCCTCCTGGCACTTTCCATGTGGGAGATACCGCAAGACGTTTCTGTGTATTGGGTACAGCGCTCTGCAGGGTGTTAGCAGAGACTTTCCCGGGACAGTGAAACCCTATGTCAGAGACACGGAGAAGAAGCCCCAACGTTCCCTCCAGGCATTTTCAGTGTGCGTGCCTTCTCCACGTGGTTCCTGGTTTCACTACGGCTCTGAAGAGAATGTTAGCAAAGAGGTAACCGGGACAGTGCAAACAGTACTCAAAGACAGGGAGAGCAAGCTCTCTCTTGGCACTTTGGATGTGGGACATACAGCGAGATGTTTGCTGCTTTTACATTTGGCTGTTGGGAGATTTACAGCACAAAGATATCTAGTTGATTTGAAGCAGTTCCGAGAAAGTCTAAGCATAATCCCCACTTTTCCCTCCTGGCACTTCCCATGTGGGAGATACCGCAAGACGTTTCTGTGTATTGGGTACAGCGCTCTGCAGGGTGTTAGCAGAGATTTTCCCGGGACAGTGAAACCCTATGTCAGAGACAATGAAAAGAAGCCCCAATGTTCCTTCTAGTCATTTTCAGTGTGGGTGCCTTCTCCACGTGGTTCCTGGTTTCACAGCAGCTCTGAAGAGAATGTTAGCAAAGAGGTAACCGGGACAGTGCAAACAGTACTCAAAGACAGGGAGAGCAAGCTCTCTCTTGGCACTTTGGATGTGGGACATACAGCGAGATGTTTGCTGCTTTTACATTTGGCTGTTGGGAGATTTACAGCACAAAGATATCTAGTTGATTTGAAGCAGTTCCGAGAAAGTCTAAGCATAATCCCCACTTTTCCCTCCTGGCACTTTCCATGTGGGAGATACCGCAAGACGTTTCTGTGTATTGGGTACAGCGCTCTGCAGGGTGTTAGCAGAGACTTTCCCGGGACAGTGAAACCCTATGTCAGAGACAATGAAAAGAAGCCCCAATGTTCCTTCTAGTCATTTTCAGTGTGGGTGCCTTCTCCACGTGGTTCCTGGTTTCACAGCAGCTCTGAAGAGAATGTTAGCAAAGAGTTAACCGGGACAGTGCAAACAGTACTCAAAGACAGGGAGAGCAAGCTCTCTCTTGGCACTTTGGATGTGGGACATACAGCGAGATGTTTGCTGCTTTTACATTTGGCTGTTGGGAGATTTACAGCACAAAGATATCTAGTTGATTTGAAGCAGTTCCGAGAAAGTCTAAGCATAATCCCTACTTCTCCCTCCTGGCACTTTCCATGTGGGAGATACTGCAAGACGTTTCTGTGTATTGGGTACAGCGCTCTGCAGGGTGTTAGCAGAGACTTTCCCGGCACAGTGAAACCCTATGTCAGAGACAATGAAAAGAAGCCCCAATGTTCCTTCTAGTCATTTTCAGTGTGGGTGCCTTCTCCACGTGGTTCCTGGTTTCACAGCAGCTCTGAAGAGAATGTTAGCAAAGAGTTAACCGGGACAGTGCAAACAGTACTCAAAGACAGGGAGAGCAAGCTCTCTCTTGGCACTTTGGATGTGGGACATACAGCGAGATGTTTGCTGCTTTTACATTTGGCTGTTGGGAGATTTACAGCACAAAGATATCTAGTTGATTTGAAGCAGTTCCGAGAAAGTCTAAGCATAATCCCCACTTTTCCCTCCTGGCACTTTCCATGTGGGAGATACCGCAAGATGTTTCTGTGTATTGGGTACAGCGCTCTGCAGGGTGTTAGCAGAGACTTTCCCGGGACAGTGAAACCCTATGTCAGAGACAATGAAAAGAAGCCCCAATGTTCCTTCTAGTCATTTTCAGTGTGGGTGCCTTCTCCACGTGGTTCCTGGTTTCACAGCAGCTCTGAAGAGAATGTTAGCAAAGAGGTAACCGGGACAGTGCAAACAGTACTCAAAGACAGGGAGAGCAAGCTCTCTCTTGGCACTTTGGATGTGGGACATACAGCGAGATGTTTGCTGCTTTTACATTTGGCTGTTGGGAGATTTACAGCACAAAGATATCTAGTTGATTTGAAGCAGTTCCGAGAAAGTCTAAGCATAATCCCCACTTCTCCCTCCTGGCACTTTCCATGTGGGAGATACCGCAAGACGTTTCTGTGTATTGGGTACAGCGCTCTGCAGGGTGTTAGCAGAGATTTTCCCGGGACAGTGAAACCCTATGTCAGAGACAATGAAAAGAAGCCCCAATGTTCCTTCTAGTCATTTTCAGTGTGGGTGCCTTCTCCACGTGGTTCCTGGTTTCACAGCAGCTCTGAAGAGAATGTTAGCAAAGAGGTAACCGGGACAGTGCAAACAGTACTCAAAGACAGGGAGAGCAAGCTCTCTCTTGGCACTTTGGATGTGGGACATACAGCGAGATGTTTGCTGCTTTTACATTTGGCTGTTGGGAGATTTACAGCACAAAGATATCTAGTTGATTTGAAGCAGTTCCGAGAAAGTCTAAGCATAATCCCTACTTCTCCCTCCTGGCACTTTCCATGTGGGAGATACCGCAAGACGTTTCTGTGTATTGGGTACAGCGCTCTGCAGGGTGTTAGCAGAGACTTTCCCGGGACAGTGAAACCCTATGTCAGAGACACGGAGAAGAAGCCCCAACGTTCCCTCCAGGCATTTTCAGTGTGCGTGCCTTCTCCACGTGGTTCCTGGTGTCACTACGGCTCTGAAGAGAATGTTAGCAAAGAGGTAACCGGGACAGTGCAAACAGTACTCAAAGACAGGGAGAGCAAGCTCTCTCTTGGCACTTTGGATGTGGGACATACAGCGAGATGTTTGCTGCTTTTACATTTGGCTGTTGGGAGATTTACAGCACAAAGATATCTAGTTGATTTGAAGCAGTTCCGAGAAAGTCTAAGCATAATCCCCACTTTTCCCTCCTGGCACTTTCCATGTGGGAGATACCGCAAGATGTTTCTGTGTATTGGGTACAGCGCTCTGCAGGGTGTTACCAGAGACTTTCCCGGGACAGTGAAACCCTATGTCAGAGACAATGAAAAGAAGCCCCAATGTTCCTTCTAGTCATTTTCAGTGTGGGTGCCTTCTCCACGTGGTTCCTGGTTTCACAGCAGCTCTGAAGAGAATGTTAGCAAAGAGTTAACCGGGACAGTGGAAACAGTACTCAAAGACAGGGAGAGCAAGCTCTCTCTTGGCACTTTGGATGTGGGACATACAGCGAGATGTTTGCTGCTTTTACATTTGGCTGTTGGGAGATTTACAGCACAAAGATATCTAGTTGATTTGAAGCAGTTCCGAGAAAGTCTAAGCATAATCCCCACTTTTCCCTCCTGGCACTTCCCATGTGGGAGATACCGCAAGACGTTTCTGTGTATTGGGTACAGCGCTCTGCAGGGTGTTAGCAGAGATTTTCCCGGGACAGTGAAACCCTATGTCAGAGACAATGAAAAGAAGCCCCAATGTTCCTTCTAGTCATTTTCAGTGTGGGTGCCTTCTCCACGTGGTTCCTGGTTTCACAGCAGCTCTGAAGAGAATGTTAGCAAAGAGGTAACCGGGACAGTGCAAACAGTACTCAAAGACAGGGAGAGCAAGCTCTCTCTTGGCAATTTGGATGTGGGACATACAGCGAGATGTTTGCTGCTTTTACATTTGGCTGTTGGGAGATTTACAGCACAAAGATATCTAGTTGATTTGAAGCAGTTCCGAGAAAGTCTAAGCATAATCCCCACTTCTCCCTCCTGGCACTTTCCATGTGGGAGATACCGCAAGACGTTTCTGTGTATTGGGTACAGCGCTCTGCAGGGTGTTAGCAGAGACTTTCCCGGGACAGTGAAACCCTATGTCAGAGACACGGAGAAGAAGCCCCAACGTTCCCTCCAGGCACTTTCAGTGTGGGTGCCTTCTCCACGTGGTTCCTGGTTTCACAGCAGCTCTGAAGAGAATGTTAGCAAAGAGGTAACCGGGACAGTGCAAACAGTACTCAAAGACAGGGAGAGCAAGCTCTCTCTTGGCACTTTGGATGTGGGACATACAGCGAGATGTTTGCTGCTTTTACATTTGGCTGTTGGGAGATTTACAGCACAAAGATATCTAGTTGATTTGAAGCAGTTCCGAGAAAGTCTAAGCATAATCCCCACTTTTCCCTCCTGGCACTTTCCATGTGGGAGATACCGCAAGATGTTTCTGTGTATTGGGTACAGCGCTCTGCAGGGTGTGAGCAGAGACTTTCCCGGGACAGTGAAACCCTATGTCAGAGACAATGAAAAGAAGCCCCAATGTTCCTTCTAGTCATTTTCAGTGTGGGTGCCTTCTCCACGTGGTTCCTGGTGTCACTACGGCTCTGAAGAGAATGTTAGCAAAGAGGTAACCGGGACAGTGCAAACAGTACTCAAAGACAGGGAGAGCAAGCTCTCTCTTGGCACTTTGGATGTGGGACATACAGCGAGATGTTTGCTGCTTTTACATTTGGCTGTTGGGAGATTTACAGCACAAAGATATCTAGTTGATTTGAAGCAGTTCCGAGAAAGTCTAAGCATAATCCCCACTTTTCCCTCCTGGCACTTTCCATGTGGGAGATACCGCAAGACGTTTCTGTGTATTGGGTACAGCGCTCTGCAGGGTGTTAGCAGAGATTTTCCCTGGACAGTGAAACCCTATGTCAGAGACAATGAAAAGAAGCCCCAATGTTCCTTCTAGTCATTTTCAGTGTGGGTGCCTTCTCCACGTGGTTCCTGGTTTCACAGCAGCTCTGAAGAGAATGTTAGCAAAGAGGTAACCGGGACAGTGCAAACAGTACTCAAAGACAGGGAGAGCAAGCTCTCTCTTGGCACTTTGGATGTGGGACATACAGCGAGATGTTTGCTGCTTTTACATTTGGCTGTTGGGAGATTTACAGCACAAAGATATCTAGTTGATTTGAAGCAGTTCCGAGAAAGTCTAAGCATAATCCCCACTTTTCCCTCCTGGCACTTCCCATGTGGGAGATACCGCAAGACGTTTCTGTGTATTGGGTACAGCGCTCTGCAGGGTGTTAGCAGAGATTTTCCCGGGACAGTGAAACCCTATGTCAGAGACAATGAAAAGAAGCCCCAATGTTCCTTCTAGTCATTTTCAGTGTGGGTGCCTTCTCCACGTGGTTCCTGGTTTCACAGCAGCTCTGAAGAGAATGTTAGCAAAGAGGTAACCGGGACAGTGCAAACAGTACTCAAAGACAGGGAGAGCAAGCTCTCTCTTGGCACTTTGGATGTGGGACATACAGCGAGATGTTTGCTGCTTTTACATTTGGCTGTTGGGAGATTTACAGCACAAAGATATCTAGTTGATTTGAAGCAGTTCCGAGAAAGTCTAAGCATAATCCCTACTTCTCCCTCCTGGCACTTTCCATGTGGGAGATACCGCAAGACGTTTCTGTGTATTGGGTACAGCGCTCTGCAGGGTGTTAGCAGAGACTTTCCTGGGACAGTGAAACCCTATGTCAGAGACACGGAGAAGAAGCCCCAACGTTCCCTCCAGGCATTTTCAGTGTGGGTGCCTTCTCCACGTGGTTCCTGGTTTCACTACGGCTCTGAAGAGAATGTTAGCAAAGAGGTAACCGGGACAGTGCAAACAGTACTCAAAGACAGGGAGAGCAAGCTCTCTCTTGGCACTTTGGATGTGGGACATACAGCGAGATGTTTGCTGCTTTTACATTTGGCTGTTGGGAGATTTACAGCATAAAGATATCTAGTTGATTTGAAGCAGTTCCGAGAAAGTCTAAGCATAATCCCCACTTTTCCCTCCTGGCACTTTCCATGTGGGAGATACCGCAAGATGTTTCTGTGTATTGGGTACAGCGCTCTGCAGGGTGTTAGCAGAGACTTTCCCTGGACAGTGAAACCCTATGTCAGAGACAATGAAAATAAGCCCCAATGTTCCTTCTAGTCATTTTCAGTGTGGGTGCCTTCTCCACGTGGTTCCTGGTTTCACTGCAGCTCTGAAGAGAATGTTAGCAAAGAGGTAACCGGGACAGTGCAAACAGTACTCAAAGACAGGGAGAGCAAGCTCTCTCTTGGCACTTTGGATGTGGGACATACAGCGAGATGTTTGCTGCTTTTACATTTGGCTGTTGGGAGATTTACAGCACAAAGATATCTAGTTGATTTGAAGCAGTTCCGAGAAAGTCTAAGCATAATCCCCACTTTTCCCTCCTGGCACTTTCCATGTGGGAGATACCGCAAGACGTTTCTGTGTATTGGGTACAGCGCTCTGCAGGGTGTTAGCAGAGACTTTCCCGGGACAGTGAAACCCTATGTCAGAGACACGGAGAAGAAGCCCCAACGTTCCCTCCAGGCATTTTCAGTGTGCGTGCCTTCTCCACGTGGTTCCTGGTGTCACTACGGCTCTGAAGAGAATGTTAGCAAAGAGGTAACCGGGACAGTGCAAACAGTACTCAAAGACAGGGAGAGCAAGCTCTCTCTTGGCACTTTGGATGTGGGACATACAGCGAGATGTTTGCTGCTTTTACATTTGGCTGTTGGGAGATTTACAGCACAAAGATATCTAGTTGATTTGAAGCAGTTCCGAGAAAGTCTAAGCATAATCCCCACTTTTCCCTCCTGGCACTTCCCATGTGGGAGATACCGCAAGACGTTTCTGTGTATTGGGTACAGCGCTCTGCAGGGTGTTAGCAGAGATTTTCCCGGGACAGTGAAACCCTATGTCAGAGACAATGAAAAGAAGCCCCAATGTTCCTTCTAGTCATTTTCAGTGTGGGTGCCTTCTCCACGTGGTTCCTGGTTTCACAGCAGCTCTGAAGAGAATGTTAGCAAAGAGGTAACCGGGACAGTGCAAACAGTACTCAAAGACAGGGAGAGCAAGCTCTCTCTTGGCACTTTGGATGTGGGACATACAGCGAGATGTTTGCTGCTTTTACATTTGGCTGTTGGGAGATTTACAGCACAAAGATATCTAGTTGATTTGAAGCAGTTCCGAGAAAGTCTAAGCATAATCCCTACTTCTCCCTCCTGGCACTTTCCATGTGGGAGATACCGCAAGACGTTTCTGTGTATTGGGTACAGCGCTCTGCAGGGTGTTAGCAGAGACTTTCCTGGGACAGTGAAACCCTATGTCAGAGACACGGAGAAGAAGCCCCAACGTTCCCTCCAGGCATTTTCAGTGTGGGTGCCTTCTCCACGTGGTTCCTGGTTTCACTACGGCTCTGAAGAGAATGTTAGCAAAGAGGTAACCGGGACAGTGCAAACAGTACTCAAAGACAGGGAGAGCAAGCTCTCTCTTGGCACTTTGGATGTGGGACATACAGCGAGATGTTTGCTGCTTTTACATTTGGCTGTTGGGAGATTTACAGCACAAAGATATCTAGTTGATTTGAAGCAGTTCCGAGAAAGTCTAAGCATAATCCCCACTTTTCCCTCCTGGCACTTTCCATGTGGGAGATACCGCAAGATGTTTCTGTGTATTGGGTACAGCGCTCTGCAGGGTGTTACCAGAGACTTTCCCGGGACAGTGAAACCCTATGTCAGAGACAATGAAAAGAAGCCCCAATGTTCCTTCTAGTCATTTTCAGTGTGGGTGCCTTCTCCACGTGGTTCCTGGTTTCACAGCAGCTCTGAAGAGAATGTTAGCAAAGAGTTAACCGGGACAGTGGAAACAGTACTCAAAGACAGGGAGAGCAAGCTCTCTCTTGGCACTTTGGATGTGGGACATACAGCGAGATGTTTGCTGCTTTTACATTTGGCTGTTGGGAGATTTACAGCACAAAGATATCTAGTTGATTTGAAGCAGTTCCGAGAAAGTCTAAGCATAATCCCCACTTTTCCCTCCTGGCACTTCCCATGTGGGAGATACCGCAAGACGTTTCTGTGTATTGGGTACAGCGCTCTGCAGGGTGTTAGCAGAGATTTTCCCGGGACAGTGAAACCCTATGTCAGAGACAATGAAAAGAAGCCCCAATGTTCCTTCTAGTCATTTTCAGTGTGGGTGCCTTCTCCACGTGGTTCCTGGTTTCACAGCAGCTCTGAAGAGAATGTTAGCAAAGAGGTAACCGGGACAGTGCAAACAGTACTCAAAGACAGGGAGAGCAAGCTCTCTCTTGGCACTTTGGATGTGGGACATACAGCGAGATGTTTGCTGCTTTTACATTTGGCTGTTGGGAGATTTACAGCACAAAGATATCTAGTTGATTTGAAGCAGTTCCGAGAAAGTCTAAGCATAATCCCCACTTTTCCCTCCTGGCACTTTCCATGTGGGAGATACCGCAAGACGTTTCTGTGTATTGGGTACAGCGCTCTGCAGGGTGTTAGCAGAGACTTTCCTGGCACAGTGAAACCCTATGTCAGAGACAATGAAAAGAAGCCCCAATGTTCCTTCTAGTCATTTTCAGTGTGGGTGCCTTCTCCACGTGGTTCCTGGTTTCACAGCAGCTCTGAAGAGAATGTTAGCAAAGAGTTAACCGGGACAGTGCAAACAGTACTCAAAGACAGGGAGAGCAAGCTCTCTCTTGGCACTTTGGATGTGGGACATACAGCGAGATGTTTGCTGCTTTTACATTTGGCTGTTGGGAGATTTACAGCACAAAGATATCTAGTTGATTTGAAGCAGTTCCGAGAAAGTCTAAGCATAATCCCTACTTCTCCCTCCTGGCACTTTCCATGTGGGAGATACCGCAAGACGTTTCTGTGTATTGGGTACAGCGCTCTGCAGGGTGTTAGCAGAGACTTTCCCGGGACAGTGAAACCCTATGTCAGAGACACAGAGAAGAAGCCCCAACGTTCCCTCCAGGCACTTTCAGTGTGGGTGCCTTCTCCACGTGGTTCCTGGTTTCACAGCAGCTCTGAAGAGAATGTTAGCAAAGAGGTAACCGGGACAGTGCAAACAGTACTCAAAGACAGGGAGAGCAAGCTCTCTCTTGGCACTTTGGATGTGGGACATACAGCGAGATGTTTGCTGCTTTTACATTTGGCTGTTGGGAGATTTACAGCACAAAGATATCTAGTTGATTTGAAGCAGTTCCGAGAAAGTCTAAGCATAATCCCCACTTTTCCCTCCTGGCACTTTCCATGTGGGAGATACCGCAAGACGTTTCTGTGTATTGGGTACAGCGCTCTGCAGGGTGTGAGCAGAGACTTTCCCGGGACAGTGAAACCCTATGTCAGAGACAATGAAAAGAAGCCCCAATGTTCCTTCTAGTCATTTTCAGTGTGGGTGCCTTCTCCACGTGGTTCCTGGTTTCACTGCAGCTCTGAAGAGAATGTTAGCAAAGAGGTAACCGGGACAGTGCAAACAGTACTCAAAGACAGGGAGAGCAAGCTCTCTCTTGGCACTTTGGATGTGGGACATACAGCGAGATGTTTGCTGCTTTTACATTTGGCTGTTGGGAGATTTACAGCACAAAGATATCTAGTTGATTTGAAGCAGTTCCGAGAAAGTCTAAGCATAATCCCCACTTTTCCCTCCTGGCACTTTCCATGTGGGAGATACCGCAAGACGTTTCTGTGTATTGGGTACAGCGCTCTGCAGGGTGTTAGCAGAGATTTTCCCGGGACAGTGAAACCCTATGTCAGAGACAATGAAAAGAAGCCCCAATGTTCCTTCTAGTCATTTTCAGTGTGGGTGCCTTCTCCACGTGGTTCCTGGTTTCACAGCAGCTCTGAAGAGAATGTTAGCAAAGAGGTAACCGGGACAGTGCAAACAGTACTCAAAGACAGGGAGAGCAAGCTCTCTCTTGGCACTTTGGATGTGGGACATACAGCGAGATGTTTGCTGCTTTTACATTTGGCTGTTGGGAGATTTACAGCACAAAGATATCTAGTTGATTTGAAGCAGTTCCGAGAAAGTCTAAGCATAATCCCCACTTTTCCCTCCTGGCACTTTCCATGTGGGAGATACCGCAAGACGTTTCTGTGTATTGGGTACAGCGCTCTGCAGGGTGTTAGCAGAGACTTTCCCGGGACAGTGAAACCCTATGTCAGAGACACGGAGAAGAAGCCCCAACGTTCCCTCCAGGCATTTTCAGTGTGCGTGCCTTCTCCACGTGGTTCCTGGTGTCACTACGGCTCTGAAGAGAATGTTAGCAAAGAGGTAACCGGGACAGTGCAAACAGTACTCAAAGACAGGGAGAGCAAGCTCTCTCTTGGCACTTTGGATGTGGGACATACAGCGAGATGTTTGCTGCTTTTACATTTGGCTGTTGGGAGATTTACAGCACAAAGATATCTAGTTGATTTGAAGCAGTTCCGAGAAAGTCTAAGCATAATCCCCACTTTTCCCTCCTGGCACTTCCCATGTGGGAGATACCGCAAGACGTTTCTGTGTATTGGGTACAGCGCTCTGCAGGGTGTTAGCAGAGACTTTCCTGGGACAGTGAAACCCTATGTCAGAGACACGGAGAAGAAGCCCCAACGTTCCCTCCAGGCATTTTCAGTGTGGGTGCCTTCTCCACGTGGTTCCTGGTTTCACTACGGCTCTGAAGAGAATGTTAGCAAAGAGGTAACCGGGACAGTGCAAACAGTACTCAAAGACAGGGAGAGCAAGCTCTCTCTTGGCACTTTGGATGTGGGACATACAGCGAGATGTTTGCTGCTTTTACATTTGGCTGTTGGGAGATTTACAGCACAAAGATATCTAGTTGATTTGAAGCAGTTCCGAGAAAGTCTAAGCATAATCCCCACTTTTCCCTCCTGGCACTTTCCATGTGGGAGATACCGCAAGATGTTTCTGTGTATTGGGTACAGCGCTCTGCAGGGTGTTAGCAGAGACTTTCCCTGGACAGTGAAACCCTATGTCAGAGACAATGAAAAGAAGCCCCAATGTTCCTTCTAGTCATTTTCAGTGTGGGTGCCTTCTCCACGTGGTTCCTGGTTTCACTGCAGCTCTGAAGAGAATGTTAGCAAAGAGGTAACCGGGACAGTGCAAACAGTACTCAAAGACAGGGAGAGCAAGCTCTCTCTTGGCACTTTGGATGTGGGACATACAGCGAGATGTTTGCTGCTTTTACATTTGGCTGTTGGGAGATTTACAGCACAAAGATATCTAGTTGATTTGAAGCAGTTCCGAGAAAGTCTAAGCATAATCCCCACTTTTCCCTCCTGGCACTTTCCATGTGGGAGATACCGCAAGACGTTTCTGTGTATTGGGTACAGCGCTCTGCAGGGTGTTAGCAGAGACTTTCCCGGGACAGTGAAACCCTATGTCAGAGACACGGAGAAGAAGCCCCAACGTTCCCTCCAGGCATTTTCTGTGTGCGTGCCTTCTCCACGTGGTTCCTGGTGTCACTACGGCTCTGAAGAGAATGTTAGCAAAGAGGTAACCGGGACAGTGCAAACAGTACTCAAAGACAGGGAGAGCAAGCTCTCTCTTGGCACTTTGGATGTGGGACATACAGCGAGATGTTTGCTGCTTTTACATTTGGCTGTTGGGAGATTTACAGCACAAAGATATCTAGTTGATTTGAAGCAGTTCCGAGAAAGTCTAAGCATAATCCCCACTTTTCCCTCCTGGCACTTCCCATGTGGGAGATACCGCAAGACGTTTCTGTGTATTGGGTACAGCGCTCTGCAGGGTGTTAGCAGAGATTTTCCCGGGACAGTGAAACCCTATGTCAGAGACAATGAAAAGAAGCCCCAATGTTCCTTCTAGTCATTTTCAGTGTGGGTGCCTTCTCCACGTGGTTCCTGGTTTCACAGCAGCTCTGAAGAGAATGTTAGCAAAGAGGTAACCGGGACAGTGCAAACAGTACTCAAAGACAGGGAGAGCAAGCTCTCTCTTGGCACTTTGGATGTGGGACATACAGCGAGATGTTTGCTGCTTTTACATTTGGCTGTTGGGAGATTTACAGCACAAAGATATCTAGTTGATTTGAAGCAGTTCCGAGAAAGTCTAAGCATAATCCCTACTTCTCCCTCCTGGCACTTTCCATGTGGGAGATACCGCAAGACGTTTCTGTGTATTGGGTACAGCGCTCTGCAGGGTGTTAGCAGAGACTTTCCTGGGACAGTGAAACCCTATGTCAGAGACACGGAGAAGAAGCCCCAACGTTCCCTCCAGGCATTTTCAGTGTGGGTGCCTTCTCCACGTGGTTCCTGGTTTCACTACGGCTCTGAAGAGAATGTTAGCAAAGAGGTAACCGGGACAGTGCAAACAGTACTCAAAGACAGGGAGAGCAAGCTCTCTCTTGGCACTTTGGATGTGGGACATACAGCGAGATGTTTGCTGCTTTTACATTTGGCTGTTGGGAGATTTACAGCACAAAGATATCTAGTTGATTTGAAGCAGTTCCGAGAAAGTCTAAGCATAATCCCCACTTTTCCCTCCTGGCACTTTCCATGTGGGAGATACCGCAAGATGTTTCTGTGTATTGGGTACAGCGCTCTGCAGGGTGTTAGCAGAGACTTTCCCTGGACAGTGAAACCCTATGTCAGAGACAATGAAAATAAGCCCCAATGTTCCTTCTAGTCATTTTCAGTGTGGGTGCCTTCTCCACGTGGTTCCTGGTTTCACTGCAGCTCTGAAGAGAATGTTAGCAAAGAGGTAACCGGGACAGTGCAAACAGTACTCAAAGACAGGGAGAGCAAGCTCTCTCTTGGCACTTTGGATGTGGGACATACAGCGAGATGTTTGCTGCTTTTACATTTGGCTGTTGGGAGATTTACAGCACAAAGATATCTAGTTGATTTGAAGCAGTTCCGAGAAAGTCTAAGCATAATCCCTACTTCTCCCTCCTGGCACTTTCCATGTGGGAGATACCGCAAGACGTTTCTGTGTATTGGGTACAGCGCTCTGCAGGGTGTTAGCAGAGACTTTCCCTGGACAGTGAAACCCTGTCAGAGACACGGAGAAGAAGCCCCAACGTTCCCTCCAGGCACTTTCAGTGTGGGTGCCTTCTCCACGTGGTTCCTGGTTTCACTACGGCTCTGAAGAGAATGTTAGCAAAGAGGTAACCGGGACAGTGCAAACAGTACTCAAAGACAGGGAGAGCAAGCTCTCTCTTGGCACTTTGGATGTGGGACATACAGCGAGATGTTTGCTGCTTTTACATTTGGCTGTTGGGAGATTTACAGCACAAAGATATCTAGTTGATTTGAAGCAGTTCCGAGAAAGTCTAAGCATAATCCCCACTTTTCCCTCCTGGCACTTTCCATGTGGGAGATACCGCAAGACGTTTCTGTGTATTGGGTACAGCGCTCTGCAGGGTGTTAGCAGAGACTTTCCCGGGACAGTGAAACCCTATGTCAGAGACAATGAAAAGAAGCCCCAATGTTCCTTCTAGTCATTTTCAGTGTGGGTGCCTTCTCCACGTGGTTCCTGGTTTCACAGCAGCTCTGAAGAGAATGTTAGCAAAGAGTTAACCGGGACAGTGCAAACAGTACTCAAAGACAGGGAGAGCAAGCTCTCTCTTGGCACTTTGGATGTGGGACATACAGCGAGATGTTTGCTGCTTTTACATTTGGCTGTTGGGAGATTTACAGCACAAAGATATCTAGTTGATTTGAAGCAGTTCCGAGAAAGTCTAAGCATAATCCCTACTTCTCCCTCCTGGCACTTTCCATGTGGGAGATACTGCAAGACGTTTCTGTGTATTGGGTACAGCGCTCTGCAGGGTGTTAGCAGAGACTTTCCCGGCACAGTGAAACCCTATGTCAGAGACAATGAAAAGAAGCCCCAATGTTCCTTCTAGTCATTTTCAGTGTGGGTGCCTTCTCCACGTGGTTCCTGGTTTCACAGCAGCTCTGAAGAGAATGTTAGCAAAGAGTTAACCGGGACAGTGCAAACAGTACTCAAAGACAGGGAGAGCAAGCTCTCTCTTGGCACTTTGGATGTGGGACATACAGCGAGATGTTTGCTGCTTTTACATTTGGCTGTTGGGAGATTTACAGCACAAAGATATCTAGTTGATTTGAAGCAGTTCCGAGAAAGTCTAAGCATAATCCCCACTTTTCCCTCCTGGCACTTTCCATGTGGGAGATACCGCAAGATGTTTCTGTGTATTGGGTACAGCGCTCTGCAGGGTGTTAGCAGAGACTTTCCCGGGACAGTGAAACCCTATGTCAGAGACAATGAAAAGAAGCCCCAATGTTCCTTCTAGTCATTTTCAGTGTGGGTGCCTTCTCCACGTGGTTCCTGGTTTCACAGCAGCTCTGAAGAGAATGTTAGCAAAGAGGTAACCGGGACAGTGCAAACAGTACTCAAAGACAGGGAGAGCAAGCTCTCTCTTGGCACTTTGGATGTGGGACATACAGCGAGATGTTTGCTGCTTTTACATTTGGCTGTTGGGAGATTTACAGCACAAAGATATCTAGTTGATTTGAAGCAGTTCCGAGAAAGTCTAAGCATAATCCCCACTTCTCCCTCCTGGCACTTTCCATGTGGGAGATACCGCAAGACGTTTCTGTGTATTGGGTACAGCGCTCTGCAGGGTGTTAGCAGAGATTTTCCCGGGACAGTGAAACCCTATGTCAGAGACAATGAAAAGAAGCCCCAATGTTCCTTCTAGTCATTTTCAGTGTGGGTGCCTTCTCCACGTGGTTCCTGGTTTCACAGCAGCTCTGAAGAGAATGTTAGCAAAGAGGTAACCGGGACAGTGCAAACAGTACTCAAAGACAGGGAGAGCAAGCTCTCTCTTGGCACTTTGGATGTGGGACATACAGCGAGATGTTTGCTGCTTTTACATTTGGCTGTTGGGAGATTTACAGCACAAAGATATCTAGTTGATTTGAAGCAGTTCCGAGAAAGTCTAAGCATAATCCCTACTTCTCCCTCCTGGCACTTTCCATGTGGGAGATACCGCAAGACGTTTCTGTGTATTGGGTACAGCGCTCTGCAGGGTGTTAGCAGAGACTTTCCCGGGACAGTGAAACCCTATGTCAGAGACACGGAGAAGAAGCCCCAACGTTCCCTCCAGGCATTTTCAGTGTGCGTGCCTTCTCCACGTGGTTCCTGGTGTCACTACGGCTCTGAAGAGAATGTTAGCAAAGAGGTAACCGGGACAGTGCAAACAGTACTCAAAGACAGGGAGAGCAAGCTCTCTCTTGGCACTTTGGATGTGGGACATACAGCGAGATGTTTGCTGCTTTTACATTTGGCTGTTGGGAGATTTACAGCACAAAGATATCTAGTTGATTTGAAGCAGTTCCGAGAAAGTCTAAGCATAATCCCCACTTTTCCCTCCTGGCACTTTCCATGTGGGAGATACCGCAAGATGTTTCTGTGTATTGGGTACAGCGCTCTGCAGGGTGTTACCAGAGACTTTCCCGGGACAGTGAAACCCTATGTCAGAGACAATGAAAAGAAGCCCCAATGTTCCTTCTAGTCATTTTCAGTGTGGGTGCCTTCTCCACGTGGTTCCTGGTTTCACAGCAGCTCTGAAGAGAATGTTAGCAAAGAGTTAACCGGGACAGTGGAAACAGTACTCAAAGACAGGGAGAGCAAGCTCTCTCTTGGCACTTTGGATGTGGGACATACAGCGAGATGTTTGCTGCTTTTACATTTGGCTGTTGGGAGATTTACAGCACAAAGATATCTAGTTGATTTGAAGCAGTTCCGAGAAAGTCTAAGCATAATCCCCACTTTTCCCTCCTGGCACTTCCCATGTGGGAGATACCGCAAGACGTTTCTGTGTATTGGGTACAGCGCTCTGCAGGGTGTTAGCAGAGATTTTCCCGGGACAGTGAAACCCTATGTCAGAGACAATGAAAAGAAGCCCCAATGTTCCTTCTAGTCATTTTCAGTGTGGGTGCCTTCTCCACGTGGTTCCTGGTTTCACAGCAGCTCTGAAGAGAATGTTAGCAAAGAGGTAACCGGGACAGTGCAAACAGTACTCAAAGACAGGGAGAGCAAGCTCTCTCTTGGCAATTTGGATGTGGGACATACAGCGAGATGTTTGCTGCTTTTACATTTGGCTGTTGGGAGATTTACAGCACAAAGATATCTAGTTGATTTGAAGCAGTTCCGAGAAAGTCTAAGCATAATCCCCACTTCTCCCTCCTGGCACTTTCCATGTGGGAGATACCGCAAGACGTTTCTGTGTATTGGGTACAGCGCTCTGCAGGGTGTTAGCAGAGACTTTCCCGGGACAGTGAAACCCTATGTCAGAGACACGGAGAAGAAGCCCCAACGTTCCCTCCAGGCACTTTCAGTGTGGGTGCCTTCTCCACGTGGTTCCTGGTTTCACAGCAGCTCTGAAGAGAATGTTAGCAAAGAGGTAACCGGGACAGTGCAAACAGTACTCAAAGACAGGGAGAGCAAGCTCTCTCTTGGCACTTTGGATGTGGGACATACAGCGAGATGTTTGCTGCTTTTACATTTGGCTGTTGGGAGATTTACAGCACAAAGATATCTAGTTGATTTGAAGCAGTTCCGAGAAAGTCTAAGCATAATCCCCACTTTTCCCTCCTGGCACTTTCCATGTGGGAGATACCGCAAGATGTTTCTGTGTATTGGGTACAGCGCTCTGCAGGGTGTGAGCAGAGACTTTCCCGGGACAGTGAAACCCTATGTCAGAGACAATGAAAAGAAGCCCCAATGTTCCTTCTAGTCATTTTCAGTGTGGGTGCCTTCTCCACGTGGTTCCTGGTGTCACTACGGCTCTGAAGAGAATGTTAGCAAAGAGGTAACCGGGACAGTGCAAACAGTACTCAAAGACAGGGAGAGCAAGCTCTCTCTTGGCACTTTGGATGTGGGACATACAGCGAGATGTTTGCTGCTTTTACATTTGGCTGTTGGGAGATTTACAGCACAAAGATATCTAGTTGATTTGAAGCAGTTCCGAGAAAGTCTAAGCATAATCCCCACTTTTCCCTCCTGGCACTTTCCATGTGGGAGATACCGCAAGACGTTTCTGTGTATTGGGTACAGCGCTCTGCAGGGTGTTAGCAGAGATTTTCCCTGGACAGTGAAACCCTATGTCAGAGACAATGAAAAGAAGCCCCAATGTTCCTTCTAGTCATTTTCAGTGTGGGTGCCTTCTCCACGTGGTTCCTGGTTTCACAGCAGCTCTGAAGAGAATGTTAGCAAAGAGGTAACCGGGACAGTGCAAACAGTACTCAAAGACAGGGAGAGCAAGCTCTCTCTTGGCACTTTGGATGTGGGACATACAGCGAGATGTTTGCTGCTTTTACATTTGGCTGTTGGGAGATTTACAGCACAAAGATATCTAGTTGATTTGAAGCAGTTCCGAGAAAGTCTAAGCATAATCCCCACTTTTCCCTCCTGGCACTTCCCATGTGGGAGATACCGCAAGACGTTTCTGTGTATTGGGTACAGCGCTCTGCAGGGTGTTAGCAGAGATTTTCCCGGGACAGTGAAACCCTATGTCAGAGACAATGAAAAGAAGCCCCAATGTTCCTTCTAGTCATTTTCAGTGTGGGTGCCTTCTCCACGTGGTTCCTGGTTTCACAGCAGCTCTGAAGAGAATGTTAGCAAAGAGGTAACCGGGACAGTGCAAACAGTACTCAAAGACAGGGAGAGCAAGCTCTCTCTTGGCACTTTGGATGTGGGACATACAGCGAGATGTTTGCTGCTTTTACATTTGGCTGTTGGGAGATTTACAGCACAAAGATATCTAGTTGATTTGAAGCAGTTCCGAGAAAGTCTAAGCATAATCCCTACTTCTCCCTCCTGGCACTTTCCATGTGGGAGATACCGCAAGACGTTTCTGTGTATTGGGTACAGCGCTCTGCAGGGTGTTAGCAGAGACTTTCCTGGGACAGTGAAACCCTATGTCAGAGACACGGAGAAGAAGCCCCAACGTTCCCTCCAGGCATTTTCAGTGTGGGTGCCTTCTCCACGTGGTTCCTGGTTTCACTACGGCTCTGAAGAGAATGTTAGCAAAGAGGTAACCGGGACAGTGCAAACAGTACTCAAAGACAGGGAGAGCAAGCTCTCTCTTGGCACTTTGGATGTGGGACATACAGCGAGATGTTTGCTGCTTTTACATTTGGCTGTTGGGAGATTTACAGCATAAAGATATCTAGTTGATTTGAAGCAGTTCCGAGAAAGTCTAAGCATAATCCCCACTTTTCCCTCCTGGCACTTTCCATGTGGGAGATACCGCAAGATGTTTCTGTGTATTGGGTACAGCGCTCTGCAGGGTGTTAGCAGAGACTTTCCCTGGACAGTGAAACCCTATGTCAGAGACAATGAAAATAAGCCCCAATGTTCCTTCTAGTCATTTTCAGTGTGGGTGCCTTCTCCACGTGGTTCCTGGTTTCACTGCAGCTCTGAAGAGAATGTTAGCAAAGAGGTAACCGGGACAGTGCAAACAGTACTCAAAGACAGGGAGAGCAAGCTCTCTCTTGGCACTTTGGATGTGGGACATACAGCGAGATGTTTGCTGCTTTTACATTTGGCTGTTGGGAGATTTACAGCACAAAGATATCTAGTTGATTTGAAGCAGTTCCGAGAAAGTCTAAGCATAATCCCCACTTTTCCCTCCTGGCACTTTCCATGTGGGAGATACCGCAAGACGTTTCTGTGTATTGGGTACAGCGCTCTGCAGGGTGTTAGCAGAGACTTTCCCGGGACAGTGAAACCCTATGTCAGAGACACGGAGAAGAAGCCCCAACGTTCCCTCCAGGCATTTTCAGTGTGCGTGCCTTCTCCACGTGGTTCCTGGTGTCACTACGGCTCTGAAGAGAATGTTAGCAAAGAGGTAACCGGGACAGTGCAAACAGTACTCAAAGACAGGGAGAGCAAGCTCTCTCTTGGCACTTTGGATGTGGGACATACAGCGAGATGTTTGCTGCTTTTACATTTGGCTGTTGGGAGATTTACAGCACAAAGATATCTAGTTGATTTGAAGCAGTTCCGAGAAAGTCTAAGCATAATCCCCACTTTTCCCTCCTGGCACTTCCCATGTGGGAGATACCGCAAGACGTTTCTGTGTATTGGGTACAGCGCTCTGCAGGGTGTTAGCAGAGATTTTCCCGGGACAGTGAAACCCTATGTCAGAGACAATGAAAAGAAGCCCCAATGTTCCTTCTAGTCATTTTCAGTGTGGGTGCCTTCTCCACGTGGTTCCTGGTTTCACAGCAGCTCTGAAGAGAATGTTAGCAAAGAGGTAACCGGGACAGTGCAAACAGTACTCAAAGACAGGGAGAGCAAGCTCTCTCTTGGCACTTTGGATGTGGGACATACAGCGAGATGTTTGCTGCTTTTACATTTGGCTGTTGGGAGATTTACAGCACAAAGATATCTAGTTGATTTGAAGCAGTTCCGAGAAAGTCTAAGCATAATCCCTACTTCTCCCTCCTGGCACTTTCCATGTGGGAGATACCGCAAGACGTTTCTGTGTATTGGGTACAGCGCTCTGCAGGGTGTTAGCAGAGACTTTCCTGGGACAGTGAAACCCTATGTCAGAGACACGGAGAAGAAGCCCCAACGTTCCCTCCAGGCATTTTCAGTGTGGGTGCCTTCTCCACGTGGTTCCTGGTTTCACTACGGCTCTGAAGAGAATGTTAGCAAAGAGGTAACCGGGACAGTGCAAACAGTACTCAAAGACAGGGAGAGCAAGCTCTCTCTTGGCACTTTGGATGTGGGACATACAGCGAGATGTTTGCTGCTTTTACATTTGGCTGTTGGGAGATTTACAGCACAAAGATATCTAGTTGATTTGAAGCAGTTCCGAGAAAGTCTAAGCATAATCCCCACTTTTCCCTCCTGGCACTTTCCATGTGGGAGATACCGCAAGATGTTTCTGTGTATTGGGTACAGCGCTCTGCAGGGTGTTACCAGAGACTTTCCCGGGACAGTGAAACCCTATGTCAGAGACAATGAAAAGAAGCCCCAATGTTCCTTCTAGTCATTTTCAGTGTGGGTGCCTTCTCCACGTGGTTCCTGGTTTCACAGCAGCTCTGAAGAGAATGTTAGCAAAGAGTTAACCGGGACAGTGGAAACAGTACTCAAAGACAGGGAGAGCAAGCTCTCTCTTGGCACTTTGGATGTGGGACATACAGCGAGATGTTTGCTGCTTTTACATTTGGCTGTTGGGAGATTTACAGCACAAAGATATCTAGTTGATTTGAAGCAGTTCCGAGAAAGTCTAAGCATAATCCCCACTTTTCCCTCCTGGCACTTCCCATGTGGGAGATACCGCAAGACGTTTCTGTGTATTGGGTACAGCGCTCTGCAGGGTGTTAGCAGAGATTTTCCCGGGACAGTGAAACCCTATGTCAGAGACAATGAAAAGAAGCCCCAATGTTCCTTCTAGTCATTTTCAGTGTGGGTGCCTTCTCCACGTGGTTCCTGGTTTCACAGCAGCTCTGAAGAGAATGTTAGCAAAGAGGTAACCGGGACAGTGCAAACAGTACTCAAAGACAGGGAGAGCAAGCTCTCTCTTGGCACTTTGGATGTGGGACATACAGCGAGATGTTTGCTGCTTTTACATTTGGCTGTTGGGAGATTTACAGCACAAAGATATCTAGTTGATTTGAAGCAGTTCCGAGAAAGTCTAAGCATAATCCCCACTTTTCCCTCCTGGCACTTTCCATGTGGGAGATACCGCAAGACGTTTCTGTGTATTGGGTACAGCGCTCTGCAGGGTGTTAGCAGAGACTTTCCTGGCACAGTGAAACCCTATGTCAGAGACAATGAAAAGAAGCCCCAATGTTCCTTCTAGTCATTTTCAGTGTGGGTGCCTTCTCCACGTGGTTCCTGGTTTCACAGCAGCTCTGAAGAGAATGTTAGCAAAGAGTTAACCGGGACAGTGCAAACAGTACTCAAAGACAGGGAGAGCAAGCTCTCTCTTGGCACTTTGGATGTGGGACATACAGCGAGATGTTTGCTGCTTTTACATTTGGCTGTTGGGAGATTTACAGCACAAAGATATCTAGTTGATTTGAAGCAGTTCCGAGAAAGTCTAAGCATAATCCCTACTTCTCCCTCCTGGCACTTTCCATGTGGGAGATACCGCAAGACGTTTCTGTGTATTGGGTACAGCGCTCTGCAGGGTGTTAGCAGAGACTTTCCCGGGACAGTGAAACCCTATGTCAGAGACACAGAGAAGAAGCCCCAACGTTCCCTCCAGGCACTTTCAGTGTGGGTGCCTTCTCCACGTGGTTCCTGGTTTCACAGCAGCTCTGAAGAGAATGTTAGCAAAGAGGTAACCGGGACAGTGCAAACAGTACTCAAAGACAGGGAGAGCAAGCTCTCTCTTGGCACTTTGGATGTGGGACATACAGCGAGATGTTTGCTGCTTTTACATTTGGCTGTTGGGAGATTTACAGCACAAAGATATCTAGTTGATTTGAAGCAGTTCCGAGAAAGTCTAAGCATAATCCCCACTTTTCCCTCCTGGCACTTTCCATGTGGGAGATACCGCAAGACGTTTCTGTGTATTGGGTACAGCGCTCTGCAGGGTGTGAGCAGAGACTTTCCCGGGACAGTGAAACCCTATGTCAGAGACAATGAAAAGAAGCCCCAATGTTCCTTCTAGTCATTTTCAGTGTGGGTGCCTTCTCCACGTGGTTCCTGGTTTCACTGCAGCTCTGAAGAGAATGTTAGCAAAGAGGTAACCGGGACAGTGCAAACAGTACTCAAAGACAGGGAGAGCAAGCTCTCTCTTGGCACTTTGGATGTGGGACATACAGCGAGATGTTTGCTGCTTTTACATTTGGCTGTTGGGAGATTTACAGCACAAAGATATCTAGTTGATTTGAAGCAGTTCCGAGAAAGTCTAAGCATAATCCCCACTTTTCCCTCCTGGCACTTTCCATGTGGGAGATACCGCAAGACGTTTCTGTGTATTGGGTACAGCGCTCTGCAGGGTGTTAGCAGAGATTTTCCCGGGACAGTGAAACCCTATGTCAGAGACAATGAAAAGAAGCCCCAATGTTCCTTCTAGTCATTTTCAGTGTGGGTGCCTTCTCCACGTGGTTCCTGGTTTCACAGCAGCTCTGAAGAGAATGTTAGCAAAGAGGTAACCGGGACAGTGCAAACAGTACTCAAAGACAGGGAGAGCAAGCTCTCTCTTGGCACTTTGGATGTGGGACATACAGCGAGATGTTTGCTGCTTTTACATTTGGCTGTTGGGAGATTTACAGCACAAAGATATCTAGTTGATTTGAAGCAGTTCCGAGAAAGTCTAAGCATAATCCCCACTTTTCCCTCCTGGCACTTTCCATGTGGGAGATACCGCAAGACGTTTCTGTGTATTGGGTACAGCGCTCTGCAGGGTGTTAGCAGAGACTTTCCCGGGACAGTGAAACCCTATGTCAGAGACACGGAGAAGAAGCCCCAACGTTCCCTCCAGGCATTTTCAGTGTGCGTGCCTTCTCCACGTGGTTCCTGGTGTCACTACGGCTCTGAAGAGAATGTTAGCAAAGAGGTAACCGGGACAGTGCAAACAGTACTCAAAGACAGGGAGAGCAAGCTCTCTCTTGGCACTTTGGATGTGGGACATACAGCGAGATGTTTGCTGCTTTTACATTTGGCTGTTGGGAGATTTACAGCACAAAGATATCTAGTTGATTTGAAGCAGTTCCGAGAAAGTCTAAGCATAATCCCCACTTTTCCCTCCTGGCACTTCCCATGTGGGAGATACCGCAAGACGTTTCTGTGTATTGGGTACAGCGCTCTGCAGGGTGTTAGCAGAGACTTTCCTGGGACAGTGAAACCCTATGTCAGAGACACGGAGAAGAAGCCCCAACGTTCCCTCCAGGCATTTTCAGTGTGGGTGCCTTCTCCACGTGGTTCCTGGTTTCACTACGGCTCTGAAGAGAATGTTAGCAAAGAGGTAACCGGGACAGTGCAAACAGTACTCAAAGACAGGGAGAGCAAGCTCTCTCTTGGCACTTTGGATGTGGGACATACAGCGAGATGTTTGCTGCTTTTACATTTGGCTGTTGGGAGATTTACAGCACAAAGATATCTAGTTGATTTGAAGCAGTTCCGAGAAAGTCTAAGCATAATCCCCACTTTTCCCTCCTGGCACTTTCCATGTGGGAGATACCGCAAGATGTTTCTGTGTATTGGGTACAGCGCTCTGCAGGGTGTTAGCAGAGACTTTCCCTGGACAGTGAAACCCTATGTCAGAGACAATGAAAAGAAGCCCCAATGTTCCTTCTAGTCATTTTCAGTGTGGGTGCCTTCTCCACGTGGTTCCTGGTTTCACTGCAGCTCTGAAGAGAATGTTAGCAAAGAGGTAACCGGGACAGTGCAAACAGTACTCAAAGACAGGGAGAGCAAGCTCTCTCTTGGCACTTTGGATGTGGGACATACAGCGAGATGTTTGCTGCTTTTACATTTGGCTGTTGGGAGATTTACAGCACAAAGATATCTAGTTGATTTGAAGCAGTTCCGAGAAAGTCTAAGCATAATCCCCACTTTTCCCTCCTGGCACTTTCCATGTGGGAGATACCGCAAGACGTTTCTGTGTATTGGGTACAGCGCTCTGCAGGGTGTTAGCAGAGACTTTCCCGGGACAGTGAAACCCTATGTCAGAGACACGGAGAAGAAGCCCCAACGTTCCCTCCAGGCATTTTCTGTGTGCGTGCCTTCTCCACGTGGTTCCTGGTGTCACTACGGCTCTGAAGAGAATGTTAGCAAAGAGGTAACCGGGACAGTGCAAACAGTACTCAAAGACAGGGAGAGCAAGCTCTCTCTTGGCACTTTGGATGTGGGACATACAGCGAGATGTTTGCTGCTTTTACATTTGGCTGTTGGGAGATTTACAGCACAAAGATATCTAGTTGATTTGAAGCAGTTCCGAGAAAGTCTAAGCATAATCCCCACTTTTCCCTCCTGGCACTTCCCATGTGGGAGATACCGCAAGACGTTTCTGTGTATTGGGTACAGCGCTCTGCAGGGTGTTAGCAGAGATTTTCCCGGGACAGTGAAACCCTATGTCAGAGACAATGAAAAGAAGCCCCAATGTTCCTTCTAGTCATTTTCAGTGTGGGTGCCTTCTCCACGTGGTTCCTGGTTTCACAGCAGCTCTGAAGAGAATGTTAGCAAAGAGGTAACCGGGACAGTGCAAACAGTACTCAAAGACAGGGAGAGCAAGCTCTCTCTTGGCACTTTGGATGTGGGACATACAGCGAGATGTTTGCTGCTTTTACATTTGGCTGTTGGGAGATTTACAGCACAAAGATATCTAGTTGATTTGAAGCAGTTCCGAGAAAGTCTAAGCATAATCCCTACTTCTCCCTCCTGGCACTTTCCATGTGGGAGATACCGCAAGACGTTTCTGTGTATTGGGTACAGCGCTCTGCAGGGTGTTAGCAGAGACTTTCCTGGGACAGTGAAACCCTATGTCAGAGACACGGAGAAGAAGCCCCAACGTTCCCTCCAGGCATTTTCAGTGTGGGTGCCTTCTCCACGTGGTTCCTGGTTTCACTACGGCTCTGAAGAGAATGTTAGCAAAGAGGTAACCGGGACAGTGCAAACAGTACTCAAAGACAGGGAGAGCAAGCTCTCTCTTGGCACTTTGGATGTGGGACATACAGCGAGATGTTTGCTGCTTTTACATTTGGCTGTTGGGAGATTTACAGCACAAAGATATCTAGTTGATTTGAAGCAGTTCCGAGAAAGTCTAAGCATAATCCCCACTTTTCCCTCCTGGCACTTTCCATGTGGGAGATACCGCAAGATGTTTCTGTGTATTGGGTACAGCGCTCTGCAGGGTGTTAGCAGAGACTTTCCCTGGACAGTGAAACCCTATGTCAGAGACAATGAAAATAAGCCCCAATGTTCCTTCTAGTCATTTTCAGTGTGGGTGCCTTCTCCACGTGGTTCCTGGTTTCACTGCAGCTCTGAAGAGAATGTTAGCAAAGAGGTAACCGGGACAGTGCAAACAGTACTCAAAGACAGGGAGAGCAAGCTCTCTCTTGGCACTTTGGATGTGGGACATACAGCGAGATGTTTGCTGCTTTTACATTTGGCTGTTGGGAGATTTACAGCACAAAGATATCTAGTTGATTTGAAGCAGTTCCGAGAAAGTCTAAGCATAATCCCTACTTCTCCCTCCTGGCACTTTCCATGTGGGAGATACCGCAAGACGTTTCTGTGTATTGGGTACAGCGCTCTGCAGGGTGTTAGCAGAGACTTTCCCTGGACAGTGAAACCCTGTCAGAGACACGGAGAAGAAGCCCCAACGTTCCCTCCAGGCACTTTCAGTGTGGGTGCCTTCTCCACGTGGTTCCTGGTTTCACTACGGCTCTGAAGAGAATGTTAGCAAAGAGGTAACCGGGACAGTGCAAACAGTACTCAAAGACAGGGAGAGCAAGCTCTCTCTTGGCACTTTGGATGTGGGACATACAGCGAGATGTTTGCTGCTTTTACATTTGGCTGTTGGGAGATTTACAGCACAAAGATATCTAGTTGATTTGAAGCAGTTCCGAGAAAGTCTAAGCATAATCCCTACTTCTCCCTCCTGGCACTTTCCATGTGGGAGATACCGCAAGACGTTTCTGTGTATTGGGTACAGCGCTCTGCAGGGTGTTAGCAGAGACTTTCCCGGGACAGTGAAACCCTATGTCAGAGACACGGAGAAGAAGCCCCAACGTTCCCTCCAGGCATTTTCAGTGTGCGTGCCTTCTCCACGTGGTTCCTGGTGTCACTACGGCTCTGAAGAGAATGTTAGCAAAGAGGTAACCGGGACAGTGCAAACAGTACTCAAAGACAGGGAGAGCAAGCTCTCTCTTGGCACTTTGGATGTGGGACATACAGCGAGATGTTTGCTGCTTTTACATTTGGCTGTTGGGAGATTTACAGCACAAAGATATCTAGTTGATTTGAAGCAGTTCCGAGAAAGTCTAAGCATAATCCCCACTTTTCCCTCCTGGCACTTTCCATGTGGGAGATACCGCAAGATGTTTCTGTGTATTGGGTACAGCGCTCTGCAGGGTGTTAGCAGAGACTTTCCCAGGACAGTGAAACCCTATGTCAGAGACAATGAAAAGAAGCCCCAATGTTCCTTCTAGTCATTTTCAGTGTGGGTGCCTTCTCCACGTGGTTCCTGGTTTCACAGCAGCTCTGAAGAGAATGTTAGCAAAGAGGTAACCGGGACAGTGCAAACAGTACTCAAAGACAGGGAGAGCAAGCTCTCTCTTGGCACTTTGGATGTGGGACATACAGCGAGATGTTTGCTGCTTTTACATTTGGCTGTTGGGAGATTTACAGCACAAAGATATCTAGTTGATTTGAAGCAGTTCTGAGAAAGTCTAAGCATAATCCCCACTTTTCCCTCCTGGCACTTCCCATGTGGGAGATACTGCAAGACGTTTCTGTGTATTGGGTACAGCGCTCTGCAGGGTGTTAGCAGAGATTTTCCCGGGACAGTGAAACCCTATGTCAGAGACAATGAAAAGAAGCCCCAATGTTCCTTCTAGTCATTTTCAGTGTGGGTGCCTTCTCCACGTGGTTCCTGGTTTCACTGCAGCTCTGAAGAGAATGTTAGCAAAGAGGTAACCGGGACAGTGCAAACAGTACTCAAAGACAGGGAGAGCAAGCTCTCTCTTGGCACTTTGGATGTGGGACATACAGCGAGATGTTTGCTGCTTTTACATTTGGCTGTTGGGAGATTTACAGCACAAAGATATCTAGTTGATTTGAAGCAGTTCCGAGAAAGTCTAAGCATAATCCCCACTTTTCCCTCCTGGCACTTTCCATGTGGGAGATACCGCAAGACGTTTCTGTGTATTGGGTACAGCGCTCTGCAGGGTGTTAGCAGATACTTTCCCGGGACAGTGAAACCCTATGTCAGAGACACTGAGAAGAAGCCCCAATGTTCCTTCTAGTCATTTTCAGTGTGGGTGCCTTCTCCACGTGGTTCCTGGTTTCACAGCAGCTCTGAAGAGAATGTTAGCAAAGAGGTAACCGGGACAGTGCAAACAGTACTCAAAGACAGGGAGAGCAAGCTCTCTCTTGGCACTTTGGATGTGGGACATACAGCGAGATGTTTGCTGCTTTTACATTTGGCTGTTGGGAGATTTACAGCACAAAGATATCTAGTTGATTTGAAGCAGTTCCGAGAAAGTCTAAGCATAATCCCTACTTCTCCATCCTGGCACTTTCCATGTGGGAGATACCGCAAGACGTTTCTGTGTATTGGGTACAGCGCTCTGCAGGGTGTTAGCAGAGACTTTCCCGGGACAGTGAAACCCTATGTCAGAGACACTGAGAAGAAGCCCCAACGTTCCCTCCAGGCATTTTCAGTGTGCGTGCCTTCTCCACGTGGTTCCTGGTTTCACTACGGCTCTGAAGAGAATGTTAGCAAAGAGGTAACCGGGACAGTGCAAACAGTACTCAAAGACAGGGAGAGCAAGCTCTCTCTTGGCACTTTGGATGTGGGACATACAGCGAGATGTTTGCTGCTTTTACATTTGGCTGTTGGGAGATTTACAGCACAAAGATATCTAGTTGATTTGAAGCAGTTCCGAGAAAGTCTAAGCATAATCCCCACTTTTCCCTCCTGGCACTTTCCATGTGGGAGATACCGCAAGATGTTTCTGTGTATTGGGTACAGCGCTCTGCAGGGTGTTAGCAGAGACTTTCCCGGGACAGTGAAACCCTATGTCAGAGACAATGAAAAGAAGCCCCAATGTTCCTTCTAGTCATTTTCAGTGTGGGTGCCTTCTCCACGTGGTTCCTGGTTTCACTGCAGCTCTGAAGAGAATGTTAGCAAAGAGGTAACCGGGACAGTGCAAACAGTACTCAAAGAGAGGGAGAGCAAGCTCTCTCTTGGCACTTTGGATGTGGGACATACAGCGAGATGTTTGCTGCTTTTACATTTGGCTGTTGGGAGATTTACAGCACAAAGATATCTAGTTGATTTGAAGCAGTTCTGAGAAAGTCTAAGCATAATCCCCACTTTTCCCTCCTGGCACTTCCCATGTGGGAGATACTGCAAGACGTTTCTGTGTATTGGGTACAGCGCTCTGCAGGGTGTTAGCAGAGACTTTCCCTGGACAGTGAAACCCTGTCAGAGACATGGAGAAGAAGCCCCAACGTTCCCTCCAGGCACTTTCAGTGTGGGTGCCTTCTCCACGTGGTTCCTGGTTTCACTACGGCTCTGAAGAGAATGTTAGCAAAGAGGTAACCGGGACAGTGCAAACAGTACTCAAAGACAGGGAGAGCAAGCTCTCTCTTGGCACTTTGGATGTGGGACATACAGCGAGATGTTTGCTGCTTTTACATTTGGCTGTTGGGAGATTTACAGCACAAAGATATCTAGTTGATTTGAAGCAGTTCCGAGAAAGTCTAAGCATAATCCCTACTTCTCCCTCCTGGCACTTTCCATGTGGGAGATACCGCAAGACGTTTCTGTGTATTGGGTACAGCGCTCTGCAGGGTGTTAGCAGAGACTTTCCCGGGACAGTGAAACCCTATGTCAGAGACACGGAGAAGAAGCCCCAACGTTCCCTCCAGGCATTTTCAGTGTGCGTGCCTTCTCCACGTGGTTCCTGGTGTCACTACGGCTCTGAAGAGAATGTTAGCAAAGAGGTAACCGGGACAGTGCAAACAGTACTCAAAGACAGGGAGAGCAAGCTCTCTCTTGGCACTTTGGATGTGGGACATACAGCGAGATGTTTGCTGCTTTTACATTTGGCTGTTGGGAGATTTACAGCACAAAGATATCTAGTTGATTTGAAGCAGTTCCGAGAAAGTCTAAGCATAATCCCCACTTTTCCCTCCTGGCACTTTCCATGTGGGAGATACCGCAAGATGTTTCTGTGTATTGGGTACAGCGCTCTGCAGGGTGTTAGCAGAGACTTTCCCAGGACAGTGAAACCCTATGTCAGAGACAATGAAAAGAAGCCCCAATGTTCCTTCTAGTCATTTTCAGTGTGGGTGCCTTCTCCACGTGGTTCCTGGTTTCACAGCAGCTCTGAAGAGAATGTTAGCAAAGAGGTAACCGGGACAGTGCAAACAGTACTCAAAGACAGGGAGAGCAAGCTCTCTCTTGGCACTTTGGATGTGGGACATACAGCGAGATGTTTGCTGCTTTTACATTTGGCTGTTGGGAGATTTACAGCACAAAGATATCTAGTTGATTTGAAGCAGTTCTGAGAAAGTCTAAGCATAATCCCCACTTTTCCCTCCTGGCACTTCCCATGTGGGAGATACTGCAAGACGTTTCTGTGTATTGGGTACAGCGCTCTGCAGGGTGTTAGCAGAGATTTTCCCGGGACAGTGAAACCCTATGTCAGAGACAATGAAAAGAAGCCCCAATGTTCCTTCTAGTCATTTTCAGTGTGGGTGCCTTCTCCACGTGGTTCCTGGTTTCACTGCAGCTCTGAAGAGAATGTTAGCAAAGAGGTAACCGGGACAGTGCAAACAGTACTCAAAGAGAGGGAGAGCAAGCTCTCTCTTGGCACTTTGGATGTGGGACATACAGCGAGATGTTTGCTGCTTTTACATTTGGCTGTTGGGAGATTTACAGCACAAAGATATCTAGTTGATTTGAAGCAGTTCCGAGAAAGTCTAAGCATAATCCCCACTTTTCCCTCCTGGCACTTTCCATGTGGGAGATACCGCAAGACGTTTCTGTGTATTGGGTACAGCGCTCTGCAGGGTGTTAGCAGATACTTTCCCGGGACAGTGAAACCCTATGTCAGAGACACTGAGAAGAAGCCCCAATGTTCCTTCTAGTCATTTTCAGTGTGGGTGCCTTCTCCACGTGGTTCCTGGTTTCACAGCAGCTCTGAAGAGAATGTTAGCAAAGAGGTAACCGGGACAGTGCAAACAGTACTCAAAGACAGGGAGAGCAAGCTCTCTCTTGGCACTTTGGATGTGGGACATACAGCGAGATGTTTGCTGCTTTTACATTTGGCTGTTGGGAGATTTACAGCACAAAGATATCTAGTTGATTTGAAGCAGTTCCGAGAAAGTCTAAGCATAATCCCTACTTCTCCATCCTGGCACTTTCCATGTGGGAGATACCGCAAGACGTTTCTGTGTATTGGGTACAGCGCTCTGCAGGGTGTTAGCAGAGACTTTCCCGGGACAGTGAAACCCTATGTCAGAGACACTGAGAAGAAGCCCCAACGTTCCCTCCAGGCATTTTCAGTGTGCGTGCCTTCTCCACGTGGTTCCTGGTTTCACTACGGCTCTGAAGAGAATGTTAGCAAAGAGGTAACCGGGACAGTGCAAACAGTACTCAAAGACAGGGAGAGCAAGCTCTCTCTTGGCACTTTGGATGTGGGACATACAGCGAGATGTTTGCTGCTTTTACATTTGGCTGTTGGGAGATTTACAGCACAAAGATATCTAGTTGATTTGAAGCAGTTCCGAGAAAGTCTAAGCATAATCCCCACTTTTCCCTCCTGGCACTTCCCATGTGGGAGATACTGCAAGACGTTTCTGTGTATTGGGTACAGCGCTCTGCAGGGTGTTAGCAGAGTTTTTCCCGGGACAGTGAAACCCTATGTCAGAGACAATGAAAAGAAGCCCCAATGTTCCTTCTAGTCATTTTCAGTGTGGGTGCCTTCTCCACGTGGTTCCTGGTTTCACTGCAGCTCTGAAGAGAATGTTAGCAAAGAGGTAACCGGGACAGTGCAAACAGTACTCAAAGACAGGGAGAGCAAGCTCTCTCTTGGCACTTTGGATGTGGGACATACAGCGAGATGTTTGCTGCTTTTACATTTGGCTGTTGGGAGATTTACAGCACAAAGATATCTAGTTGATTTGAAGCAGTTCCGAGAAAGTCTAAGCATAATCCCCACTTTTCCCTCCTGGCACTTTCCATGTGGGAGATACCGCAAGACGTTTCTGTGTATTGGGTACAGCGCTCTGCAGGGTGTTAGCAGAGACTTTCCCGGGACAGTGAAACCCTATGTCAGAGACACTGAGAAGAAGCCCCAACGTTCCCTCCAGGCATTTTCAGTGTGCGTGCCTTCTCCACGTGGTTCCTGGTTTCACTACGGCTCTGAAGAGAATGTTAGCAAAGAGGTAACCGGGACAGTGCAAACAGTACTCAAAGACAGGGAGAGCAAGCTCTCTCTTGGCACTTTGGATGTGGGACATACAGCGAGATGTTTGCTGCTTTTACATTTGGCTGTTGGGAGATTTACAGCACAAAGATATCTAGTTGATTTTAAGCAGTTCCGAGAAAGTCTAAGCATAATCCCCACTTTTCCCTCCTGGCACTTTCCATGTGGGAGATACCGCAAGATGTTTCTGTGTATTGGGTACAGCGCTCTGCAGGGTGTTAGCAGAGATTTTCCCGGGACAGTGAAACCCTATGTCAGAGACAATGAAAAGAAGCCCCAATGTTCCTTCTAGTCATTTTCAGTGTGGGTGCCTTCTCCACGTGGTTCCTGGTTTCACTGCAGCTCTGAAGAGAATGTTAGCAAAGAGGTAACCGGGACAGTGCAAACAGTACTCAAAGACAGGGAGAGCAAGCTCTCTCTTGGCACTTTGGATGTGGGACATACAGCGAGATGTTTGCTGCTTTTACATTTGGCTGTTGGGAGATTTACAGCACAAAGATATCTAGTTGATTTGAAGCAGTTCCGAGAAAGTCTAAGCATAATCCCTACTTCTCCCTCCTGGCACTTTCCATGTGGGAGATACCGCAAGATGTTTCTGTGTATTGGGTACAGCGCTCTGCAGGGTGTTAGCAGAGACTTTCCCGGGACAGTGAAACCCTATGTCAGAGACACTGAGAAGAAGCCCCAACGTTCCCTCCAGGCATTTTCAGTGTGCGTGCCTTCTCCACGTGGTTCCTGGTTTCACTACGGCTCTGAAGAGAATGTTAGCAAAGAGGTAACCGGGACAGTGCAAACAGTACTCAAAGACAGGGAGAGCAAGCTCTCTCTTGGCACTTTGGATGTGGGACATACAGCGAGATGTTTGCTGCTTTTACATTTGGCTGTTGGGAGATTTACAGCACAAAGATATCTAGTTGATTTGAAGCAGTTCCGAGAAAGTCTAAGCATAATCCCCACTTTTCCCTCCTGGCACTTTCCATGTGGGAGATACCGCAAGATGTTTCTGTGTATTGGGTACAGCGCTCTGCAGGGTGTTAGCAGAGATTTTCCCGGGACAGTGAAACCCTATGTCAGAGACAATGAAAAGAAGCCCCAATGTTCCTTCTAGTCATTTTCAGTGTGGGTGCCTTCTCCACGTGGTTCCTGGTTTCACTGCAGCTCTGAAGAGAATGTTAGCAAAGAGGTAACCGGGACAGTGCAAACAGTACTCAAAGACAGGGAGAGCAAGCTCTCTCTTGGCACTTTGGATGTGGGACATACAGCGAGATGTTTGCTGCTTTTACATTTGGCTGTTGGGAGATTTACAGCACAAAGATATCTAGTTGATTTGAAGCAGTTCCGAGAAAGTCTAAACATAATCCCCACTTTTCCCTCCTGGCACTTTCCATGTGGGAGATACCGCAAGACGTTTCTGTGTATTGGGTACAGCGCTCTGCAGGGTGTTAGCAGAGACTTTCCCGGGACAGTGAAACCCTATGTCAGAGACAATGAAAAGAAGCCCCAATGTTCCTTCTAGTCATTTTCAGTGTGGGTGCCTTCTCCACGTGGTTCCTGGTTTCACAGCAGCTCTGAAGAGAATGTTAGCAAAGAGGTAACCGGGACAGTGCAAACAGTACTCAAAGACAGGGAGAGCAAGCTCTCTCTTGGCACTTTGGATGTGGGACATACAGCGAGATGTTTGCTGCTTTTACATTTGGCTGTTGGGAGATTTACAGCACAAAGATATCTAGTTGATTTGAAGCAGTTCCGAGAAAGTCTAAGCATAATCCCCACTTTTCCCTCCTGGCACTTTCCATGTGGGAGATACCGCAAGACGTTTCTGTGTATTGGGTACAGCGCTCTGCAGGGTGTTAGCAGAGACTTTCCCGGGACAGTGAAACCCTATGTCAGAGACAATGAAAAGAAGCCCCAATGTTCCTTCTAGTCATTTTCAGTGTGGGTGCCTTCTCCACGTGGTTCCTGGTTTCACAGCAGCTCTGAAGAGAATGTTAGCAAAGAGTTAACCGGGACAGTGCAAACAGTACTCAAAGACAGGGAGAGCAAGCTCTCTCTTGGCACTTTGGATGTGGGACATACAGCGAGATGTTTGCTGCTTTTACATTTGGCTGTTGGGAGATTTACAGCACAAAGATATCTAGTTGATTTGAAGCAGTTCCGAGAAAGTCTAAGCATAATCCCTACTTCTCCCTCCTGGCACTTTCCATGTGGGAGATACCGCAAGACGTTTCTGTGTATTGGGTACAGCGCTCTGCAGGGTGTTAGCAGAGACTTTCCCTGGACAGTGAAACCCTGTCAGAGACACGGAGAAGAAGCCCCAACGTTCCCTCCAGGCACTTTCAGTGTGGGTGCCTTCTCCACGTGGTTCCTGGTTTCACTGCAGCTCTGAAGAGAATGTTAGCAAAGAGGTAACCGGGACAGTGCAAACAGTACTCAAAGACAGGGAGAGCAAGCTCTCTCTTGGCACTTTGGATGTGGGACATACAGCGAGATGTTTGCTGCTTTTACATTTGGCTGTTGGGAGATTTACAGCACAAAGATATCTAGTTGATTTGAAGCAGTTCCGAGAAAGTCTAAGCATAATCCCCACTTTTCCCTCCTGGCACTTTCCATGTGGGAGATACCGCAAGACGTTTCTGTGTATTGGGTACAGCGCTCTGCAGGGTGTTAGCAGAGACTTTCCCGGGACAGTGAAACCCTATGTCAGAGACACGGAGAAGAAGCCCCAACGTTCCCTCCAGGCATTTTCAGTGTGCGTGCCTTCTCCACGTGGTTCCTGGTGTCACTACGGCTCTGAAGAGAATGTTAGCAAAGAGGTAACCGGGACAGTGCAAACAGTACTCAAAGACAGGGAGAGCAAGCTCTCTCTTGGCACTTTGGATGTGGGACATACAGCGAGATGTTTGCTGCTTTTACATTTGGCTGTTGGGAGATTTACAGCACAAAGATATCTAGTTGATTTGAAGCAGTTCCGAGAAAGTCTAAGCATAATCCCCACTTTTCCCTCCTGGCACTTTCCATGTGGGAGATACCGCAAGATGTTTCTGTGTATTGGGTACAGCGCTCTGCAGGGTGTTAGCAGAGACTTTCCCAGGACAGTGAAACCCTATGTCAGAGACAATGAAAAGAAGCCCCAATGTTCCTTCTAGTCATTTTCAGTGTGGGTGCCTTCTCCACGTGGTTCCTGGTTTCACAGCAGCTCTGAAGAGAATGTTAGCAAAGAGGTAACCGGGACAGTGCAAACAGTACTCAAAGACAGGGAGAGCAAGCTCTCTCTTGGCACTTTGGATGTGGGACATACAGCGAGATGTTTGCTGCTTTTACATTTGGCTGTTGGGAGATTTACAGCACAAAGATATCTAGTTGATTTGAAGCAGTTCTGAGAAAGTCTAAGCATAATCCCCACTTTTCCCTCCTGGCACTTCCCATGTGGGAGATACTGCAAGACGTTTCTGTGTATTGGGTACAGCGCTCTGCAGGGTGTTAGCAGAGATTTTCCCGGGACAGTGAAACCCTATGTCAGAGACACTGAGAAGAAGCCCCAATGTTCCTTCTAGTCATTTTCAGTGTGGGTGCCTTCTCCACGTGGTTCCTGGTTTCACAGCAGCTCTGAAGAGAATGTTAGCAAAGAGGTAACCGGGACAGTGCAAACAGTACTCAAAGACAGGGAGAGCAAGCTCTCTCTTGGCACTTTGGATGTGGGACATACAGCGAGATGTTTGCTGCTTTTACATTTGGCTGTTGGGAGATTTACAGCACAAAGATATCTAGTTGATTTGAAGCAGTTCCGAGAAAGTCTAAGCATAATCCCTACTTCTCCATCCTGGCACTTTCCATGTGGGAGATACCGCAAGACGTTTCTGTGTATTGGGTACAGCGCTCTGCAGGGTGTTAGCAGAGACTTTCCCGGGACAGTGAAACCCTATGTCAGAGACACTGAGAAGAAGCCCCAACGTTCCCTCCAGGCATTTTCAGTGTGCGTGCCTTCTCCACGTGGTTCCTGGTTTCACTACGGCTCTGAAGAGAATGTTAGCAAAGAGGTAACCGGGACAGTGCAAACAGTACTCAAAGACAGGGAGAGCAAGCTCTCTCTTGGCACTTTGGATGTGGGACATACAGCGAGATGTTTGCTGCTTTTACATTTGGCTGTTGGGAGATTTACAGCACAAAGATATCTAGTTGATTTGAAGCAGTTCCGAGAAAGTCTAAGCATAATCCCCACTTTTCCCTCCTGGCACTTTCCATGTGGGAGATACCGCAAGATGTTTCTGTGTATTGGGTACAGCGCTCTGCAGGGTGTTAGCAGAGACTTTCCCGGGACAGTGAAACCCTATGTCAGAGACAATGAAAAGAAGCCCCAATGTTCCTTCTAGTCATTTTCAGTGTGGGTGCCTTCTCCACGTGGTTCCTGGTTTCACTGCAGCTCTGAAGATAATGTTAGCAAAGAGGTAACCGGGACAGTGCAAACAGTACTCAAAGAGAGGGAGAGCAAGCTCTCTCTTGGCACTTTGGATGTGGGACATACAGCGAGATGTTTGCTGCTTTTACATTTGGCTGTTGGGAGATTTACAGCACAAAGATATCTAGTTGATTTGAAGCAGTTCTGAGAAAGTCTAAGCATAATCCCCACTTTTCCCTCCTGGCACTTCCCATGTGGGAGATACTGCAAGACGTTTCTGTGTATTGGGTACAGCGCTCTGCAGGGTGTTAGCAGAGTTTTTCCCGGGACAGTGAAACCCTATGTCAGAGACAATGAAAAGAAGCCCCAATGTTCCTTCTAGTCATTTTCAGTGTGGGTGCCTTCTCCACGTGGTTCCTGGTTTCACTGCAGCTCTGAAGAGAATGTTAGCAAAGAGGTAACCGGGACAGTGCAAACAGTACTCAAAGACAGGGAGAGCAAGCTCTCTCTTGGCACTTTGGATGTGGGACATACAGCGAGATGTTTGCTGCTTTTACATTTGGCTGTTGGGAGATTTACAGCACAAAGATATCTAGTTGATTTGAAGCAGTTCCGAGAAAGTCTAAGCATAATCCCCACTTTTCCCTCCTGGCACTTTCCATGTGGGAGATACCGCAAGACGTTTCTGTGTATTGGGTACAGCGCTCTGCAGGGTGTTAGCAGAGACTTTCCTGGGACAGTGAAACCCTATGTCAGAGACAATGAAAAGAAGCCCCAATGTTCCTTCTAGTCATTTTCAGTGTGGGTGCCTTCTCCACGTGGTTCCTGGTTTCACAGCAGCTCTGAAGAGAATGTTAGCAAAGAGGTAACCGGGACAGTGCAAACAGTACTCAAAGACAGGGAGAGCAAGCTCTCTCTTGGCACTTTGGATGTGGGACATACAGCGAGATGTTTGCTGCTTTTACATTTGGCTGTTGGGAGATTTACAGCACAAAGATATCTAGTTGATTTGAAGCAGTTCCGAGAAAGTCTAAGCATAATCCCTACTTCTCCCTCCTGGCACTTTCCATGTGGGAGATACCGCAAGATGTTTCTGTGTATTGGGTACAGCGCTCTGCAGGGTGTTAGCAGAGACTTTCCCGGGACAGTGAAACCCTATGTCAGAGACACTGAGAAGAAGCCCCAACGTTCCCTCCAGGCATTTTCAGTGTGCGTGCCTTCTCCACGTGGTTCCTGGTTTCACTACGGCTCTGAAGAGAATGTTAGCAAAGAGGTAACCGGGACAGTGCAAACAGTACTCAAAGACAGGGAGAGCAAGCTCTCTCTTGGCACTTTGGATGTGGGACATACAGCGAGATGTTTGCTGCTTTTACATTTGGCTGTTGGGAGATTTACAGCACAAAGATATCTAGTTGATTTGAAGCAGTTCCGAGAAAGTCTAAGCATAATCCCCACTTTTCCCTCCTGGCACTTTCCATGTGGGAGATACCGCAAGATGTTTCTGTGTATTGGGTACAGCGCTCTGCAGGGTGTTAGCAGAGATTTTCCCGGGACAGTGAAACCCTATGTCAGAGACAATGAAAAGAAGCCCCAATGTTCCTTCTAGTCATTTTCAGTGTGGGTGCCTTCTCCACGTGGTTCCTGGTTTCACTGCAGCTCTGAAGAGAATGTTAGCAAAGAGGTAACCGGGACAGTGCAAACAGTACTCAAAGACAGGGAGAGCAAGCTCTCTCTTGGCACATTGGATGTGGGACATACAGCGAGATGTTTGCTGCTTTTACATTTGGCTGTTGGGAGATTTACAGCACAAAGATATCTAGTTGATTTGAAGCAGTTCCGAGAAAGTCTAAGCATAATCCCTACTTCTCCCTCCTGGCACTTTCCATGTGGGAGATACCGCAAGACGTTTCTGTGTATTGGGTACAGCGCTCTGCAGGGTGTTAGCAGAGACTTTCCCGGCACAGTGAAACCCTATGTCAGAGACAATGAAAAGAAGCCCCAATGTTCCTTCTAGTCATTTTCAGTGTGGGTGCCTTCTCCACGTGGTTCCTGGTTTCACAGCAGCTCTGAAGAGAATGTTAGCAAAGAGTTAACCGGGACAGTGCAAACAGTACTCAAAGACAGGGAGAGCAAGCTCTCTCTTGGCACTTTGGATGTGGGACATACAGCGAGATGTTTGCTGCTTTTACATTTGGCTGTTGGGAGATTTACAGCACAAAGATATCTAGTTGATTTGAAGCAGTTCCGAGAAAGTCTAAGCATAATCCCCACTTTTCCCTCCTGGCACTTTCCATGTGGGAGATACCGCAAGATGTTTCTGTGTATTGGGTACAGCGCTCTGCAGGGTGTTAGCAGAGACTTTCCCGGCACAGTGAAACCCTATGTCAGAGACAATGAAAAGAAGCCCCAGTGTTCCTTCTAGTCATTTTCAGTGTGGGTGCCTTCTCCACGTGGTTCCTGGTTTCACAGCAGCTCTGAAGAGAATGTTAGCAAAGAGGTAACCGGGACAGTGCAAACAGTACTCAAAGACAGGGAGAGCAAGCTCTCTCTTGGCACTTTGGATGTGGGACATACAGCGAGATGTTTGCTGCTTTTACATTTGGCTGTTGGGAGATTTACAGCACAAAGATATCTAGTTGATTTGAAGCAGTTCCGAGAAAGTCTAAGCATAATCCCTACTTCTCCCTCCTGGCACTTTCCATGTGGGAGATACCGCAAGATGTTTCTGTGTATTGGGTACAGCGCTCTGCAGGGTGTTAGCAGAGACTTTCCCGGGACAGTGAAACCCTATGTCAGAGACACGGAGAAGAAGCCCCAACGTTCCCTCCAGGCATTTTCAGCGTGCGTGCCTTCTCCACGTGGTTCCTGGTTTCACTACGGCTCTGAAGAGAATGTTAGCAAAGAGGTAACCGGGACAGTGCAAACAGTACTCAAAGACAGGGAGAGCAAGCTCTCTCTTGGCACTTTGGATGTGGGATATACAGCGAGATGTTTGCTGCTTTTACATTTGGCTGTTGGGAGATTTACAGCACAAAGATATCTAGTTGATTTGAAGCAGTTCCGAGAAAGTCTAAGCATAATCCCCACTTTTCCCTCCTGGCACTTTCCATGTGGGAGATACCGCAAGATGTTTCTGTGTATTGGGTACAGCGCTCTGCAGGGTGTTAGCAGAGACTTTCCCGGCACAGTGAAACCCTATGTCAGAGACAATGAAAAGAAGCCCCAATGTTCCTTCTAGTCATTTTCAGTGTGGGTGCCTTCTCCACGTGGTTCCTGGTTTCACAGCAGCTCTGAAGAGAATGTTAGCAAAGAGGTAACCGGGACAGTGCAAACAGTACTCAAAGACAGGGAGAGCAAGCTCTCTCTTGGCACATTGGATGTGGGACATACAGCGAGATGTTTGCTGCTTTTACATTTGGCTGTTGGGAGATTTACAGCACAAAGATATCTAGTTGATTTGAAGCAGTTCCGAGAAAGTCTAAGCATAATCCCTACTTCTCCCTCCTGGCACTTTCCATGTGGGAGATACCGCAAGACGTTTCTGTGTATTGGGTACAGCGCTCTGCAGGGTGTTAGCAGAGACTTTCCCGGCACAGTGAAACCCTATGTCAGAGACAATGAAAAGAAGCCCCAATGTTCCTTCTAGTCATTTTCAGTGTGGGTGCCTTCTCCACGTGGTTCCTGGTTTCACAGCAGCTCTGAAGAGAATGTTAGCAAAGAGTTAACCGGGACAGTGCAAACAGTACTCAAAGACAGGGAGAGCAAGCTCTCTCTTGGCACTTTGGATGTGGGACATACAGCGAGATGTTTGCTGCTTTTACATTTGGCTGTTGGGAGATTTACAGCACAAAGATATCTAGTTGATTTGAAGCAGTTCCGAGAAAGTCTAAGCATAATCCCCACTTTTCCCTCCTGGCACTTTCCATGTGGGAGATACCGCAAGATGTTTCTGTGTATTGGGTACAGCGCTCTGCAGGGTGTTAGCAGAGACTTTCCCGGCACAGTGAAACCCTATGTCAGAGACAATGAAAAGAAGCCCCAATGTTCCTTCTAGTCATTTTCAGTGTGGGTGCCTTCTCCACGTGGTTCCTGGTTTCACAGCAGCTCTGAAGAGAATGTTAGCAAAGAGGTAACCGGGACAGTGCAAACAGTACTCAAAGACAGGGAGAGCAAGCTCTCTCTTGGCACTTTGGATGTGGGACATACAGCGAGATGTTTGCTGCTTTTACATTTGGCTGTTGGGAGATTTACAGCACAAAGATATCTAGTTGATTTGAAGCAGTTCCGAGAAAGTCTAAGCATAATCCCCATTTTTCCCTCCTGGCACTTTCCATGTGGGAGATACCGCAAGATGTTTCTGTGTATTGGGTACAGCGCTCTGCAGGGTGTTAGCAGAGACTTTCCCGGGACAGTGAAACCCTATGTCAGAGACAATGAAAAGAAGCCCCAATGTTCCTTCTAGTCATTTTCAGTGTGGGTGCCTTCTCCACGTGGTTCCTGGTTTCACAGCAGCTCTGAAGAGAATGTTAGCAAAGAGTTAACCGGGACAGTGCAAACAGTACTCAAAGACAGGGAGAGCAAGCTCTCTCTTGGCACTTTGGATGTGGGACATACAGCGAGATGTTTGCTGCTTTTACATTTGGCTGTTGGGAGATTTACAGCACAAAGATATCTAGTTGATTTGAAGCAGTTCCGAGAAAGTCTAAGCATAATCCCCACTTTTCCCTCCTGGCACTTTCCATGTGGGAGATACCGCAAGATGTTTCTGTGTATTGGGTACAGCGCTCTGCAGGGTGTTAGCAGAGACTTTCCCTGGACAGTGAAACCCTATGTCAGAGACAATGAAAAGAAGCCCCAATGTTCCTTCTAGTCATTTTCAGTGTGGGTGCCTTCTCCACGTGGTTCCTGGTTTCACTGCAGCTCTGAAGAGAATGTTAGCAAAGAGGTAACCGGGACAGTGCAAACAGTACTCAAAGACAGGGAGAGCAAGCTCTCTCTTGGCACTTTGGATGTGGGACATACAGCGAGATGTTTGCTGCTTTTACATTTGGCTGTTGGGAGATTTACAGCACAAAGATATCTAGTTGATTTGAAGCAGTTCCGAGAAAGTCTAAGCATAATCCCCACTTTTCCCTCCTGGCACTTTCCATGTGGGAGATACCGCAAGACGTTTCTGTGTATTGGGTACAGCGCTCTGCAGGGTGTTAGCAGAGATTTTCCCGGGACAGTGAAACCCTATGTCAGAGACAATGAAAAGAAGCCCCAATGTTCCTTCTAGTCATTTTCAGTGTGGGTGCCTTCTCCACGTGGTTCCTGGTTTCACAGCAGCTCTGAAGAGAATGTTAGCAAAGAGGTAACCGGGACAGTGCAAACAGTACTCAAAGACAGGGAGAGCAAGCTCTCTCTTGGCACTTTGGATGTGGGACATACAGCGAGATGTTTGCTGCTTTTACATTTGGCTGTTGGGAGATTTACAGCACAAAGATATCTAGTTGATTTGAAGCAGTTCCGAGAAAGTCTAAGCATAATCCCTACTTCTCCCTCCTGGCACTTTCCATGTGGGAGATACCGCAAGACGTTTCTGTGTATTGGGTACAGCGCTCTGCAGGGTGTTAGCAGAGACTTTCCCGGGACAGTGAAACCCTATGTCAGAGACACGGAGAAGAAGCCCCAACGTTCCCTCCAGGCATTTTCAGTGTGCGTGCCTTCTCCACGTGGTTCCTGGTTTCACTACGGCTCTGAAGAGAATGTTAGCAAAGAGGTAACCGGGACAGTGCAAACAGTACTCAAAGACAGGGAGAGCAAGCTCTCTCTTGGCACTTTGGATGTGGGACATACAGCGAGATGTTTGCTGCTTTTACATTTGGCTGTTGGGAGATTTACAGCACAAAGATATCTAGTTGATTTGAAGCAGTTCCGAGAAAGTCTAAGCATAATCCCCATTTTTCCCTCCTGGCACTTTCCATGTGGGAGATACCGCAAGATGTTTCTGTGTATTGGGTACAGCGCTCTGCAGGGTGTTAGCAGAGACTTTCCCGGGACAGTGAAACCCTATGTCAGAGACAATGAAAAGAAGCCCCAATGTTCCTTCTAGTCATTTTCAGTGTGGGTGCCTTCTCCACGTGGTTCCTGGTTTCACAGCAGCTCTGAAGAGAATGTTAGCAAAGAGTTAACCGGGACAGTGCAAACAGTACTCAAAGACAGGGAGAGCAAGCTCTCTCTTGGCACTTTGGATGTGGGACATACAGCGAGATGTTTGCTGCTTTTACATTTGGCTGTTGGGAGATTTACAGCACAAAGATATCTAGTTGATTTGAAGCAGTTCCGAGAAAGTCTAAGCATAATCCCCACTTTTCCCTCCTGGCACTTCCCATGTGGGAGATACCGCAAGACGTTTCTGTGTATTGGGTACAGCGCTCTGCAGGGTGTTAGCAGAGATTTTCCCGGGACAGTGAAACCCTATGTCAGAGACAATGAAAAGAAGCCCCAATGTTCCTTCTAGTCATTTTCAGTGTGGGTGCCTTCTCCACGTGGTTCCTGGTTTCACAGCAGCTCTGAAGAGAATGTTAGCAAAGAGGTAACCGGGACAGTGCAAACAGTACTCAAAGACAGGGAGAGCAAGCTCTCTCTTGGCACTTTGGATGTGGGACATACAGCGAGATGTTTGCTGCTTTTACATTTGGCTGTTGGGAGATTTACAGCACAAAGATATCTAGTTGATTTGAAGCAGTTCCGAGAAAGTCTAAGCATAATCCCCACTTTTCCCTCCTGGCACTTCCCATGTGGGAGATACCGCAAGACGTTTCTGTGTATTGGGTACAGCGCTCTGCAGGGTGTTAGCAGAGATTTTCCCGGGACAGTGAAACCCTATGTCAGAGACAATGAAAAGAAGCCCCAATGTTCCTTCTAGTCATTTTCAGTGTGGGTGCCTTCTCCACGTGGTTCCTGGTTTCACAGCAGCTCTGAAGAGAATGTTAGCAAAGAGTTAACCGGGACAGTGCAAACAGTACTCAAAGACAGGGAGAGCAAGCTCTCTCTTGGCACTTTGGATGTGGGACATACAGCGAGATGTTTGCTGCTTTTACATTTGGCTGTTGGGAGATTTACAGCACAAAGATATCTAGTTGATTTGAAGCAGTTCCGAGAAAGTCTAAGCATAATCCCTACTTCTCCCTCCTGGCACTTTCCATGTGGGAGATACCGCAAGACGTTTCTGTGTATTGGGTACAGCGCTCTGCAGGGTGTTAGCAGAGACTTTCCCGGGACAGTGAAACCCTATGTCAGAGACACGGAGAAGAAGCCCCAACGTTCCCTCCAGGCACTTTCAGTGTGGGTGCCTTCTCCACGTGGTTCCTGGTTTCACAGCAGCTCTGAAGAGAATGTTAGCAAAGAGGTAACCGGGACAGTGCAAACAGTACTCAAAGACAGGGAGAGCAAGCTCTCTCTTGGCACTTTGGATGTGGGACATACAGCGAGATGTTTGCTGCTTTTACATTTGGCTGTTGGGAGATTTACAGCACAAAGATATCTAGTTGATTTGAAGCAGTTCCGAGAAAGTCTAAGCATAATCCCCACTTTTCCCTCCTGGCACTTCCCATGTGGGAGATACCGCAAGATGTTTCTGTGTATTGGGTACAGCGCTCTGCAGGGTGTTAGCAGAGACTTTCCCGGCACAGTGAAACCCTATGTCAGAGACAATGAAAAGAAGCCCCAATGTTCCTTCTAGTCATTTTCAGTGTGGGTGCCTTCTCCACGTGGTTCCTGGTTTCACTGCAGCTCTGAAGAGAATGTTAGCAAAGAGGTAACCGGGACAGTGCAAACAGTACTCAAAGACAGGGAGAGCAAGCTCTCTCTTGGCACTTTGGATGTGGGACATACAGCGAGATGTTTGCTGCTTTTACATTTGGCTGTTGGGAGATTTACAGCACAAAGATATCTAGTTGATTTGAAGCAGTTCCGAGAAAGTCTAAGCATAATCCCCACTTTTCCCTCCTGGCACTTTCCATGTGGGAGATACCGCAAGACGTTTCTGTGTATTGGGTACAGCGCTCTGCAGGGTGTTAGCAGAGATTTTCCCGGGACAGTGAAACCCTATGTCAGAGACAATGAAAAGAAGCCCCAATGTTCCTTCCAGGCACTTTCAGTGTGGGTGCCTTCTCCACGTGGTTCCTGGTTTCACTGCAGCTCTGAAGAGAATGTTAGCAAAGAGGTAACCGGGACAGTGCAAACAGTACTCAAAGACAGGGAGAGCAAGCTCTCTCTTGGCACTTTGGATGTGGGACATACAGCGAGATGTTTGCTGCTTTTACATTTGGCTGTTGGGAGATTTACAGCACAAAGATATCTAGTTGATTTGAAGCAGTTCCGAGAAAGTCTAAGCATAATCCCTACTTCTCCCTCCTGGCACTTTCCATGTGGGAGATACCGCAAGACGTTTCTGTGTATTGGGTACAGCGCTCTGCAGGGTGTTAGCAGAGACTTTCCCGGGACAGTGAAACCCTATGTCAGAGACACGGAGAAGAAGCCCCAACGTTCCCTCCAGGCACTTTCAGTGTGGGTGCCTTCTCCACGTGGTTCCTGGTTTCACAGCAGCTCTGAAGAGAATGTTAGCAAAGAGGTAACCGGGACAGTGCAAACAGTACTCAAAGACAGGGAGAGCAAGCTCTCTCTTGGCACTTTGGATGTGGGACATACAGCGAGATGTTTGCTGCTTTTACATTTGGCTGTTGGGAGATTTACAGCACAAAGATATCTAGTTGATTTGAAGCAGTTCCGAGAAAGTCTAAGCATAATCCCCACTTTTCCCTCCTGGCACTTTCCATGTGGGAGATACCGCAAGATGTTTCTGTGTATTGGGTACAGCGCTCTGCAGGGTGTTAGCAGAGACTTTCCCGGGACAGTGAAACCCTATGTCAGAGACAATGAAAAGAAGCCCCAATGTTCCTTCTAGTCATTTTCAGTGTGGGTGCCTTCTCCACGTGGTTCCTGGTTTCACTGCAGCTCTGAAGAGAATGTTAGCAAAGAGGTAACCGGGACAGTGCAAACAGTACTCAAAGACAGGGAGAGCAAGCTCTCTCTTGGCACTTTGGATGTGGGACATACAGCGAGATGTTTGCTGCTTTTACATTTGGCTGTTGGGAGATTTACAGCACAAAGATATCTAGTTGATTTGAAGCAGTTCCGAGAAAGTCTAAGCATAATCCCCACTTTTCCCTCCTGGCACTTTCCATGTGGGAGATACCGCAAGACGTTTCTGTGTATTGGGTACAGTGCTCTGCAGGGTGTTAGCAGAGACTTTCCCGGGACAGTGAAACCCTATGTCAGAGACACGGAGAAGAAGCCCCAACGTTCCCTCCAGGCATTTTCAGTGTGCGTGCCTTCTCCACGTGGTTCCTGGTTTCACTGCAGCTCTGAAGAGAATGTTAGCAAAGAGGTAACCGGGACAGTGCAAACAGTACTCAAAGACAGGGAGAGCAAGCTCTCTCTTGGCACTTTGGATGTGGGACATACAGCGAGATGTTTGCTGCTTTTACATTTGGCTGTTGGGAGATTTACAGCACAAAGATATCTAGTTGATTTGAAGCAGTTCCGAGAAAGTCTAAGCATAATCCCCACTTTTCCCTCCTGGCACTTTCCATGTGGGAGATACCGCAAGATGTTTCTGTGTATTGGGTACAGCGCTCTGCAGGGTGTTAGCAGAGACTTTCCCGGGACAGTGAAACCCTATGTCAGAGACAATGAAAAGAAGCCCCAATGTTCCTTCTAGTCATTTTCAGTGTGGGTGCCTTCTCCACGTGGTTCCTGGTTTCACAGCAGCTCTGAAGAGAATGTTAGCAAAGAGGTAACCGGGACAGTGCAAACAGTACTCAAAGACAGGGAGAGCAAGCTCTCTCTTGGCACTTTGGATGTGGGACATACGGCGAGATGTTTGCTGCTTTTACATTTGGCTGTTGGGAGATTTACAGCACAAAGATATCTAGTTGATTTGAAGCAGTTCCGAGAAAGTCTAAGCATAATCCCCACTTTTCCCTCCTGGCACTTCCCATGTGGGAGATACCGCAAGACGTTTCTGTGTATTGGGTACAGCGCTCTGCAGGGTGTTAGCAGAGATTTTCCCGGGACAGTGAAACCCTATGTCAGAGACAATGAAAAGAAGCCCCAGTGTTCCTTCTAGTCATTTTCAGTGTGGGTGCCTTCTCCACGTGGTTCCTGGTTTCACTGCAGCTCTGAAGAGAATGTTAGCAAAGAGGTAACCGGGACAGTGCAAACAGTACTCAAAGACAGGGAGAGCAAGCTCTCTCTTGGCACTTTGGATGTGGGACCTATAGCAATTTTTGTGCCTGGCGTGGCGCCAAGTGGGAAAGGGTGGTTTTGAGGCTGAAGGCAGCAGGAAAGCCTGCAGCCCCCAGGTGTGTGGGGCTACGCAAGCGTTTCCCAAAGAGCTTTAGAACAAGGCATAGTTTTCCCTGCTGGCTCTTTGGGCGTGGGACCAATCTCCAGACATATGGGCATTTTTGTGCCTGGCGCGGCGCCAAGTGGGAAAGGGTGGTTTTGAGGCTGAAGGCAGCAGGAAAGCCTGCAGCCCCCAGGTCCGTGGGGCTACGCAAGAGGTTCCCAAAGAGCTTTAGAACAAGGCATAGTTTTCCCTGCTGGCTCTTTGGGCGTTGGACCCATCTCCAGACATATGGCCATTTTGGGGCTTGGCGCGGCGACAAGTGGGGAAGGGTGGTTTTGAGGCTGAAGGCAGCAGGAAAGCCTGCAGCCCCCAGGTGTGTGGGGCTACGCAAGCGGTTCCCAAAGAGCTTTAGAACAAGGCATAGTTTTCCCTGCTGGCTCTTTGGGTGTGGGACCAGTCTCCAGCCATATGGCCATTTTTGTGCCTGGCGCGGCGCCAAGTGGGAAAGGGTGGTTTTGAGGCCGAAGGCAGCAGGAAAGCCTGCAGCCCCCAGGTCCGTGGGGCTACGCAAGCGGTTCCCAAAGAGCTTTAGAACAAGGCCTAGTTTTCCCTGCTGGCTCCTTGGGTGTGGGACCCATATCCATACCTATGGCAATTTTTGTGCCTGGCGTGGCGCCAAGTGGGAAAGGGTGGTTTTGAGGCCGAAGGCAGCAGGAAAGCCTGCAGCCCGCAGGTGTGTGGGGCTACGCAAGCGTTTCCCAAAGAGCTTTAGAACAAGGCATAGTTTTCCCTGCTGGCTCCTTGGGTGTGAGACCCATATCCATACCTATGGCAATTTTTGTGCCTGGCGTTGCGCCAAGTGGGAAAGGGTGGTTTTTAGGCTGAAAGTGCCGAAAAAGCCTGCAGCCCCCAGGTCCGTGGGGCTACGCAAGCGGTTCCCAAAGAGCTTTAGAACAAGGCCTAGTTTTCCCTGCTGGCTCTTTGGGTGTGGGACCCATCAACAGACATTTGGCCATTTTTGTGCGTGGTGCGGCCAGAAGTGGGAAAGGGTGTTTTTGAGGCTGAAAGTGCCAAAAAAGCCTGCAGCCCGCAGCTGTGTGGGGCTACGCAAGCGGTTCCCAAAGAGCTTTAGAACAAGGCATAGTTTCCCTGCTGGCTCTTTGGGCGTGGGACCAAGCTCCAGCCATATGGCAATTTTTGTGCCTGGCGCGGCGCAAAGTGGGAAAGGGTGGTTTTGAGGCTGAAGGCAGCAGGAAAGCCTGCAGCCCCCAGGTGTGTGGGGCTACGCAAGCGGTTCCCAAAGAGCTTTAGAACAAGGCATAGTTTTCCCTGCTGGCTCTTTGGGTGTGGGACCCATATCCATACCTATGGCCATTTTTGTGCCTGGCGTGGCGCCAAGTGGGAAAGGGTGTTTTTGAGGCTGAAGGCAGCAGGAAAGCCTGCAGCCCCCAGGTCTGTGGGGCTACGCAAGCCGTTCCCAAAGAGCTTTAAAACAAGGCATAGTTTTCCCTGCTGGCTCTTTGGGCGTTCGACCCATCTCCAGACATATGGCCATTTTTGTGCCTGGCGTGGCGCCAAGTGGGAAAGGGTGGTTTTGAGGCTGAAGGCAGCAGGAAAGCCTGCAGCCCCCAGGTCTGTGGGGCTATGCAAGCGGTTCCCAAAAAGCTTTAGAACAAGGCCTAGTTTTCCCTGCTGGCTCTTTGGGCGTGGGACCAATCTCCAGCCATATGGCCATTTTTGTGCCTGGCGCGGCGCCAAGTGGGAAAGGGTGGTTTTGAGGCTGAAGGCAGCAGGAAAGCCTGCAGCCCCCAGGTCTGTGGGGCTACGCAAGCCGTTCCCAAAGAGCTTTAGAACAAGGCATATTTATCCCTGCTGGCTCTTTGGGCGTGGGACCAATCTCCAGCCATATGGCAATTTTTGTGCCTGGAGCGACGCCAAGTGGGAAAGGGTGGTTTTGAGGCTGAAGGCAGCAGGAAAGCCTGCAGCCCCCAGGTCTGTGGGGCTACGCAAGCGTTTCCCAAAGAGCTTTAGAACAAGGCATAGTTTTCCCTGCTGGCTCTTTGGGCGTTGGACTCATCTCCAGACATATGGCCATTTTGGGGCTTGGCGCGGCGACAAGTGGGGAAGGGTGGTTTTGAGGCTGAAGGCAGCAGGAAAGCCTGCAGCCCGCAGGTCCGTGGGGCTATGCAAGCGGTTCCCAAAGAGCTTTAGAACAAGGCATAGTTTTCCCTGCTGGCTCTTTGGGCGTGGGACCAGTCTCCAGCCATATGGCCATTTTTGTGCCTGGCGCGGCGCCAAGTGGGAAAGGGTGGTTTTGAGGCTGAAGGCAGCAGGAAAGCCTGCAGCCCCCAGGTGTGTGGGGCTACGCAAGCCGTTCCCAAAGAGCTTTAGAACAAGGCATAGTTTTCCCTGCTGGCTCTTTGGGCATGGGACCAATCTGCATACATATGGCCATTTTTGTGCCTGGCGCGGTGCCAAGTGGGAAAGGGTGGTTTTGAGGCTGAAGGCAGCAGGAAAGCCTGCAGCCCCCAGGTCTGTGGGGCTACGCAAGCGGTTCCAAAGAGCTTTAGAACAAGGCCTAGTTTTCCCTGCTGGCTCCTTGGGTGTGGGACCCATATCCATACCTATGGCAATTTTTGTGCCTGGCGTGGCGCCAAGTGGGAAAGGGTGGTTTTGAGGCTGAAGGCAGCAGGAAAGCCTGCAGCCCCCAGGTGTGTGGGGCTACGCAAGCGTTTCCCAAAGAGCTTTAGAACAAGGCATAGTTTTCCCTGCTGGCTCTTTGGGCGTGGGACCAATCTCCAGACATATGGGCATTTTTGTGCCTGGCGCGGCGCCAAGTGGGAAAGGGTGGTTTTGAGGCTGAAGGCAGCAGGAAAGCCTGCAGCCCCCAGGTCCGTGGGGCTACGCAAGAGGTTCCCAAAGAGCTTTAGAACAAGGCATAGTTTTCCCTGCTGGCTCTTTGGGCGTTGGACCCATCTCCAGACATATGGCCATTTTGGGGCTTGGCGCGGCGACAAGTGGGGAAGGGTGGTTTTGAGGCTGAAGGCAGCAGGAAAGCCTGCAGCCCCCAGGTCTGTGGGGCTACGCAAGCGGTTCCCAAAGAGCTTTAGAACAAGGCATAGTTTTCCCTGCTGGCTCTTTGGGTGTGGGACCAGTCTCCAGCCATATGGCCATTTTTGTGCCTGGCGCGGCGCCAAGTGGGAAAGGGTGGTTTTGAGGCCGAAGGCAGCAGGAAAGCCTGCAGCCCCCAGGTCCGTGGGGCTACGCAAGCGGTTCCCAAAGAGCTTTAGAACAAGGCATAGTTTTCCCTGCTGGCTCCTTGGGTGTGAGACCCATATCCATACCTATGGCAATTTTTGTGCCTGGCGTTGCGCCAAGTGGGAAAGGGTGGTTTTTAGGCTGAAAGTGCCGAAAAAGCCTGCAGCCCCCAGGTCCGTGGGGCTACGCAAGGGGTTCCCAAAGAGCTTTAGAACAAGGCCTAGTTTTCCCTGCTGGCTCTTTGGGCGTGGGACCCATCAACAGACATTTGGCCATTTTTGTGCGTGGTGCGGCCAGAAGTGGGAAAGGGTGGTTTTGAGGCTGAAAGTGCCAAAAAAGCCTGCAGCCCGCAGCTGTGTGGGGCTACGCAAGCGGTTCCCAAAGAGCTTTAGAACAAGGCATAGTTTCCCTGCTGGCTGTTTGGGCGTGGGACCAAGCTCCAGCCATATGGCAATTTTTGTGCCTGGCGCGGCGCCAAGTGGGAAAGGGTGGTTTTGAGGCTGAAGGCAGCAGGAAAGCCTGCAGCCCGCAGGTGTGTGGGGCTACGCAAGCGGTTCCCAAAGAGCTTTAGAACAAGGCATAGTTTTCCCTGCTGGCTCTTTGGGTGTGGGACCCATATCCATACCTATGGCCATTTTTGTGCCTGGCGTGGCGCCAAGTGGGAAAGGGTGTTTTTGAGGCTGAAGGCAGCAGGAAAGCCTGCAGCCCCCAGGTCTGTGGGGCTACGCAAGCCGTTCCCAAAGAGCTTTAGAACAAGGCCTAGTTTTCCCTGCTGGCTCTTTGGGAGTTGGACCCATCTCTAGACATATGGCCATTTTTGTGCCTGGCGTGGCGCCAAGTGGGAAAGGGTGGTTTTGAGGCTGAAGGCAGCAGGAAAGCCTGCAGCCCCCAGGTCTGTGGGGCTATGCAAGCGGTACCCAAAAAGCTTTAGAACAAGGCCTAGTTTTCCCTGCTGGCTCTTTGGGCATGGGACCAATCTGCATACATATGGCCATTTTTGTGCCTGGCGCGGCGCCAAGTGGGAAAGGGTGGTTTTGAGGCTGAAGGCAGCAGGAAAGCCTGCAGCCCCCAGGTGTGTGGGGCTACGCAAGCCGTTCCCAAAGAGCTTTAGAACAAGGCATAGTTTTCCCTGCTGGCTCTTTGGGCGTTGGACCCATCTCCAGACATATGGCCATTTTGGGGCTTGGCACGTGGGTGCCTTCTCCACGTGGTTCCTGGTTTCACAGCAGCTCTGAAGAGAATGTTAGCAAAGAGGTAACCGGGACAGTGCAAACAGTACTCAAAGACAGGGAGAGCAAGCTCTCTCTTGGCACTTTGGATGTGGGACATACAGCGAGATGTTTGCTGCTTTTACATTTGGCTGTTGGGAGATTTACAGCACAAAGATATCTAGTTGATTTGAAGCAGTTCCGAGAAAGTCTAAGCATAATCCCTACTTCTCCCTCCTGGCACTTTCCATGTGGGAGATACCGCAAGATGTTTCTGTGTATTGGGTACAGCGCTCTGCAGGGTGTTAGCAGAGACTTTCCCGGGACAGTGAAACCCTATGTCAGAGACACGGAGAAGAAGCCCCAACGTTCCCTCCAGGCATTTTCAGTGTGCGTGCCTTCTCCACGTGGTTCCTGGTTTCACTACGGCTCTGAAGAGAATGTTAGCAAAGAGGTAACCGGGACAGTGCAAACAGTACTCAAAGACAGGGAGAGCAAGCTCTCTCTTGGCACTTTGGATGTGGGACATACAGCGAGATGTTTGCTGCTTTTACATTTGGCTGTTGGGAGATTTACAGCACAAAGATATCTAGTTGATTTGAAGCAGTTCCGAGAAAGTCTAAGCATAATCCCCACTTTTCCCTCCTGGCACTTTCCATGTGGGAGATACCGCAAGATGTTTCTGTGTATTGGGTACAGCGCTCTGCAGGGTGTTAGCAGAGACTTTCCCGGGACAGTGAAACCCTATGTCAGAGACACGGAGAAGAAGCCCCAACGTTCCCTCCAGGCATTTTCAGTGTGCGTGCCTTCTCCACGTGGTTCCTGGTTTCACTACGGCTCTGAAGAGAATGTTAGCAAAGAGGTAACCGGGACAGTGCAAACAGTACTCAAAGACAGGGAGAGCAAGCTCTCTCTTGGCACTTTGGATGTGGGACATACAGCGAGATGTTTGCTGCTTTTACATTTGGCTGTTGGGAGATTTACAGCACAAAGATATCTAGTTGATTTGAAGCAGTTCCGAGAAAGTCTAAGCATAATCCCTACTTCTCCCTCCTGGCACTTTCCATGTGGGAGATACCGCAAGATGTTTCTGTGTATTGGGTACAGCGCTCTGCAGGGTGTTAGCAGAGACTTTTCCGGGACAATGAAACCCTATGTCAGAGACACGGAGAAGAAGCCCCAACGTTCCCTCCAGGCATTTTCAGTGTGCGTGCCTTCTCCACGTGGTTCCTGGTTTCACTACGGCTCTGAAGAGAATGTTAGCAAAGAGGTAACCGGGACAGTGCAAACAGTACTCAAAGACAGGGAGAGCAAGCTCTCTCTTGGCACTTTGGATGTGGGACATACAGCGAGATGTTTGCTGCTTTTACATTTGGCTGTTGGGAGATTTACAGCACAAAGATATCTAGTTGATTTGAAGCAGTTCCGAGAAAGTCTAAGCATAATCCCCACTTTTCCCTCCTGGCACTTTCCATGTGGGAGATACCGCAAGATGTTTCTGTGTATTGGGTACAGCGCTCTGCAGGGTGTTAGCAGAGACTTTCCTGGGACAGTGAAACCCTATGTCAGAGACAATGAAAAGAAGCCCCAATGTTCCTTCTAGTCATTTTCAGTGTGGGTGCCTTCTCCACGTGGTTCCTGGTTTCACTGCAGCTCTGAAGAGAATGTTAGCAAAGAGGTAACCGGGACAGTGCAAACAGTACTCAAAGACAGGGAGAGCAAGCTCTCTCTTGGCACTTTGGATGTGGGACATACAGCGAGATGTTTGCTGCTTTTACATTTGGCTGTTGGGAGATTTACAGCACAAAGATATCTAGTTGATTTGAAGCAGTTCCGAGAAAGTCTAAGCATAATCCCTACTTCTCCCTCCTGGCACTTTCCATGTGGGAGATACCGCAAGACGTTTCTGTGTATTGGGTACAGCGCTCTGCAGGGTGTTAGCAGAGACTTTCCCAGCACAGTGAAACCCTATGTCAGAGACAATGAAAAGAAGCCCCAATGTTCCTTCTAGTCATTTTCAGTGTGGGTGCCTTCTCCACGTGGTTCCTGGTTTCACAGCAGCTCTGAAGAGAATGTTAGCAAAGAGTTAACCGGGACAGTGCAAACAGTACTCAAAGACAGGGAGAGCAAGCTCTCTCTTGGCACTTTGGATGTGGGACATACAGCGAGATGTTTGCTGCTTTTACATTTGGCTGTTGGGAGATTTACAGCACAAAGATATCTAGTTGATTTGAAGCAGTTCCGAGAAAGTCTAAGCATAATCCCCACTTTTCCCTCCTGGCACTTTCCATGTGGGAGATACCGCAAGATGTTTCTGTGTATTGGGTACAGCGCTCTGCAGGGTGTTAGCAGAGACTTTCCCGGCACAGTGAAACCCTATGTCAGAGACAATGAAAAGAAGCCCCAATGTTCCTTCTAGTCATTTTCAGTGTGGGTGCCTTCTCCACGTGGTTCCTGGTTTCACTGCAGCTCTGAAGAGAATGTTAGCAAAGAGGTAACCGGGACAGTGCAAACAGTACTCAAAGACAGGGAGAGCAAGCTCTCTCTTGGCACTTTGGATGTGGGACATACAGCGAGATGTTTGCTGCTTTTACATTTGGCTGTTGGGAGATTTACAGCACAAAGATATCTAGTTGATTTGAAGCAGTTCCGAGAAAGTCTAAGCATAATCCCTACTTCTCCCTCCTGGCACTTTCCATGTGGGAGATACCGCAAGATGTTTCTGTGTATTGGGTACAGCGCTCTGCAGGGTGTTAGCAGAGACTTTCCCGGGACAGTGAAACCCTATGTCAGAGACACGGAGAAGAAGCCCCAACGTTCCCTCCAGGCATTTTCAGTGTGCGTGCCTTCTCCACGTGGTTCCTGGTTTCACTACGGCTCTGAAGAGAATGTTAGCAAAGAGGTAACCGGGACAGTGCAAACAGTACTCAAAGACAGGGAGAGCAAGCTCTCTCTTGGCACTTTGGATGTGGGACATACAGCGAGATGTTTGCTGCTTTTACATTTGGCTGTTGGGAGATTTACAGCACAAAGATATCTAGTTGATTTGAAGCAGTTCCGAGAAAGTCTAAGCATAATCCCCACTTTTCCCTCCTGGCACTTTCCATGTGGGAGATACCGCAAGATGTTTCTGTGTATTGGGTACAGCGCTCTGCAGGGTGTTAGCAGAGACTTTCCCGGGACAGTGAAACCCTATGTCAGAGACAATGAAAAGAAGCCCCAATGTTCCTTCTAGTCATTTTCAGTGTGGGTGCCTTCTCCACGTGGTTCCTGGTTTCACAGCAGCTCTGAAGAGAATGTTAGCAAAGAGGTAACCGGGACAGTGCAAACAGTACTCAAAGACAGGGAGAGCAAGCTCTCTCTTGGCACTTTGGATGTGGGACATACAGCGAGATGTTTGCTGCTTTTACATTTGGCTGTTGGGAGATTTACAGCACAAAGATATCTAGTTGATTTGAAGCAGTTCCGAGAAAGTCTAAGCATAATCCCTACTTCTCCCTCCTGGCACTTTCCATGTGGGAGATACCGCAAGACGTTTCTGTGTATTGGGTACAGCGCTCTGCAGGGTGTTAGCAGAGACTTTCCAGGGACAGTGAAACCCTATGTCAGAGACACGGAGAAGAAGCCCCAACGTTCCCTCCAGGCACTTTCAGTGTGGGTGCCTTCTCCACGTGGTTCCTGGTTTCACTACGGCTCTGAAGAGAATGTTAGCAAAGAGGTAACCGGGACAGTGCAAACAGTACTCAAAGACAGGGAGAGCAAGCTCTCTCTTGGCACTTTGGATGTGGGACATACAGCGAGATGTTTGCTGCTTTTACATTTGGCTGTTGGGAGATTTACAGCACAAAGATATCTAGTTGATTTGAAGCAGTTCCGAGAAAGTCTAAGCATAATCCCCACTTTTCCCTCCTGGCACTTTCCATGTGGGAGATACCGCAAGACGTTTCTGTGTATTGGGTACAGCGCTCTACAGGGTGTTAGCAGAGACTTTCCTGGGACAGTGAAACCCTATGTCAGAGACAATGAAAAGAAGCCCCAATGTTCCTTCTAGTCATTTTCAGTGTGGGTGCCTTCTCCACGTGGTTCCTGGTTTCACTGCAGCTCTGAAGAGAATGTTAGCAAAGAGGTAACCGGGACAGTGCAAACAGTACTCAAAGACAGGGAGAGCAAGCTCTCTCTTGGCACTTTGGATGTGGGACATACAGCGAGATGTTTGCTGCTTTTACATTTGGCTGTTGGGAGATTTACAGCACAAAGATATCTAGTTGATTTGAAGCAGTTCCGAGAAAGTCTAAGCATAATGCCCACTTTTCCCTCCTGGCACTTTCCATGTGGGAGATACCGCAAGACGTTTCTGTGTATTGGGTACAGCGCTCTGCAGGGTGTTAGCAGAGACTTTCCCGGCACAGTGAAACCCTATGTCAGAGACAATGAAAAGAAGCCCCAATGTTCCTTCTAGTCATTTTCAGTGTGGGTGCCTTCTCCACGTGGTTCCTGGTTTCACAGCAGCTCTGAAGAGAATGTTAGCAAAGAGTTAACCGGGACAGTGCAAACAGTACTCAAAGACAGGGAGAGCAAGCTCTCTCTTGGCACTTTGGATGTGGGACATACAGCGAGATGTTTGCTGCTTTTACATTTGGCTGTTGGGAGATTTACAGCACAAAGATATCTAGTTGATTTGAAGCAGTTCCGAGAAAGTCTAAGCATAATCCCCACTTTTCCCTCCTGGCACTTTCCATGTGGGAGATACCGCAAGATGTTTCTGTGTATTGGGTACAGCGCTCTGCAGGGTGTTAGCAGAGACTTTCCCGGCACAGTGAAACCCTATGTCAGAGACAATGAAAAGAAGCCCCAATGTTCCTTCTAGTCATTTTCAGTGTGGGTGCCTTCTCCACGTGGTTCCTGGTTTCACAGCAGCTCTGAAGAGAATGTTAGCAAAGAGGTAACCGGGACAGTGCAAACAGTACTCAAAGACAGGGAGAGCAAGCTCTCTCTTGGCACTTTGGATGTGGGACATACAGCGAGATGTTTGCTGCTTTTACATTTGGCTGTTGGGAGATTTACAGCACAAAGATATCTAGTTGATTTGAAGCAGTTCCGAGAAAGTCTAAGCATAATCCCTACTTCTCCCTCCTGGCACTTTCCATGTGGGAGATACCGCAAGATGTTTCTGTGTATTGGGTACAGCGCTCTGCAGGGTGTTAGCAGAGACTTTCCCGGGACAGTGAAACCCTATGTCAGAGACACGGAGAAGAAGCCCCAACGTTCCCTCCAGGCATTTTCAGTGTGCGTGCCTTCTCCACGTGGTTCCTGGTTTCACTACGGCTCTGAAGAGAATGTTAGCAAAGAGGTAACCGGGACAGTGCAAACAGTACTCAAAGACAGGGAGAGCAAGCTCTCTCTTGGCACTTTGGATGTGGGACATACAGCGAGATGTTTGCTGCTTTTACATTTGGCTGTTGGGAGATTTACAGCACAAAGATATCTAGTTGATTTGAAGCAGTTCCGAGAAAGTCTAAGCATAATCCCCACTTTTCCCTCCTGGCACTTTCCATGTGGGAGATACCGCAAGATGTTTCTGTGTATTGGGTACAGCGCTCTGCAGGGTGTTAGCAGAGACTTTCCCGGGACAGTGAAACCCTATGTCAGAGACAATGAAAAGAAGCCCCAATGTTCCTTCTAGTCATTTTCAGTGTGGGTGCCTTCTCCACGTGGTTCCTGGTTTCACAGCAGCTCTGAAGAGAATGTTAGCAAAGAGGTAACCGGGACAGTGCAAACAGTACTCAAAGACAGGGAGAGCAAGCTCTCTCTTGGCACTTTGGATGTGGGACATACAGCGAGATGTTTGCTGCTTTTACATTTGGCTGTTGGGAGATTTACAGCACAAAGATATCTAGTTGATTTGAAGCAGTTCCGAGAAAGTCTAAGCATAATCCCTACTTCTCCCTCCTGGCACTTTCCATGTGGGAGATACCGCAAGACGTTTCTGTGTATTGGGTACAGCGCTCTGCAGGGTGTTAGCAGAGACTTTCCCGGGACAGTGAAACCCTATGTCAGAGACACGGAGAAGAAGCCCCAACGTTCCCTCCAGGCATTTTCAGTGTGCGTGCCTTCTCCACGTGGTTCCTGGTTTCACTACGGCTCTGAAGAGAATGTTAGCAAAGAGGTAACCGGGACAGTGCAAACAGTACTCAAAGACAGGGAGAGCAAGCTCTCTCTTGGCACTTTGGATGTGGGACATACAGCGAGATGTTTGCTGCTTTTACATTTGGCTGTTGGGAGATTTACAGCACAAAGATATCTAGTTGATTTGAAGCAGTTCCGAGAAAGTCTAAGCATAATCCCCACTTTTCCCTCCTGGCACTTTCCATGTGGGAGATACCGCAAGATGTTTCTGTGTATTGGGTACAGCGCTCTGCAGGGTGTTAGCAGAGACTTTCCCGGGACAGTGAAACCCTATGTCAGAGACAATGAAAAGAAGCCCCAATGTTCCTTCTAGTCATTTTCAGTGTGGGTGCCTTCTCCACGTGGTTCCTGGTTTCACAGCAGCTCTGAAGAGAATGTTAGCAAAGAGGTAACCGGGACAGTGCAAACAGTACTCAAAGACAGGGAGAGCAAGCTCTCTCTTGGCACTTTGGATGTGGGACATACAGCGAGATGTTTGCTGCTTTTACATTTGGCTGTTGGGAGATTTACAGCACAAAGATATCTAGTTGATTTGAAGCAGTTCCGAGAAAGTCTAAGCATAATCCCTACTTCTCCCTCCTGGCACTTTCCATGTGGGAGATACCGCAAGACGTTTCTGTGTATTGGGTACAGCGCTCTGCAGGGTGTTAGCAGAGACTTTCCCGGGACAGTGAAACCCTATGTCAGAGACACGGAGAAGAAGCCCCAACGTTCCCTCCAGGCATTTTCAGTGTGCGTGCCTTCTCCACGTGGTTCCTGGTTTCACTACGGCTCTGAAGAGAATGTTAGCAAAGAGGTAACCGGGACAGTGCAAACAGTACTCAAAGACAGGGAGAGCAAGCTCTCTCTTGGCACTTTGGATGTGGGACATACAGCGAGATGTTTGCTGCTTTTACATTTGGCTGTTGGGAGATTTACAGCACAAAGATATCTAGTTGATTTGAAGCAGTTCCGAGAAAGTCTAAGCATAATCCCCACTTTTCCCTCCTGGCACTTTCCATGTGGGAGATACCGCAAGATGTTTCTGTGTATTGGGTACAGCGCTCTGCAGGGTGTTAGCAGAGACTTTCCCGGCACAGTGAAACCCTATGTCAGAGACAATGAAAAGAAGCCCCAATGTTCCTTCTAGTCATTTTCAGTGTGGGTGCCTTCTCCACGTGGTTCCTGGTTTCACAGCAGCTCTGAAGAGAATGTTAGCAAAGAGGTAACCGGGACAGTGCAAACAGTACTCAAAGACAGGGAGAGCAAGCTCTCTCTTGGCACTTTGGATGTGGGACATACAGCGAGATGTTTGCTGCTTTTACATTTGGCTGTTGGGAGATTTACAGCACAAAGATATCTAGTTGATTTGAAGCAGTTCCGAGAAAGTCTAAGCATAATCCCTACTTCTCCCTCCTGGCACTTTCCATGTGGGAGATACCGCAAGACGTTTCTGTGTATTGGGTACAGCGCTCTGCAGGGTGTTAGCAGAGACTTTCCCGGGACAGTGAAACCCTATGTCAGAGACACGGAGAAGAAGCCCCAACGTTCCCTCCAGGCATTTTCAGTGTGCGTGCCTTCTCCACGTGGTTCCTGGTTTCACTACGGCTCTGAAGAGAATGTTAGCAAAGAGGTAACCGGGACAGTGCAAACAGTACTCAAAGACAGGGAGAGCAAGCTCTCTCTTGGCACTTTGGATGTGGGACATACAGCGAGATGTTTGCTGCTTTTACATTTGGCTGTTGGGAGATTTACAGCACAAAGATATCTAGTTGATTTGAAGCAGTTCCGAGAAAGTCTAAGCATAATCCCCACTTTTCCCTCCTGGCACTTCCCATGTGGGAGATACCGCAAGACGTTTCTGTGTATTGGGTACAGCGCTCTGCAGGGTGTTAGCAGAGATTTTCCCGGGACAGTGAAACCCTATGTCAGAGACAATGAAAAGAAGCCCCAATGTTCCTTCTAGTCATTTTCAGTGTGGGTGCCTTCTCCACGTGGTTCCTGGTTTCACAGCAGCTCTGAAGAGAATGTTAGCAAAGAGGTAACCGGGACAGTGCAAACAGTACTCAAAGACAGGGAGAGCAAGCTCTCTCTTGGCACTTTGGATGTGGGACATACAGCGAGATGTTTGCTGCTTTTACATTTGGCTGTTGGGAGATTTACAGCACAAAGATATCTAGTTGATTTGAAGCAGTTCCGAGAAAGTCTAAGCATAATCCCCACTTTTCCCTCCTGGCACTTTCCATGTGGGAGATACCGCAAGACGTTTCTGTGTATTGGGTACAGCGCTCTGCAGGGTGTTAGCAGAGACTTTCCTGGGACAGTGAAACCCTATGTCAGAGACAATGAAAAGAAGCCCCAATGTTCCTTCTAGTCATTTTCAGTGTGGGTGCCTTCTCCACGTGGTTCCTGGTTTCACAGCAGCTCTGAAGAGAATGTTAGCAAAGAGTTAACCGGGACAGTGCAAACAGTACTCAAAGACAGGGAGAGCAAGCTCTCTCTTGGCACTTTGGATGTGGGACATACAGCGAGATGTTTGCTGCTTTTACATTTGGCTGTTGGGAGATTTACAGCACAAAGATATCTAGTTGATTTGAAGCAGTTCCGAGAAAGTCTAAGCATAATCCCTACTTCTCCCTCCTGGCACTTTCCATGTGGGAGATACCGCAAGACGTTTCTGTGTATTGGGTACAGCGCTCTGCAGGGTGTTAGCAGAGACTTTCCCGGGACAGTGAAACCCTATGTCAGAGACACGGAGAAGAAGCCCCAACGTTCCCTCCAGGCACTTTCAGTGTGGGTGCCTTCTCCACGTGGTTCCTGGTTTCACTACGGCTCTGAAGAGAATGTTAGCAAAGAGGTAACCGGGACAGTGCAAACAGTACTCAAAGACAGGGAGAGCAAGCTCTCTCTTGGCACTTTGGATGTGGGACATACAGCGAGATGTTTGCTGCTTTTACATTTGGCTGTTGGGAGATTTACAGCACAAAGATATCTAGTTGATTTGAAGCAGTTCCGAGAAAGTCTAAGCATAATCCCTACTTCTCCCTCCTGGCACTTTCCATGTGGGAGATACCGCAAGATGTTTCTGTGTATTGGGTACAGCGCTCTGCAGGGTGTTAGCAGAGACTTTCCCGGGACAGTGAAACCCTATGTCAGAGACACGGAGAAGAAGCCCCAACGTTCCCTCCAGGCATTTTCAGTGTGCGTGCCTTCTCCACGTGGTTCCTGGTTTCACTACGGCTCTGAAGAGAATGTTAGCAAAGAGGTAACCGGGACAGTGCAAACAGTACTCAAAGACAGGGAGAGCAAGCTCTCTCTTGGCACTTTGGATGTGGGACATACAGCGAGATGTTTGCTGCTTTTACATTTGGCTGTTGGGAGATTTACAGCACAAAGATATCTAGTTGATTTGAAGCAGTTCCGAGAAAGTCTAAGCATAATCCCCACTTTTCCCTCCTGGCACTTTCCATGTGGGAGATACCGCAAGATGTTTCTGTGTATTGGGTACAGCGCTCTGCAGGGTGTTAGCAGAGACTTTCCCGGGACAGTGAAACCCTATGTCAGAGACAATGAAAAGAAGCCCCAATGTTCCTTCTAGTCATTTTCAGTGTGGGTGCCTTCTCCACGTGGTTCCTGGTTTCACAGCAGCTCTGAAGAGAATGTTAGCAAAGAGGTAACCGGGACAGTGCAAACAGTACTCAAAGACAGGGAGAGCAAGCTCTCTCTTGGCACTTTGGATGTGGGACATACAGCGAGATGTTTGCTGCTTTTACATTTGGCTGTTGGGAGATTTACAGCACAAAGATATCTAGTTGATTTGAAGCAGTTCCGAGAAAGTCTAAGCATAATCCCTACTTCTCCCTCCTGGCACTTTCCATGTGGGAGATACCGCAAGACGTTTCTGTGTATTGGGTACAGCGCTCTGCAGGGTGTTAGCAGAGACTTTCCCGGGACAGTGAAACCCTATGTCAGAGACACGGAGAAGAAGCCCCAACGTTCCCTCCAGGCATTTTCAGTGTGCGTGCCTTCTCCACGTGGTTCCTGGTTTCACTACGGCTCTGAAGAGAATGTTAGCAAAGAGGTAACCGGGACAGTGCAAACAGTACTCAAAGACAGGGAGAGCAAGCTCTCTCTTGGCAATTTGGATGTGGGACATACAGCGAGATGTTTGCTGCTTTTACATTTGGCTGTTGGGAGATTTACAGCACAAAGATATCTAGTTGATTTGAAGCAGTTCCGAGAAAGTCTAAGCATAATCCCCACTTTTCCCTCCTGGCACTTTCCATGTGGGAGATACCGCAAGATGTTTCTGTGTATTGGGTACAGCGCTCTGCAGGGTGTTAGCAGAGACTTTCCCGGCACAGTGAAACCCTATGTCAGAGACAATGAAAAGAAGCCCCAATGTTCCTTCTAGTCATTTTCAGTGTGGGTGCCTTCTCCACGTGGTTCCTGGTTTCACAGCAGCTCTGAAGAGAATGTTAGCAAAGAGGTAACCGGGACAGTGCAAACAGTACTCAAAGACAGGGAGAGCAAGCTCTCTCTTGGCACTTTGGATGTGGGACATACAGCGAGATGTTTGCTGCTTTTACATTTGGCTGTTGGGAGATTTACAGCACAAAGATATCTAGTTGATTTGAAGCAGTTCCGAGAAAGTCTAAGCATAATCCCTACTTCTCCCTCCTGGCACTTTCCATGTGGGAGATACCGCAAGACGTTTCTGTGTATTGGGTACAGCGCTCTGCAGGGTGTTAGCAGAGACTTTCCCGGGACAGTGAAACCCTATGTCAGAGACACGGAGAAGAAGCCCCAACGTTCCCTCCAGGCATTTTCAGTGTGCGTGCCTTCTCCACGTGGTTCCTGGTTTCACTACGGCTCTGAAGAGAATGTTAGCAAAGAGGTAACCGGGACAGTGCAAACAGTACTCAAAGACAGGGAGAGCAAGCTCTCTCTTGGCACTTTGGATGTGGGACATACAGCGAGATGTTTGCTGCTTTTACATTTGGCTGTTGGGAGATTTACAGCACAAAGATATCTAGTTGATTTGAAGCAGTTCCGAGAAAGTCTAAGCATAATCCCCACTTTTCCCTCCTGGCACTTCCCATGTGGGAGATACCGCAAGACGTTTCTGTGTATTGGGTACAGCGCTCTGCAGGGTGTTAGCAGAGATTTTCCCGGGACAGTGAAACCCTATGTCAGAGACAATGAAAAGAAGCCCCAATGTTCCTTCTAGTCATTTTCAGTGTGGGTGCCTTCTCCACGTGGTTCCTGGTTTCACAGCAGCTCTGAAGAGAATGTTAGCAAAGAGGTAACCGGGACAGTGCAAACAGTACTCAAAGACAGGGAGAGCAAGCTCTCTCTTGGCACTTTGGATGTGGGACATACAGCGAGATGTTTGCTGCTTTTACATTTGGCTGTTGGGAGATTTACAGCACAAAGATATCTAGTTGATTTGAAGCAGTTCCGAGAAAGTCTAAGCATAATCCCCACTTTTCCCTCCTGGCACTTTCCATGTGGGAGATACCGCAAGACGTTTCTGTGTATTGGGTACAGCGCTCTGCAGGGTGTTAGCAGAGACTTTCCTGGGACAGTGAAACCCTATGTCAGAGACAATGAAAAGAAGCCCCAATGTTCCTTCTAGTCATTTTCAGTGTGGGTGCCTTCTCCACGTGGTTCCTGGTTTCACAGCAGCTCTGAAGAGAATGTTAGCAAAGAGTTAACCGGGACAGTGCAAACAGTACTCAAAGACAGGGAGAGCAAGCTCTCTCTTGGCACTTTGGATGTGGGACATACAGCGAGATGTTTGCTGCTTTTACATTTGGCTGTTGGGAGATTTACAGCACAAAGATATCTAGTTGATTTGAAGCAGTTCCGAGAAAGTCTAAGCATAATCCCTACTTCTCCCTCCTGGCACTTTCCATGTGGGAGATACCGCAAGACGTTTCTGTGTATTGGGTACAGCGCTCTGCAGGGTGTTAGCAGAGACTTTCCCGGGACAGTGAAACCCTATGTCAGAGACACGGAGAAGAAGCCCCAACGTTCCCTCCAGGCACTTTCAGTGTGGGTGCCTTCTCCACGTGGTTCCTGGTTTCACTGCAGCTCTGAAGAGAATGTTAGCAAAGAGGTAACCGGGACAGTGCAAACAGTACTCAAAGAGAGGGAGAGCAAGCTCTCTCTTGGCACTTTGGATGTGGGACATACAGCGAGATGTTTGCTGCTTTTACATTTGGCTGTTGGGAGATTTACAGCACAAAGATATCTAGTTGATTTGAAGCAGTTCCAAGAAAGTCTAAGCATAATCCCCACTTTTCCCTCCTGGCACTTCCCATGTGGGAGATACCGCAAGACGTTTCTGTGTATTGGGTACAGCGCTCTGCAGGGTGTTAGCAGAGACTTTCCCGGGACAGTGAAACCCTATGTCAGAGACACGGAGAAGAAGCCCCAACGTTCCCTCCAGGCATTTTCAGTGTGCGTGCCTTCTCCACGTGGTTCCTGGTGTCACTACGGCTCTGAAGAGAATGTTAGCAAAGAGGTAACCGGGACAGTGCAAACAGTACTCAAAGACAGGGAGAGCAAGCTCTCTCTTGGCACTTTGGATGTGGGACATACAGCGAGATGTTTGCTGCTTTTACATTTGGCTGTTGGGAGATTTACAGCACAAAGATATCTAGTTGATTTGAAGCAGTTCCGAGAAAGTCTAAGCATAATCCCCACTTTTCCCTCCTGGCACTTTCCATGTGGGAGATACCGCAAGATGTTTCTGTGTATTGGGTACAGCGCTCTGCAGGGTGTTAGCAGAGACTTTCCCGGGACAGTGAAACCCTATGTCAGAGACAATGAAAAGAAGCCCCAATGTTCCTTCTAGTCATTTTCAGTGTGGGTGCCTTCTCCACGTGGTTCCTGGTTTCACAGCAGCTCTGAAGAGAATGTTAGCAAAGAGGTAACCGGGACAGTGCAAACAGTACTCAAAGACAGGGAGAGCAAGCTCTCTCTTGGCACTTTGGATGTGGGACATACGGCGAGATGTTTGCTGCTTTTACATTTGGCTGTTGGGAGATTTACAGCACAAAGATATCTAGTTGATTTGAAGCAGTTCCGAGAAAGTCTAAGCATAATCCCCACTTTTCCCTCCTGGCACTTCCCATGTGGGAGATACCGCAAGACGTTTCTGTGTATTGGGTACAGCGCTCTGCAGGGTGTTAGCAGAGATTTTCCCGGGACAGTGAAACCCTATGTCAGAGACAATGAAAAGAAGCCCCAGTGTTCCTTCTAGTCATTTTCAGTGTGGGTGCCTTCTCCACGTGGTTCCTGGTTTCACTGCAGCTCTGAAGAGAATGTTAGCAAAGAGGTAACCGGGACAGTGCAAACAGTACTCAAAGACAGGGAGAGCAAGCTCTCTCTTGGCACTTTGGATGTGGGACATACAGCGAGATGTTTGCTGCTTTTACATTTGGCTGTTGGGAGATTTACAGCACAAAGATATCTAGTTGATTTGAAGCAGTTCCGAGAAAGTCTAAGCATAATCCCCACTTTTCCCTCCTGGCACTTCCCATGTGGGAGATACCGCAAGACGTTTCTGTGTATTGGGTACAGCGCTCTGCAGGGTGTTAGCAGATACTTTCCCGGGACAGTGAAACCCTATGTCAGAGACACTGAGAAGAAGCCCCAATGTTCCTTCTAGTCATTTTCAGTGTGGGTGCCTTCTCCACGTGGTTCCTGGTTTCACAGCAGCTCTGAAGAGAATGTTAGCAAAGAGGTAACCGGGACAGTGCAAACAGTACTCAAAGACAGGGAGAGCAAGCTCTCTCTTGGCACTTTGGATGTGGGACATACAGCGAGATGTTTGCTGCTTTTACATTTGGCTGTTGGGAGATTTACAGCACAAAGATATCTAGTTGATTTGAAGCAGTTCCGAGAAAGTCTAAGCATAATCCCTACTTCTCCCTCCTGGCACTTTCCATGTGGGAGATACCGCAAGACGTTTCTGTGTATTGGGTACAGCGCTCTGCAGGGTGTTAGCAGAGACTTTCCCGGGACAGTGAAACCCTATGTCAGAGACACTGAGAAGAAGCCCCAACGTTCCCTCCAGGCATTTTCAGTGTGCCTGCCTTCTCAGCGTGGTTCCTGGTTTCACTACGGCTCTGAAGAGAATGTTAGCAAAGAGGTAACCGGGACAGTGCAAACAGTACTCAAAGACAGGGAGAGCAAGCTCTCTCTTGGCACTTTGGATGTGGGACATACAGCGAGATGTTTGCTGCTTTTACATTTGGCTGTTGGGAGATTTACAGCACAAAGATATCTAGTTGATTTGAAGCAGTTCCGAGAAAGTCTAAGCATAATGCCCACTTTTCCCTCCTGGCACTTTCCATGTGGGAGATACCGCAAGACGTTTCTGTGTATTGGGTACAGCGCTCTGCAGGGTGTTAGCAGAGATTTTCCCGGGACAGTGAAACCCTATGTCAGAGACAATGAAAAGAAGCCCCAATGTTCCTTCTAGTCATTTTCAGTGTGGGTGCCTTCTCCACGTGGTTCCTGGTTTCACTGCAGCTCTGAAGAGAATGTTAGCAAAGAGGTAACCGGGACAGTGCAAACAGTACTCAAAGACAGGGAGAGCAAGCTCTCTCTTGGCACTTTGGATGTGGGACATACAGCGAGATGTTTGCTGCTTTTACATTTGGCTGTTGGGAGATTTACAGCACAAAGATATCTAGTTGATTTGAAGCAGTTCCGAGAAAGTCTAAACATAATCCCCACTTTTCCCTCCTGGCACTTTCCATGTGGGAGATACCGCAAGACGTTTCTGTGTATTGGGTACAGCGCTCTGCAGGGTGTTAGCAGAGACTTTCCCGGGACAGTGAAACCCTATGTCAGAGACAATGAAAAGAAGCCCCAATGTTCCTTCTAGTCATTTTCAGTGTGGGTGGCTTCTCCACGTGGTTCCTGGTTTCACAGCAGCTCTGAAGAGAATGTTAGCAAAGAGGTAACCGGGACAGTGCAAACAGTACTCAAAGACAGGGAGAGCAAGCTCTCTCTTGGCACTTTGGATGTGGGACATACAGCGAGATGTTTGCTGCTTTTACATTTGGCTGTTGGGAGATTTACAGCACAAAGATATCTAGTTGATTTGAAGCAGTTCTGAGAAAGTCTAAGCATAATCCCTACTTCTCCCTCCTGGCACTTTCCATGTGGGAGATACCGCAAGACGTTTCTGTGTATTGGGTACAGCGCTCTGCAGGGTGTTAGCAGAGACTTTCCCGGGACAGTGAAACCCTATGTCAGAGACACGGAGAAGAAGCCCCAACGTTCCCTCCAGGCATTTTCAGTGTGCGTGCCTTCTCCACGTGGTTCCTGGTTTCACTACGGCTCTGAAGAGAATGTTAGCAAAGAGGTAACCGGGACAGTGCAAACAGTACTCAAAGACAGGGAGAGCAAGCTCTCTCTTGGCACTTTGGATGTGGGACATACAGCGAGATGTTTGCTGCTTTTACATTTGGCTGTTGGGAGATTTACAGCACAAAGATATCTAGTTGATTTGAAGCAGTTCCGAGAAAGTCTAAGCATAATCCCCACTTTTCCCTCCTGGCACTTTCCATGTGGGAGATACCGCAAGACGTTTCTGTGTATTGGGTACAGCGCTCTGCAGGGTGTTAGCAGAGACTTTCCCGGGACAGTGAAACCCTATGTCAGAGACAATGAAAAGAAGCCCCAATGTTCCTTCTAGTCATTTTCAGTGTGGGTGCCTTCTCCACGTGGTTCCTGGTTTCACAGCAGCTCTGAAGAGAATGTTAGCAAAGAGTTAACCGGGACAGTGCAAACAGTACTCAAAGACAGGGAGAGCAAGCTCTCTCTTGGCACTTTGGATGTGGGACATACAGCGAGATGTTTGCTGCTTTTACATTTGGCTGTTGGGAGATTTACAGCACAAAGATATCTAGTTGATTTGAAGCAGTTCCGAGAAAGTCTAAGCATAATCCCTACTTCTCCCTCCTGGCACTTTCCATGTGGGAGATACCGCAAGACGTTTCTGTGTATTGGGTACAGCGCTCTGCAGGGTGTTAGCAGAGACTTTCCCGGGACAGTGAAACCCTATGTCAGAGACACGGAGAAGAAGCCCCAACGTTCCCTCCAGGCATTTTCAGTGTGGGTGCCTTCTCCACGTGGTTCCTGGTTTCACTACGGCTCTGAAGAGAATGTTAGCAAAGAGGTAACCGGGACAGTGCAAACAGTACTCAAAGACAGGGAGAGCAAGCTCTCTCTTGGCACTTTGGATGTGGGACATACAGCGAGATGTTTGCTGCTTTTACATTTGGCTGTTGGGAGATTTACAGCACAAAGATATCTAGTTGATTTGAAGCAGTTCCGAGAAAGTCTAAGCATAATCCCCACTTTTCCCTCCTGGCACTTTCCATGTGGGAGATACCGCAAGACGTTTCTGTGTATTGGGTACAGCGCTCTGCAGGGTGTTAGCAGAGACTTTCCCGGGACAGTGAAACCCTATGTCAGAGACAATGAAAAGAAGCCCCAATGTTCCTTCTAGTCATTTTCAGTGTGGGTGCCTTCTCCACGTGGTTCCTGGTTTCACAGCAGCTCTGAAGAGAATGTTAGCAAAGAGGTAACCGGGACAGTGCAAACAGTACTCAAAGACAGGGAGAGCAAGCTCTCTCTTGGCACTTTGGATGTGGGACATACAGCGAGATGTTTGCTGCTTTTACATTTGGCTGTTGGGAGATTTACAGCACAAAGATATCTAGTTGATTTGAAGCAGTTCCGAGAAAGTCTAAGCATAATCCCTACTTCTCCCTCCTGGCACTTTCCATGTGGGAGATACCGCAAGACGTTTCTGTGTATTGGGTACAGCGCTCTGCAGGGTGTTAGCAGAGACTTTCCCGGGACAGTGAAACCCTATGTCAGAGACACTGAGAAGAAGCCCCAACGTTCCCTCCAGGCATTTTCAGTGTGCCTGCCTTCTCAGCGTGGTTCCTGGTTTCACTACGGCTCTGAAGAGAATGTTAGCAAAGAGGTAACCGGGACAGTGCAAACAGTACTCAAAGACAGGGAGAGCAAGCTCTCTCTTGGCACTTTGGATGTGGGACATACAGCGAGATGTTTGCTGCTTTTACATTTGGCTGTTGGGAGATTTACAGCACAAAGATATCTAGTTGATTTGAAGCAGTTCCGAGAAAGTCTAAGCATAATGCCCACTTTTCCCTCCTGGCACTTTCCATGTGGGAGATACCGCAAGACGTTTCTGTGTATTGGGTACAGCGCTCTGCAGGGTGTTAGCAGAGATTTTCCCGGGACAGTGAAACCCTATGTCAGAGACAATGAAAAGAAGCCCCAATGTTCCTTCTAGTCATTTTCAGTGTGGGTGCCTTCTCCACGTGGTTCCTGGTTTCACTGCAGCTCTGAAGAGAATGTTAGCAAAGAGGTAACCGGGACAGTGCAAACAGTACTCAAAGACAGGGAGAGCAAGCTCTCTCTTGGCACTTTGGATGTGGGACATACAGCGAGATGTTTGCTGCTTTTACATTTGGCTGTTGGGAGATTTACAGCACAAAGATATCTAGTTGATTTGAAGCAGTTCCGAGAAAGTCTAAACATAATCCCCACTTTTCCCTCCTGGCACTTTCCATGTGGGAGATACCGCAAGACGTTTCTGTGTATTGGGTACAGCGCTCTGCAGGGTGTTAGCAGAGACTTTCCCGGGACAGTGAAACCCTATGTCAGAGACAATGAAAAGAAGCCCCAATGTTCCTTCTAGTCATTTTCAGTGTGGGTGGCTTCTCCACGTGGTTCCTGGTTTCACAGCAGCTCTGAAGAGAATGTTAGCAAAGAGGTAACCGGGACAGTGCAAACAGTACTCAAAGACAGGGAGAGCAAGCTCTCTCTTGGCACTTTGGATGTGGGACATACAGCGAGATGTTTGCTGCTTTTACATTTGGCTGTTGGGAGATTTACAGCACAAAGATATCTAGTTGATTTGAAGCAGTTCTGAGAAAGTCTAAGCATAATCCCTACTTCTCCCTCCTGGCACTTTCCATGTGGGAGATACCGCAAGACGTTTCTGTGTATTGGGTACAGCGCTCTGCAGGGTGTTAGCAGAGACTTTCCCGGGACAGTGAAACCCTATGTCAGAGACACGGAGAAGAAGCCCCAACGTTCCCTCCAGGCATTTTCAGTGTGCGTGCCTTCTCCACGTGGTTCCTGGTTTCACTACGGCTCTGAAGAGAATGTTAGCAAAGAGGTAACCGGGACAGTGCAAACAGTACTCAAAGACAGGGAGAGCAAGCTCTCTCTTGGCACTTTGGATGTGGGACATACAGCGAGATGTTTGCTGCTTTTACATTTGGCTGTTGGGAGATTTACAGCACAAAGATATCTAGTTGATTTGAAGCAGTTCCGAGAAAGTCTAAGCATAATCCCCACTTTTCCCTCCTGGCACTTTCCATGTGGGAGATACCGCAAGACGTTTCTGTGTATTGGGTACAGCGCTCTGCAGGGTGTTAGCAGAGACTTTCCCGGGACAGTGAAACCCTATGTCAGAGACAATGAAAAGAAGCCCCAATGTTCCTTCTAGTCATTTTCAGTGTGGGTGCCTTCTCCACGTGGTTCCTGGTTTCACAGCAGCTCTGAAGAGAATGTTAGCAAAGAGTTAACCGGGACAGTGCAAACAGTACTCAAAGACAGGGAGAGCAAGCTCTCTCTTGGCACTTTGGATGTGGGACATACAGCGAGATGTTTGCTGCTTTTACATTTGGCTGTTGGGAGATTTACAGCACAAAGATATCTAGTTGATTTGAAGCAGTTCCGAGAAAGTCTAAGCATAATCCCTACTTCTCCCTCCTGGCACTTTCCATGTGGGAGATACCGCAAGACGTTTCTGTGTATTGGGTACAGCGCTCTGCAGGGTGTTAGCAGAGACTTTCCCGGGACAGTGAAACCCTATGTCAGAGACACGGAGAAGAAGCCCCAACGTTCCCTCCAGGCATTTTCAGTGTGGGTGCCTTCTCCACGTGGTTCCTGGTTTCACTACGGCTCTGAAGAGAATGTTAGCAAAGAGGTAACCGGGACAGTGCAAACAGTACTCAAAGACAGGGAGAGCAAGCTCTCTCTTGGCACTTTGGATGTGGGACATACAGCGAGATGTTTGCTGCTTTTACATTTGGCTGTTGGGAGATTTACAGCACAAAGATATCTAGTTGATTTGAAGCAGTTCCGAGAAAGTCTAAGCATAATCCCCACTTTTCCCTCCTGGCACTTTCCATGTGGGAGATACCGCAAGACGTTTCTGTGTATTGGGTACAGCGCTCTGCAGGGTGTTAGCAGAGACTTTCCCGGGACAGTGAAACCCTATGTCAGAGACAATGAAAAGAAGCCCCAATGTTCCTTCTAGTCATTTTCAGTGTGGGTGCCTTCTCCACGTGGTTCCTGGTTTCACAGCAGCTCTGAAGAGAATGTTAGCAAAGAGGTAACCGGGACAGTGCAAACAGTACTCAAAGACAGGGAGAGCAAGCTCTCTCTTGGCACTTTGGATGTGGGACATACAGCGAGATGTTTGCTGCTTTTACATTTGGCTGTTGGGAGATTTACAGCACAAAGATATCTAGTTGATTTGAAGCAGTTCCGAGAAAGTCTAAGCATAATCCCTACTTCTCCCTCCTGGCACTTTCCATGTGGGAGATACCGCAAGACGTTTCTGTGTATTGGGTACAGCGCTCTGCAGGGTGTTAGCAGAGACTTTCCCGGGACAGTGAAACCCTATGTCAGAGACACGGAGAAGAAGCCCCAACGTTCCCTCCAGGCATTTTCAGTGTGGGTGCCTTCTCCACGTGGTTCCTGGTTTCACTACGGCTCTGAAGAGAATGTTAGCAAAGAGGTAACCGGGACAGTGCAAACAGTACTCAAAGACAGGGAGAGCAAGCTCTCTCTTGGCACTTTGGATGTGGGACATACAGCGAGATGTTTGCTGCTTTTACATTTGGCTGTTGGGAGATTTACAGCACAAAGATATCTAGTTGATTTGAAGCAGTTCCGAGAAAGTCTAAGCATAATCCCCACTTTTCCCTCCTGGCACTTTCCATGTGGGAGATACCGCAAGATGTTTCTGTGTATTGGGTACAGCGCTCTGCAGGGTGTTAGCAGAGACTTTCCCTGGACAGTGAAACCCTATGTCAGAGACAATGAAAATAAGCCCCAATGTTCCTTCTAGTCATTTTCAGTGTCGGTGCCTTCTCCACGTGGTTCCTGGTTTCACTGCAGCTCTGAAGAGAATGTTAGCAAAGAGGTAACCGGGACAGTGCAAACAGTACTCAAAGACAGGGAGAGCAAGCTCTCTCTTGGCACTTTGGATGTGGGACATACAGCGAGATGTTTGCTGCTTTTACATTTGGCTGTTGGGAGATTTACAGCACAAAGATATCTAGTTGATTTGAAGCAGTTCCGAGAAAGTCTAAGCATAATCCCCACTTTTCCCTCCTGGCACTTTCCATGTGGGAGATACCGCAAGACGTTTCTGTGTATTGGGTACAGCGCTCTGCAGGGTGTTAGCAGAGACTTTCCCGGGACAGTGAAACCCTATGTCAGAGACAATGAAAAGAAGCCCCAATGTTCCTTCTAGTCATTTTCAGTGTGGGTGCCTTCTCCACGTGGTTCCTGGTTTCACAGCAGCTCTGAAGAGAATGTTAGCAAAGAGTTAACCGGGACAGTGCAAACAGTACTCAAAGACAGGGAGAGCAAGCTCTCTCTTGGCACTTTGGATGTGGGACATACAGCGAGATGTTTGCTGCTTTTACATTTGGCTGTTGGGAGATTTACAGCACAAAGATATCTAGTTGATTTGAAGCAGTTCTGAGAAAGTCTAAGCATAATCCCTACTTCTCCCTCCTGGCACTTTCCATGTGGGAGATACCGCAAGACGTTTCTGTGTATTGGGTACAGCGCTCTGCAGGGTGTTAGCAGAGACTTTCCCGGGACAGTGAAACCCTATGTCAGAGACACGGAGAAGAAGCCCCAACGTTCCCTCCAGGCATTTTCAGTGTGCGTGCCTTCTCCACGTGGTTCCTGGTTTCACTACGGCTCTGAAGAGAATGTTAGCAAAGAGGTAACCGGGACAGTGCAAACAGTACTCAAAGACAGGGAGAGCAAGCTCTCTCTTGGCACTTTGGATGTGGGACATACAGCGAGATGTTTGCTGCTTTTACATTTGGCTTTTGGGAGATTTACAGCACAAAGATATCTAGTTGATTTGAAGCAGTTCCGAGAAAGTCTAAGCATAATCCCCACTTTTCCCTCCTGGCACTTTCCATGTGGGAGATACCGCAAGACGTTTCTGTGTATTGGGTACAGCGCTCTGCAGGGTGTTAGCAGAGACTTTCCCGGGACAGTGAAACCCTATGTCAGAGACAATGAAAAGAAGCCCCAATGTTCCTTCTAGTCATTTTCAGTGTGGGTGCCTTCTCCACGTGGTTCCTGGTTTCACAGCAGCTCTGAAGAGAATGTTAGCAAAGAGTTAACCGGGACAGTGCAAACAGTACTCAAAGACAGGGAGAGCAAGCTCTCTCTTGGCACTTTGGATGTGGAACATACAGCGAGATGTTTGCTGCTTTTACATTTGGCTGTTGGGAGATTTACAGCACAAAGATATCTAGTTGATTTGAAGCAGTTCCGAGAAAGTCTAAGCATAATCCCTACTTCTCCCTCCTGGCACTTTCCATGTGGGAGATACCGCAAGACGTTTCTGTGTATTGGGTACAGCGCTCTGCAGGGTGTTAGCAGAGACTTTCCCGGGACAGTGAAACCCTATGTCAGAGACACGGAGAAGAAGCCCCAACGTTCCCTCCAGGCATTTTCAGTGTGCGTGCCTTCTCCACGTGGTTCCTGGTTTCACTACGGCTCTGAAGAGAATGTTAGCAAAGAGGTAACCGGGACAGTGCAAACAGTACTCAAAGACAGGGAGAGCAAGCTCTCTCTTGGCACTTTGGATGTGGGACATACAGCGAGATGTTTGCTGCTTTTACATTTGGCTGTTGGGAGATTTACAGCACAAAGATATCTAGTTGATTTGAAGCAGTTCCGAGAAAGTCTAAGCATAATCCCCACTTTTCCCTCCTGGCACTTTCCATGTGGGAGATACCGCAAGATGTTTCTGTGTATTGGGTACAGCGCTCTGCAGGGTGTTAGCAGAGACTTTCCCTGGACAGTGAAACCCTATGTCAGAGACAATGAAAATAAGCCCCAATGTTCCTTCTAGTCATTTTCAGTGTCGGTGCCTTCTCCACGTGGTTCCTGGTTTCACTGCAGCTCTGAAGAGAATGTTAGCAAAGAGGTAACCGGGACAGTGCAAACAGTACTCAAAGACAGGGAGAGCAAGCTCTCTCTTGGCACTTTGGATGTGGGACATACAGCGAGATGTTTGCTGCTTTTACATTTGGCTGTTGGGAGATTTACAGCACAAAGATATCTAGTTGATTTGAAGCAGTTCCGAGAAAGTCTAAGCATAATCCCCACTTTTCCCTCCTGGCACTTTCCATGTGGGAGATACCGCAAGACGTTTCTGTGTATTGGGTACAGCGCTCTGCAGGGTGTTAGCAGAGATTTTCCCGGGACAGTGAAACCCTATGTCAGAGACAATGAAAAGAAGCCCCAATGTTCCTTCTAGTCATTTTCAGTGTGGGTGCCTTCTCCACGTGGTTCCTGGTTTCACAGCAGCTCTGAAGAGAATGTTAGCAAAGAGGTAACCGGGACAGTGCAAACAGTACTCAAAGACAGGGAGAGCAAGCTCTCTCTTGGCACTTTGGATGTGGGACATACAGCGAGATGTTTGCTGCTTTTACATTTGGCTGTTGGGAGATTTACAGCACAAAGATATCTAGTTGATTTGAAGCAGTTCCGAGAAAGTCTAAGCATAATCCCTACTTCTCCCTCCTGGCACTTTCCATGTGGGAGATACCGCAAGACGTTTCTGTGTATTGGGTACAGCGCTCTGCAGGGTGTTAGCAGAGACTTTCCCGGGACAGTGAAACCCTATGTCAGAGACACTGAGAAGAAGCCCCAACGTTCCCTCCAGGCATTTTCAGTGTGCGTGCCTTCTCCACGTGGTTCCTGGTTTCACTACGGCTCTGAAGAGAATGTTAGCAAAGAGGTAACCGGGACAGTGCAAACAGTACTCAAAGACAGGGAGAGCAAGCTCTCTCTTGGCACTTTGGATGTGGGACATACAGCGAGATGTTTGCTGCTTTTACATTTGGCTGTTGGGAGATTTACAGCACAAAGATATCTAGTTGATTTGAAGCAGTTCCGAGAAAGTCTAAGCATAATCCCCACTTTTCCCTCCTGGCACTTTCCATGTGGGAGATACCGCAAGATGTTTCTGTGTATTGGGTACAGCGCTCTGCAGGGTGTTAGCAGAGACTTTCCCGGGACAGTGAAACCCTATGTCAGAGACAATGAAAAGAAGCCCCAATGTTCCTTCTAGTCATTTTCAGTGTGGGTGCCTTCTCCACGTGGTTCCTGGTTTCACAGCAGCTCTGAAGAGAATGTTAGCAAAGAGTTAACCGGGACAGTGCAAACAGTACTCAAAGACAGGGAGAGCAAGCTCTCTCTTGGCACTTTGGATGTGGGACATACAGCGAGATGTTTGCTGCTTTTACATTTGGCTGTTGGGAGATTTACAGCACAAAGATATCTAGTTGATTTGAAGCAGTTCCGAGAAAGTCTAAGCATAATCCCCACTTTTCCCTCCTGGCACTTCCCATGTGGGAGATACCGCAAGACGTTTCTGTGTATTGGGTACAGCGCTCTGCAGGGTGTTAGCAGAGACTTTCCCGGGACAGTGAAACCCTATGTCAGAGACAATGAAAAGAAGCCCCAATGTTCCTTCTAGTCATTTTCAGTGTGGGTGCCTTCTCCACGTGGTTCCTGGTTTCACAGCAGCTCTGAAGAGAATGTTAGCAAAGAGTTAACCGGGACAGTGCAAACAGTACTCAAAGACAGGGAGAGCAAGCTCTCTCTTGGCACTTTGGATGTGGGACATACAGCGAGATGTTTGCTGCTTTTACATTTGGCTGTTGGGAGATTTACAGCACAAAGATATCTAGTTGATTTGAAGCAGTTCCGAGAAAGTCTAAGCATAATCCCTACTTCTCCCTCCTGGCACTTTCCATGTGGGAGATACCGCAAGACGTTTCTGTGTATTGGGTACAGCGCTCTGCAGGGTGTTAGCAGAGACTTTCCCGGGACAGTGAAACCCTATGTCAGAGACACGGAGAAGAAGCCCCAACGTTCCCTCCAGGCATTTTCAGTGTGGGTGCCTTCTCCACGTGGTTCCTGGTTTCACTACGGCTCTGAAGAGAATGTTAGCAAAGAGTTAACCGGGACAGTGCAAACAGTACTCAAAGACAGGGAGAGCAAGCTCTCTCTTGGCACTTTGGATGTGGGACATACAGCGAGATGTTTGCTGCTTTTACATTTGGCTGTTGGGAGATTTACAGCACAAAGATATCTAGTTGATTTGAAGCAGTTCCGAGAAAGTCTAAGCATAATCCCTACTTCTCCCTCCTGGCACTTTCCATGTGGGAGATACCGCAAGACGTTTCTGTGTATTGGGTACAGCGCTCTGCAGGGTGTTAGCAGAGACTTTCCCGGGACAGTGAAACCCTATGTCAGAGACACGGAGAAGAAGCCCCAACGTTCCCTCCAGGCATTTTCAGTGTGGGTGCCTTCTCCACGTGGTTCCTGGTTTCACTACGGCTCTGAAGAGAATGTTAGCAAAGAGGTAACCGGGACAGTGCAAACAGTACTCAAAGACAGGGAGAGCAAGCTCTCTCTTGGCACTTTGGATGTGGGACATACAGCGAGATGTTTGCTGCTTTTACATTTGGCTGTTGGGAGATTTACAGCACAAAGATATCTAGTTGATTTGAAGCAGTTCCGAGAAAGTCTAAGCATAATCCCCACTTTTCCCTCCTGGCACTTTCCATGTGGGAGATACCGCAAGATGTTTCTGTGTATTGGGTACAGCGCTCTGCAGGGTGTTAGCAGAGACTTTCCCTGGACAGTGAAACCCTATGTCAGAGACAAAGAAAATAAGCCCCAATGTTCCTTCTAGTCATTTTCAGTGTCGGTGCCTTCTCCACGTGGTTCCTGGTTTCACTGCAGCTCTGAAGAGAATGTTAGCAAAGAGGTAACCGGGACAGTGCAAACAGTACTCAAAGACAGGGAGAGCAAGCTCTCTCTTGGCACTTTGGATGTGGGACATACAGCGAGATGTTTGCTGCTTTTACATTTGGCTGTTGGGAGATTTACAGCACAAAGATATCTAGTTGATTTGAAGCAGTTCCGAGAAAGTCTAAGCATAATCCCCACTTTTCCCTCCTGGCACTTTCCATGTGGGAGATACCGCAAGACGTTTCTGTGTATTGGGTACAGCGCTCTGCAGGGTGTTAGCAGAGACTTTCCCGGGACAGTGAAACCCTATGTCAGAGACAATGAAAAGAAGCCCCAATGTTCCTTCTAGTCATTTTCAGTGTGGGTGCCTTCTCCACGTGGTTCCTGGTTTCACAGCAGCTCTGAAGAGAATGTTAGCAAAGAGGTAACCGGGACAGTGCAAACAGTACTCAAAGACAGGGAGAGCAAGCTCTCTCTTGGCACTTTGGATGTGGGACATACAGCGAGATGTTTGCTGCTTTTACATTTGGCTGTTGGGAGATTTACAGCACAAAGATATCTAGTTGATTTGAAGCAGTTCCGAGAAAGTCTAAGCATAATCCCCACTTTTCCCTCCTGGCACTTCCCATGTGGGAGATACCGCAAGACGTTTCTGTGTATTGGGTACAGCGCTCTGCAGGGTGTTAGCAGATACTTTCCCGGGACAGTGAAACCCTATGTCAGAGACACTGAGAAGAAGCCCCAATGTTCCTTCTAGTCATTTTCAGTGTGGGTGCCTTCTCCACGTGGTTCCTGGTTTCACAGCAGCTCTGAAGAGAATGTTAGCAAAGAGGTAACCGGGACAGTGCAAACAGTACTCAAAGACAGGGAGAGCAAGCTCTCTCTTGGCACTTTGGATGTGGGACATACAGCGAGATGTTTGCTGCTTTTACATTTGGCTGTTGGGAGATTTACAGCACAAAGATATCTAGTTGATTTGAAGCAGTTCCGAGAAAGTCTAAGCATAATCCCTACTTCTCCCTCCTGGCACTTTCCATGTGGGAGATACCGCAAGACGTTTCTGTGTATTGGGTACAGTGCTCTGCAGGGTGTTAGCAGAGACTTTCCCGGGACAGTGAAACCCTGTCAGAGACACGGAGAAGAAGCCCCAACGTTCCCTCCAGGCACTTTCAGTGTGGGTGCCTTCTCCACGTGGTTCCTGGTTTCACTACGGCTCTGAAGAGAATGTTAGCAAAGAGGTAACCGGGACAGTGCAAACAGTACTCAAAGACAGGGAGAGCAAGCTCTCTCTTGGCACTTTGGATGTGGGACATACAGCGAGATGTTTGCTGCTTTTACATTTGGCTGTTGGGAGATTTACAGCACAAAGATATCTAGTTGATTTGAAGCAGTTCTGAGAAAGTCTAAGCATAATCCCTACTTCTCCCTCCTGGCACTTTCCATGTGGGAGATACCGCAAGACGTTTCTGTGTATTGGGTACAGCGCTCTGCAGGGTGTTAGCAGAGACTTTCCCGGGACAGTGAAACCCTATGTCAGAGACACGGAGAAGAAGCCCCAACGTTCCCTCCAGGCATTTTCAGTGTGCGTGCCTTCTCCACGTGGTTCCTGGTGTCACTACGGCTCTGAAGAGAATGTTAGCAAAGAGGTAACCGGGACAGTGCAAACAGTACTCAAAGACAGGGAGAGCAAGCTCTCTCTTGGCACTTTGGATGTGGGACATACAGCGAGATGTTTGCTGCTTTTACATTTGGCTGTTGGGAGATTTACAGCACAAAGATATCTAGTTGATTTGAAGCAGTTCCGAGAAAGTCTAAGCATAATCCCCACTTTTCCCTCCTGGCACTTTCCATGTGGGAGATACCGCAAGATGTTTCTGTGTATTGGGTACAGCGCTCTGCAGGGTGTTAGCAGAGACTTTCCCGGGACAGTGAAACCCTATGTCAGAGACAATGAAAAGAAGCCCCAATGTTCCTTCTAGTCATTTTCAGTGTGGGTGCCTTCTCCACGTGGTTCCTGGTTTCACAGCAGCTCTGAAGAGAATGTTAGCAAAGAGGTAACCGGGACAGTGCAAACAGTACTCAAAGACAGGGAGAGCAAGCTCTCTCTTGGCACTTTGGATGTGGGACATACGGCGAGATGTTTGCTGCTTTTACATTTGGCTGTTGGGAGATTTACAGCACAAAGATATCTAGTTGATTTGAAGCAGTTCCGAGAAAGTCTAAGCATAATCCCCACTTTTCCCTCCTGGCACTTCCCATGTGGGAGATACCGCAAGACGTTTCTGTGTATTGGGTACAGCGCTCTGCAGGGTGTTAGCAGAGATTTTCCCGGGACAGTGAAACCCTATGTCAGAGACAATGAAAAGAAGCCCCAGTGTTCCTTCTAGTCATTTTCAGTGTGGGTGCCTTCTCCACGTGGTTCCTGGTTTCACTGCAGCTCTGAAGAGAATGTTAGCAAAGAGGTAACCGGGACAGTGCAAACAGTACTCAAAGACAGGGAGAGCAAGCTCTCTCTTGGCACTTTGGATGTGGGACATACAGCGAGATGTTTGCTGCTTTTACATTTGGCTGTTGGGAGATTTACAGCACAAAGATATCTAGTTGATTTGAAGCAGTTCCGAGAAAGTCTAAGCATAATCCCCACTTTTCCCTCCTGGCACTTCCCATGTGGGAGATACCGCAAGACGTTTCTGTGTATTGGGTACAGCGCTCTGCAGGGTGTTAGCAGATACTTTCCCGGGACAGTGAAACCCTATGTCAGAGACACTGAGAAGAAGCCCCAATGTTCCTTCTAGTCATTTTCAGTGTGGGTGCCTTCTCCACGTGGTTCCTGGTTTCACAGCAGCTCTGAAGAGAATGTTAGCAAAGAGGTAACCGGGACAGTGCAAACAGTACTCAAAGACAGGGAGAGCAAGCTCTCTCTTGGCACTTTGGATGTGGGACATACAGCGAGATGTTTGCTGCTTTTACATTTGGCTGTTGGGAGATTTACAGCACAAAGATATCTAGTTGATTTGAAGCAGTTCCGAGAAAGTCTAAGCATAATCCCTACTTCTCCCTCCTGGCACTTTCCATGTGGGAGATACCGCAAGACGTTTCTGTGTATTGGGTACAGCGCTCTGCAGGGTGTTAGCAGAGACTTTCCCGGGACAGTGAAACCCTATGTCAGAGACACTGAGAAGAAGCCCCAACGTTCCCTCCAGGCATTTTCAGTGTGCCTGCCTTCTCAGCGTGGTTCCTGGTTTCACTACGGCTCTGAAGAGAATGTTAGCAAAGAGGTAACCGGGACAGTGCAAACAGTACTCAAAGACAGGGAGAGCAAGCTCTCTCTTGGCACTTTGGATGTGGGACATACAGCGAGATGTTTGCTGCTTTTACATTTGGCTGTTGGGAGATTTACAGCACAAAGATATCTAGTTGATTTGAAGCAGTTCCGAGAAAGTCTAAGCATAATGCCCACTTTTCCCTCCTGGCACTTTCCATGTGGGAGATACCGCAAGACGTTTCTGTGTATTGGGTACAGCGCTCTGCAGGGTGTTAGCAGAGATTTTCCCGGGACAGTGAAACCCTATGTCAGAGACGATGAAAAGAAGCCCCAATGTTCCTTCTAGTCATTTTCAGTGTGGGTGCCTTCTCCACGTGGTTCCTGGTTTCACTGCAGCTCTGAAGAGAATGTTAGCAAAGAGGTAACCGGGACAGTGCAAACAGTACTCAAAGACAGGGAGAGCAAGCTCTCTCTTGGCACTTTGGATGTGGGACATACAGCGAGATGTTTGCTGCTTTTACATTTGGCTGTTGGGAGATTTACAGCACAAAGATATCTAGTTGATTTGAAGCAGTTCCGAGAAAGTCTAAACATAATCCCCACTTTTCCCTCCTGGCACTTTCCATGTGGGAGATACCGCAAGACGTTTCTGTGTATTGGGTACAGCGCTCTGCAGGGTGTTAGCAGAGACTTTCCCGGGACAGTGAAACCCTATGTCAGAGACAATGAAAAGAAGCCCCAATGTTCCTTCTAGTCATTTTCAGTGTGGGTGGCTTCTCCACGTGGTTCCTGGTTTCACAGCAGCTCTGAAGAGAATGTTAGCAAAGAGGTAACCGGGACAGTGCAAACAGTACTCAAAGACAGGGAGAGCAAGCTCTCTCTTGGCACTTTGGATGTGGGACATACAGCGAGATGTTTGCTGCTTTTACATTTGGCTGTTGGGAGATTTACAGCACAAAGATATCTAGTTGATTTGAAGCAGTTCTGAGAAAGTCTAAGCATAATCCCTACTTCTCCCTCCTGGCACTTTCCATGTGGGAGATACCGCAAGACGTTTCTGTGTATTGGGTACAGCGCTCTGCAGGGTGTTAGCAGAGACTTTCCCGGGACAGTGAAACCCTATGTCAGAGACACGGAGAAGAAGCCCCAACGTTCCCTCCAGGCATTTTCAGTGTGCGTGCCTTCTCCACGTGGTTCCTGGTTTCACTACGGCTCTGAAGAGAATGTTAGCAAAGAGGTAACCGGGACAGTGCAAACAGTACTCAAAGACAGGGAGAGCAAGCTCTCTCTTGGCACTTTGGATGTGGGACATACAGCGAGATGTTTGCTGCTTTTACATTTGGCTGTTGGGAGATTTACAGCACAAAGATATCTAGTTGATTTGAAGCAGTTCCGAGAAAGTCTAAGCATAATCCCCACTTTTCCCTCCTGGCACTTTCCATGTGGGAGATACCGCAAGACGTTTCTGTGTATTGGGTACAGCGCTCTGCAGGGTGTTAGCAGAGACTTTCCCGGGACAGTGAAACCCTATGTCAGAGACAATGAAAAGAAGCCCCAATGTTCCTTCTAGTCATTTTCAGTGTGGGTGCCTTCTCCACGTGGTTCCTGGTTTCACAGCAGCTCTGAAGAGAATGTTAGCAAAGAGTTAACCGGGACAGTGCAAACAGTACTCAAAGACAGGGAGAGCAAGCTCTCTCTTGGCACTTTGGATGTGGGACATACAGCGAGATGTTTGCTGCTTTTACATTTGGCTGTTGGGAGATTTACAGCACAAAGATATCTAGTTGATTTGAAGCAGTTCCGAGAAAGTCTAAGCATAATCCCTACTTCTCCCTCCTGGCACTTTCCATGTGGGAGATACCGCAAGACGTTTCTGTGTATTGGGTACAGCGCTCTGCAGGGTGTTAGCAGAGACTTTCCCGGGACAGTGAAACCCTATGTCAGAGACACGGAGAAGAAGCCCCAACGTTCCCTCCAGGCATTTTCAGTGTGGGTGCCTTCTCCACGTGGTTCCTGGTTTCACTACGGCTCTGAAGAGAATGTTAGCAAAGAGGTAACCGGGACAGTGCAAACAGTACTCAAAGACAGGGAGAGCAAGCTCTCTCTTGGCACTTTGGATGTGGGACATACAGCGAGATGTTTGCTGCTTTTACATTTGGCTGTTGGGAGATTTACAGCACAAAGATATCTAGTTGATTTGAAGCAGTTCCGAGAAAGTCTAAGCATAATCCCCACTTTTCCCTCCTGGCACTTTCCATGTGGGAGATACCGCAAGATGTTTCTGTGTATTGGGTACAGCGCTCTGCAGGGTGTTAGCAGAGACTTTCCCTGGACAGTGAAACCCTATGTCAGAGACAATGAAAAGAAGCCCCAATGTTCCTTCTAGTCATTTTCAGTGTGGGTGCCTTCTCCACGTGGTTCCTGGTTTCACTGCAGCTCTGAAGAGAATGTTAGCAAAGAGGTAACCGGGACAGTGCAAACAGTACTCAAAGACAGGGAGAGCAAGCTCTCTCTTGGCACTTTGGATGTGGGACATACAGCGAGATGTTTGCTGCTTTTACATTTGGCTGTTGGGAGATTTACAGCACAAAGATATCTAGTTGATTTGAAGCAGTTCTGAGAAAGTCTAAGCATAATCCCTACTTCTCCCTCCTGGCACTTTCCATGTGGGAGATACCGCAAGACGTTTCTGTGTATTGGGTACAGCGCTCTGCAGGGTGTTAGCAGAGACTTTCCCGGGACAGTGAAACCCTATGTCAGAGACACGGAGAAGAAGCCCCAACGTTCCCTCCAGGCATTTTCAGTGTGGGTGCCTTCTCCACGTGGTTCCTGGTTTCACTACGGCTCTGAAGAGAATGTTAGCAAAGAGGTAACCGGGACAGTGCAAACAGTACTCAAAGACAGGGAGAGCAAGCTCTCTCTTGGCACTTTGGATGTGGGACATACAGCGAGATGTTTGCTGCTTTTACATTTGGCTGTTGGGAGATTTACAGCACAAAGATATCTAGTTGATTTGAAGCAGTTCCGAGAAAGTCTAAGCATAATCCCCACTTTTCCCTCCTGGCACTTTCCATGTGGGAGATACCGCAAGATGTTTCTGTGTATTGGGTACAGCGCTCTGCAGGGTGTTAGCAGAGACTTTCCCTGGACAGTGAAACCCTATGTCAGAGACAATGAAAATAAGCCCCAATGTTCCTTCTAGTCATTTTCAGTGTCGGTGCCTTCTCCACGTGGTTCCTGGTTTCACTGCAGCTCTGAAGAGAATGTTAGCAAAGAGGTAACCGGGACAGTGCAAACAGTACTCAAAGACAGGGAGAGCAAGCTCTCTCTTGGCACTTTGGATGTGGGACATACAGCGAGATGTTTGCTGCTTTTACATTTGGCTGTTGGGAGATTTACAGCACAAAGATATCTAGTTGATTTGAAGCAGTTCCGAGAAAGTCTAAGCATAATCCCCACTTTTCCCTCCTGGCACTTTCCATGTGGGAGATACCGCAAGACGTTTCTGTGTATTGGGTACAGCGCTCTGCAGGGTGTTAGCAGAGACTTTCCCGGGACAGTGAAACCCTATGTCAGAGACAATGAAAAGAAGCCCCAATGTTCCTTCTAGTCATTTTCAGTGTGGGTGCCTTCTCCACGTGGTTCCTGGTTTCACAGCAGCTCTGAAGAGAATGTTAGCAAAGAGTTAACCGGGACAGTGCAAACAGTACTCAAAGACAGGGAGAGCAAGCTCTCTCTTGGCACTTTGGATGTGGGACATACAGCGAGATGTTTGCTGCTTTTACATTTGGCTGTTGGGAGATTTACAGCACAAAGATATCTAGTTGATTTGAAGCAGTTCTGAGAAAGTCTAAGCATAATCCCTACTTCTCCCTCCTGGCACTTTCCATGTGGGAGATACCGCAAGACGTTTCTGTGTATTGGGTACAGCGCTCTGCAGGGTGTTAGCAGAGACTTTCCCGGGACAGTGAAACCCTATGTCAGAGACACGGAGAAGAAGCCCCAACGTTCCCTCCAGGCATTTTCAGTGTGGGTGCCTTCTCCACGTGGTTCCTGGTTTCACTACGGCTCTGAAGAGAATGTTAGCAAAGAGGTAACCGGGACAGTGCAAACAGTACTCAAAGACAGGGAGAGCAAGCTCTCTCTTGGCACTTTGGATGTGGGACATACAGCGAGATGTTTGCTGCTTTTACATTTGGCTGTTGGGAGATTTACAGCACAAAGATATCTAGTTGATTTGAAGCAGTTCCGAGAAAGTCTAAGCATAATCCCCACTTTTCCCTCCTGGCACTTTCCATGTGGGAGATACCGCAAGACGTTTCTGTGTATTGGGTACAGCGCTCTGCAGGGTGTTAGCAGAGACTTTCCCGGGACAGTGAAACCCTATGTCAGAGACAATGAAAAGAAGCCCCAATGTTCCTTCTAGTCATTTTCAGTGTGGGTGCCTTCTCCACGTGGTTCCTGGTTTCACAGCAGCTCTGAAGAGAATGTTAGCAAAGAGTTAACCGGGACAGTGCAAACAGTACTCAAAGACAGGGAGAGCAAGCTCTCTCTTGGCACTTTGGATGTGGGACATACAGCGAGATGTTTGCTGCTTTTACATTTGGCTGTTGGGAGATTTACAGCACAAAGATATCTAGTTGATTTGAAGCAGTTCTGAGAAAGTCTAAGCATAATCCCTACTTCTCCCTCCTGGCACTTTCCATGTGGGAGATACCGCAAGACGTTTCTGTGTATTGGGTACAGCGCTCTGCAGGGTGTTAGCAGAGACTTTCCCGGGACAGTGAAACCCTATGTCAGAGACACGGAGAAGAAGCCCCAACGTTCCCTCCAGGCATTTTCAGTGTGGGTGCCTTCTCCACGTGGTTCCTGGTTTCACTACGGCTCTGAAGAGAATGTTAGCAAAGAGGTAACCGGGACAGTGCAAACAGTACTCAAAGACAGGGAGAGCAAGCTCTCTCTTGGCACTTTGGATGTGGGACATACAGCGAGATGTTTGCTGCTTTTACATTTGGCTGTTGGGAGATTTACAGCACAAAGATATCTAGTTGATTTGAAGCAGTTCCGAGAAAGTCTAAGCATAATCCCCACTTTTCCCTCCTGGCACTTTCCATGTGGGAGATACCGCAAGACGTTTCTGTGTATTGGGTACAGCGCTCTGCAGGGTGTTAGCAGAGACTTTCCCGGGACAGTGAAACCCTATGTCAGAGACAATGAAAAGAAGCCCCAATGTTCCTTCTAGTCATTTTCAGTGTGGGTGCCTTCTCCACGTGGTTCCTGGTTTCACAGCAGCTCTGAAGAGAATGTTAGCAAAGAGTTAACCGGGACAGTGCAAACAGTACTCAAAGACAGGGAGAGCAAGCTCTCTCTTGGCACTTTGGATGTGGAACATACAGCGAGATGTTTGCTGCTTTTACATTTGGCTGTTGGGAGATTTACAGCACAAAGATATCTAGTTGATTTGAAGCAGTTCCGAGAAAGTCTAAGCATAATCCCTACTTCTCCCTCCTGGCACTTTCCATGTGGGAGATACCGCAAGACGTTTCTGTGTATTGGGTACAGCGCTCTGCAGGGTGTTAGCAGAGACTTTCCCGGGACAGTGAAACCCTATGTCAGAGACACGGAGAAGAAGCCCCAACGTTCCCTCCAGGCATTTTCAGTGTGCGTGCCTTCTCCACGTGGTTCCTGGTTTCACTACGGCTCTGAAGAGAATGTTAGCAAAGAGGTAACCGGGACAGTGCAAACAGTACTCAAAGACAGGGAGAGCAAGCTCTCTCTTGGCACTTTGGATGTGGGACATACAGCGAGATGTTTGCTGCTTTTACATTTGGCTGTTGGGAGATTTACAGCACAAAGATATCTAGTTGATTTGAAGCAGTTCCGAGAAAGTCTAAGCATAATCCCCACTTTTCCCTCCTGGCACTTTCCATGTGGGAGATACCGCAAGATGTTTCTGTGTATTGGGTACAGCGCTCTGCAGGGTGTTAGCAGAGACTTTCCCTGGACAGTGAAACCCTATGTCAGAGACAATGAAAATAAGCCCCAATGTTCCTTCTAGTCATTTTCAGTGTCGGTGCCTTCTCCACGTGGTTCCTGGTTTCACTGCAGCTCTGAAGAGAATGTTAGCAAAGAGGTAACCGGGACAGTGCAAACAGTACTCAAAGACAGGGAGAGCAAGCTCTCTCTTGGCACTTTGGATGTGGGACATACAGCGAGATGTTTGCTGCTTTTACATTTGGCTGTTGGGAGATTTACAGCACAAAGATATCTAGTTGATTTGAAGCAGTTCCGAGAAAGTCTAAGCATAATCCCCACTTTTCCCTCCTGGCACTTTCCATGTGGGAGATACCGCAAGACGTTTCTGTGTATTGGGTACAGCGCTCTGCAGGGTGTTAGCAGAGATTTTCCCGGGACAGTGAAACCCTATGTCAGAGACAATGAAAAGAAGCCCCAATGTTCCTTCTAGTCATTTTCAGTGTGGGTGCCTTCTCCACGTGGTTCCTGGTTTCACAGCAGCTCTGAAGAGAATGTTAGCAAAGAGGTAACCGGGACAGTGCAAACAGTACTCAAAGACAGGGAGAGCAAGCTCTCTCTTGGCACTTTGGATGTGGGACATACAGCGAGATGTTTGCTGCTTTTACATTTGGCTGTTGGGAGATTTACAGCACAAAGATATCTAGTTGATTTGAAGCAGTTCCGAGAAAGTCTAAGCATAATCCCTACTTCTCCCTCCTGGCACTTTCCATGTGGGAGATAGCGCAAGACGTTTCTGTGTATTGGGTACAGCGCTCTGCAGGGTGTTAGCAGAGACTTTCCCGGGACAGTGAAACCCTATGTCAGAGACACGGAGAAGAAGCCCCAATGTTCCCTCCAGGCATTTTCAGTGTGCGTGCCTTCTCCACGTGGTTCCTGGTTTCACTACGGCTCTGAAGAGAATGTTAGCAAAGAGGTAACCGGGACAGTGCAAACAGTACTCAAAGACAGGGAGAGCAAGCTCTCTCTTGGCACTTTGGATGTGGGACATACAGCGAGATGTTTGCTGCTTTTACATTTGGCTGTTGGGAGATTTACAGCACAAAGATATCTAGTTGATTTGAAGCAGTTCCGAGAAAGTCTAAGCATAATCCCCACTTTTCCCTCCTGGCACTTTCCATGTGGGAGATACCGCAAGATGTTTCTGTGTATTGGGTACAGCGCTCTGCAGGGTGTTAGCAGAGACTTTCCCGGGACAGTGAAACCCTATGTCAGAGACAATGAAAAGAAGCCCCAATGTTCCTTCTAGTCATTTTCAGTGTGGGTGCCTTCTCCACGTGGTTCCTGGTTTCACAGCAGCTCTGAAGAGAATGTTAGCAAAGAGTTAACCGGGACAGTGCAAACAGTACTCAAAGACAGGGAGAGCAAGCTCTCTCTTGGCACTTTGGATGTGGGACATACAGCGAGATGTTTGCTGCTTTTACATTTGGCTGTTGGGAGATTTACAGCACAAAGATATCTAGTTGATTTGAAGCAGTTCCGAGAAAGTCTAAGCATAATCCCCACTTTTCCCTCCTGGCACTTCCCATGTGGGAGATACCACAAGACGTTTCTGTGTATTGGGTACAGCGCTCTGCAGGGTGTTAGCAGAGACTTTCCCGGGACAGTGAAACCCTATGTCAGAGACAATGAAAAGAAGCCCCAATGTTCCTTCTAGTCATTTTCAGTGTGGGTGCCTTCTCCACGTGGTTCCTGGTTTCACAGCAGCTCTGAAGAGAATGTTAGCAAAGAGTTAACCGGGACAGTGCAAACAGTACTCAAAGACAGGGAGAGCAAGCTCTCTCTTGGCACTTTGGATGTGGGACATACAGCGAGATGTTTGCTGCTTTTACATTTGGCTGTTGGGAGATTTACAGCACAAAGATATCTAGTTGATTTGAAGCAGTTCCGAGAAAGTCTAAGCATAATCCCTACTTCTCCCTCCTGGCACTTTCCATGTGGGAGATACCGCAAGACGTTTCTGTGTATTGGGTACAGCGCTCTGCAGGGTGTTAGCAGAGACTTTCCCGGGACAGTGAAACCCTATGTCAGAGACACGGAGAAGAAGCCCCAACGTTCCCTCCAGGCATTTTCAGTGTGGGTGCCTTCTCCACGTGGTTCCTGGTTTCACTACGGCTCTGAAGAGAATGTTAGCAAAGAGTTAACCGGGACAGTGCAAACAGTACTCAAAGACAGGGAGAGCAAGCTCTCTCTTGGCACTTTGGATGTGGGACATACAGCGAGATGTTTGCTGCTTTTACATTTGGCTGTTGGGAGATTTACAGCACAAAGATATCTAGTTGATTTGAAGCAGTTCCGAGAAAGTCTAAGCATAATCCCTACTTCTCCCTCCTGGCACTTTCCATGTGGGAGATACCGCAAGACATTTCTGTGTATTGGGTACAGCGCTCTGCAGGGTGTTAGCAGAGACTTTCCCGGGACAGTGAAACCCTATGTCAGAGACACGGAGAAGAAGCCCCAACGTTCCCTCCAGGCATTTTCAGTGTGGGTGCCTTCTCCACGTGGTTCCTGGTTTCACTACGGCTCTGAAGAGAATGTTAGCAAAGAGGTAACCGGGACAGTGCAAACAGTACTCAAAGACAGGGAGAGCAAGCTCTCTCTTGGCACTTTGGATGTGGGACATACAGCGAGATGTTTGCTGCTTTTACATTTGGCTGTTGGGAGATTTACAGCACAAAGATATCTAGTTGATTTGAAGCAGTTCCGAGAAAGTCTAAGCATAATCCCCACTTTTCCCTCCTGGCACTTTCCATGTGGGAGATACCGCAAGATGTTTCTGTGTATTGGGTACAGCGCTCTGCAGGGTGTTAGCAGAGACTTTCCCTGGACAGTGAAACCCTATGTCAGAGACAAAGAAAATAAGCCCCAATGTTCCTTCTAGTCATTTTCAGTGTCGGTGCCTTCTCCACGTGGTTCCTGGTTTCACTGCAGCTCTGAAGAGAATGTTAGCAAAGAGGTAACCGGGACAGTGCAAACAGTACTCAAAGACAGGGAGAGCAAGCTCTCTCTTGGCACTTTGGATGTGGGACATACAGCGAGATGTTTGCTGCTTTTACATTTGGCTGTTGGGAGATTTACAGCACAAAGATATCTAGTTGATTTGAAGCAGTTCCGAGAAAGTCTAAGCATAATCCCCACTTTTCCCTCCTGGCACTTTCCATGTGGGAGATACCGCAAGACGTTTCTGTGTATTGGGTACAGCGCTCTGCAGGGTGTTAGCAGAGATTTTCCCAGGACAGTGAAACCCTATGTCAGAGACAATGAAAAGAAGCCCCAATGTTCCTTCTAGTCATTTTCAGTGTGGGTGCCTTCTCCACGTGGTTCCTGGTTTCACAGCAGCTCTGAAGAGAATGTTAGCAAAGAGGTAACCGGGACAGTGCAAACAGTACTCAAAGACAGGGAGAGCAAGCTCTCTCTTGGCACTTTGGATGTGGGACATACAGCGAGATGTTTGCTGCTTTTACATTTGGCTGTTGGGAGATTTACAGCACAAAGATATCTAGTTGATTTGAAGCAGTTCCGAGAAAGTCTAAGCATAATCCCCACTTTTCCCTCCTGGCACTTTCCATGTGGGAGATACCGCAAGACGTTTCTGTGTATTGGGTACAGCGCTCTGCAGGGTGTTAGCAGAGATTTTCCCAGGACAGTGAAACCCTATGTCAGAGACAATGAAAAGAAGCCCCAATGTTCCTTCTAGTCATTTTCAGTGTGGGTGCCTTCTCCACGTGGTTCCTGGTTTCACAGCAGCTCTGAAGAGAATGTTAGCAAAGAGGTAACCGGGACAGTGCAAACAGTACTCAAAGACAGGGAGAGCAAGCTCTCTCTTGGCACTTTGGATGTGGGACATACAGCGAGATGTTTGCTGCTTTTACATTTGGCTGTTGGGAGATTTACAGCACAAAGATATCTAGTTGATTTGAAGCAGTTCCGAGAAAGTCTAAGCATAATCCCCACTTTTCCCTCCTGGCACTTTCCATGTGGGAGATACCGCAAGACGTTTCTGTGTATTGGGTACAGCGCTCTGCAGGGTGTTAGCAGAGACTTTCCCGGGACAGTGAAACCCTATGTCAGAGACAATGAAAAGAAGCCCCAATGTTCCTTCTAGTCATTTTCAGTGTGGGTGCCTTCTCCACGTGGTTCCTGGTTTCACAGCAGCTCTGAAGAGAATGTTAGCAAAGAGGTAACCGGGACAGTGCAAACAGTACTCAAAGACAGGGAGAGCAAGCTCTCTCTTGGCACTTTGGATGTGGGACATACAGCGAGATGTTTGCTGCTTTTACATTTGGCTGTTGGGAGATTTACAGCACAAAGATATCTAGTTGATTTGAAGCAGTTCCGAGAAAGTCTAAGCATAATCCCTACTTCTCCCTCCTGGCACTTTCCATGTGGGAGATACCGCAAGACGTTTCTGTGTATTGGGTACAGTGCTCTGCAGGGTGTTAGCAGAGACTTTCCCGGGACAGTGAAACCCTGTCAGAGACACGGAGAAGAAGCCCCAACGTTCCCTCCAGGCACTTTCAGTGTGGGTGCCTTCTCCACGTGGTTCCTGGTTTCACTACGGCTCTGAAGAGAATGTTAGCAAAGAGGTAACCGGGACAGTGCAAACAGTACTCAAAGACAGGGAGAGCAAGCTCTCTCTTGGCACTTTGGATGTGGGACATACAGCGAGATGTTTGCTGCTTTTACATTTGGCTGTTGGGAGATTTACAGCACAAAGATATCTAGTTGATTTGAAGCAGTTCCGAGAAAGTCTAAGCATAATCCCTACTTCTCCCTCCTGGCACTTTCCATGTGGGAGATACCGCAAGACGTTTCTGTGTATTGGGTACAGCGCTCTGCAGGGTGTTAGCAGAGACTTTCCCGGGACAGTGAAACCCTATGTCAGAGACACGGAGAAGAAGCCCCAACGTTCCCTCCAGGCATTTTCAGTGTGCGTGCCTTCTCCACGTGGTTCCTGGTGTCACTACGGCTCTGAAGAGAATGTTAGCAAAGAGGTAACCGGGACAGTGCAAACAGTACTCAAAGACAGGGAGAGCAAGCTCTCTCTTGGCACTTTGGATGTGGGACATACAGCGAGATGTTTGCTGCTTTTACATTTGGCTGTTGGGAGATTTACAGCACAAAGATATCTAGTTGATTTGAAGCAGTTCCGAGAAAGTCTAAGCATAATCCCCACTTTTCCCTCCTGGCACTTTCCATGTGGGAGATACCGCAAGATGTTTCTGTGTATTGGGTACAGCGCTCTGCAGGGTGTTAGCAGAGATTTTCCCGGGACAGTGAAACCCTATGTCAGAGACAATGAAAAGAAGCCCCAATGTTCCTTCTAGTCATTTTCAGTGTGGGTGCCTTCTCCACGTGGTTCCTGGTTTCACAGCAGCTCTGAAGAGAATGTTAGCAAAGAGGTAACCGGGACAGTGCAAACAGTACTCAAAGACAGGGAGAGCAAGCTCTCTCTTGGCACTTTGGATGTGGGACATACAGCGAGATGTTTGCTGCTTTTACATTTGGCTGTTGGGAGATTTACAGCACAAAGATATCTAGTTGATTTGAAGCAGTTCCGAGAAAGTCTAAGCATAATCCCCACTTTTCCCTCCTGGCACTTTCCATGTGGGAGATACCGCAAGACGTTTCTGTGTATTGGGTACAGCGCTCTGCAGGGTGTTAGCAGATACTTTCCCGGGACAGTGAAACCCTATGTCAGAGACACTGAGAAGAAGCCCCAATGTTCCTTCTAGTCATTTTCAGTGTGGGTGCCTTCTCCACGTGGTTCCTGGTTTCACAGCAGCTCTGAAGAGAATGTTAGCAAAGAGGTAACCGGGACAGTGCAAACAGTACTCAAAGACAGGGAGAGCAAGCTCTCTCTTGGCACTTTGGATGTGGGACATACAGCGAGATGTTTGCTGCTTTTACATTTGGCTGTTGGGAGATTTACAGCACAAAGATATCTAGTTGATTTGAAGCAGTTCCGAGAAAGTCTAAGCATAATCCCTACTTCTCCATCCTGGCACTTTCCGTGTGGGAGATACCGCAAGACGTTTCTGTGTATTGGGTACAGCGCTCTGCAGGGTGTTAGCAGAGACTTTCCCGGGACAGTGAAACCCTATGTCAGAGACACGGAGAAGAAGCCCCAACGTTCCCTCCAGGCATTTTCAGTGTGCGTGCCTTCTCCACGTGGTTCCTGGTTTCACTACGGCTCTGAAGAGAATGTTAGCAAAGAGGTAACCGGGACAGTGCAAACAGTACTCAAAGACAGGGAGAGCAAGCTCTCTCTTGGCACTTTGGATGTGGGACATACAGCGAGATGTTTGCTGCTTTTACATTTGGCTGTTGGGAGATTTACAGCACAAAGATATCTAGTTGATTTGAAGCAGTTCCGAGAAAGTCTAAGCATAATCCCCACTTTTCCCTCCTGGCACTTTCCATGTGGGAGATACCGCAAGATGTTTCTGTGTATTGGGTACAGCGCTCTGCAGGGTGTTAGCAGAGACTTTCCTGGGACAGTGAAACCCTATGTCAGAGACACTGAGAAGAAGCCCCAATGTTCCTTCTAGTCATTTTCAGTGTGGGTGCCTTCTCCACGTGGTTCCTGGTTTCACAGCAGCTCTGAAGAGAATGTTAGCAAAGAGGTAACCGGGACAGTGCAAACAGTACTCAAAGACAGGGAGAGCAAGCTCTCTCTTGGCACTTTGGATGTGGGACATACAGCGAGATGTTTGCTGCTTTTACATTTGGCTGTTGGGAGATTTACAGCACAAAGATATCTAGTTGATTTGAAGCAGTTCCGAGAAAGTCTAAGCATAATCCCTACTTCTCCCTCCTGGCACTTTCCATGTGGGAGATACCGCAAGACGTTTCTGTGTATTGGGTACAGCGCTCTGCAGGGTGTTAGCAGAGACTTTCCCGGGACAGTGAAACCCTATGTCAGAGACACTGAGAAGAAGCCCCAACGTTCCCTCCAGGCATTTTCAGTGTGCGTGCCTTCTCCACGTGGTTCCTGGTGTCACTACGGCTCTGAAGAGAATGTTAGCAAAGAGGTAACCGGGACAGTGCAAACAGTACTCAAAGACAGGGAGAGCAAGCTCTCTCTTGGCACTTTGGATGTGGGACATACAGCGAGATGTTTGCTGCTTTTACATTTGGCTGTTGGGAGATTTACAGCACAAAGATATCTAGTTGATTTGAAGCAGTTCCGAGAAAGTCTAAGCATAATCCCCACTTTTCCCTCCTGGCACTTTCCATGTGGGAGATACCGCAAGACGTTTCTGTGTATTGGGTACAGCGCTCTGCAGGGTGTTAGCAGAGACTTTCCCGGGACAGTGAAACCCTATGTCAGAGACAATGAAAAGAAGCCCCAATGTTCCTTCTAGTCATTTTCAGTGTGGGTGCCTTCTCCACGTGGTTCCTGGTTTCACTGCAGCTCTGAAGAGAATGTTAGCAAAGAGGTAACCGGGACAGTGCAAACAGTACTCAAAGACAGGGAGAGCAAGCTCTCTCTTGGCACTTTGGATGTGGGACATACAGCGAGATGTTTGCTGCTTTTACATTTGGCTGTTGGGAGATTTACAGCACAAAGATATCTAGTTGATTTGAAGCAGTTCCGAGAAAGTCTAAACATAATCCCCACTTTTCCCTCCTGGCACTTTCCATGTGGGAGATACCGCAAGACGTTTCTGTGTATTGGGTACAGCGCTCTGCAGGGTGTTAGCAGAGACTTTCCCGGGACAGTGAAACCCTATGTCAGAGACAATGAAAAGAAGCCCCAATGTTCCTTCTAGTCATTTTCAGTGTGGGTGCCTTCTCCACGTGGTTCCTGGTTTCACAGCAGCTCTGAAGAGAATGTTAGCAAAGAGGTAACCGGGACAGTGCAAACAGTACTCAAAGACAGGGAGAGCAAGCTCTCTCTTGGCACTTTGGATGTGGGACATACAGCGAGATGTTTGCTGCTTTTACATTTGGCTGTTGGGAGATTTACAGCACAAAGATATCTAGTTGATTTGAAGCAGTTCCGAGAAAGTCTAAGCATAATCCCCACTTTTCCCTCCTGGCACTTTCCATGTGGGAGATACCGCAAGACGTTTCTGTGTATTGGGTACAGCGCTCTGCAGGGTGTTAGCAGAGACTTTCCCGGGACAGTGAAACCCTATGTCAGAGACAATGAAAAGAAGCCCCAATGTTCCTTCTAGTCATTTTCAGTGTGGGTGCCTTCTCCACGTGGTTCCTGGTTTCACTGCAGCTCTGAAGAGAATGTTAGCAAAGAGGTAACCGGGACAGTGCAAACAGTACTCAAAGACAGGGAGAGCAAGCTCTCTCTTGGCACTTTGGATGTGGGACATACAGCGAGATGTTTGCTGCTTTTACATTTGGCTGTTGGGAGATTTACAGCACAAAGATATCTAGTTGATTTGAAGCAGTTCCGAGAAACTCTAAGCATTATCCCCACTTTTCCCTCCTGGCACTTTCCATGTGGGAGATACCGCAAGACGTTTCTGTGTATTGGGTACAGCGCTCTGCAGGGTGTTAGCAGAGACTTTCCCGGGACAGTGAAACCCTATGTCAGAGACACTGAGAAGAAGCCCCAACGTTCCTTCCAGGCACTTTCAGTGTGGGTGCCTTCTCCACGTGGTTCCTGGTTTCACTGCAGCTCTGAAGAGAATGTTAGCAAAGAGGTAACCGGGACAGTGCAAACAGTACTCAAAGACAGGGAGAGCAAGCTCTCTCTTGGCACTTTGGATGTGGGACATACAGCGAGATGTTTGCTGCTTTTACATTGGGCTGTTGGGAGATTTACAGCACAAAGATATCTAGTTGATTTGAAGCAGTTCCGAGAAAGTCTAAACATAATCCCCACTTTTCCCTCCTGGCACTTTCCATGTGGGAGATACCGCAAGACGTTTCTGTGTATTGGGTACAGCGCTCTGCAGGGTGTTAGCAGAGACTTTCCCGGGACAGTGAAACCCTATGTCAGAGACACTGAGAAGAAGCCCCAACGTTCCTTCCAGGCACTTTCAGTGTGCGCGCCTTCTCCACGTGGTTCCTGGTTTCACTGCAGCTCTGAAGAGAATGTTAGCAAAGAGGTAACCGGGACAGTGCAAACAGTACTCAAAGACAGGGAGAGCAAGCTCTCTCTTGGCACTTTGGATGTGGGACATACAGCGAGATGTTTGCTGCTTTTACATTTGGCTGTTGGGAGATTTACAGCACAAAGATATCTAGTTGATTTGAAGCAGTTCCGAGAAAGTCTAAGCATAATCCCCACTTTTCCCTCCTGGCACTTTCCATGTGGGAGATACCGCAAGATGTTTCTGTGTATTGGGTACAGCGCTCTGCAGGGTGTTAGCAGAGACTTTCCCTGGACAGTGAAACCCTATGTCAGAGACACTGAGAAGAAGCCCCAACGTTCCTTCCAGGCACTTTCAGTGTGCGCGCCTTCTCCACGTGGTTCCTGGTTTCACTGCAGCTCTGAAGAGAATGTTAGCAAAGAGGTAACCGGGACAGTGCAAACAGTACTCAAAGACAGGGAGAGCAAGCTCTCTCTTGGCACTTTGGATGTGGGACATACAGCGAGATGTTTGCTGCTTTTACATTTGGCTGTTGGGAGATTTACAGCACAAAGATATCTAGTTGATTTGAAGCAGTTCCGAGAAAGTCTAAGCATAATCCCCACTTTTCCCTCCTGGCACTTTCCATGTGGGAGATACCGCAAGACGTTTCTGTGTATTGGGTACAGCGCTCTGCAGGGTGTTAGCAGAGACTTTCCCGGGACAGTGAAACCCTATGTCAGAGACACTGAGAAGAAGCCCCAACGTTCCTTCCAGGCACTTTCAGTGTGGGTGCCTTCTCCACGTGGTTCCTGGTTTCACTGCAGCTCTGAAGAGAATGTTAGCAAAGAGGTAACCGGGACAGTGCAAACAGTACTCAAAGACAGGGAGAGCAAGCTCTCTCTTGGCACTTTGGATGTGGGACATACAGCGAGATGTTTGCTGCTTTTACATTTGGCTGTTGGGAGATTTACAGCACAAAGATATCTAGTTGATTTGAAGCAGTTCCGAGAAAGTCTAAGCATAATCCCCACTTTTCCCTCCTGGCACTTTCCATGTGGGAGATACCGCAAGACGTTTCTGTGTATTGGGTACAGCGCTCTGCAGGGTGTTAGCAGACACTTTCCCGGGACAGTGAAACCCTATGTCAGAGACACTGAGAAGAAGCCCCAACTTTCCTTCCAGGCACTTTCAGTGTGCGTGCCTTCTCCACGTGGTTCCTGGTTTCACAGCAGCTCTGAAGAGAATGTTAGCAAAGAGGTAACCGGGACAGTGCAAACAGTACTCAAAGACAGGGAGAGCAAGCTCTCTCTTGGCACTTTGGATGTGGGACATACAGCGAGATGTTTGCTGCTTTTACATTTGGCTGTTGGGAGATTTACAGCACAAAGATATCTAGTTGATTTGAAGCAGTTCCGAGAAAGTCTAAGCATTATCCCCACTTTTCCCTCCTGGCACTTTCCATGTGGGAGATACCGCAAGACGTTTCTGTGTATTGGGTACAGCGCTCTGCAGGGTGTTAGCAGAGACTTTCCCGGGACAGTGAAACCCTATGTCAGAGACACTGAGAAGAAGCCCCAATGTTCCTTCTAGTCATTTTCAGTGTCGGTGCCTTCTCCACGTGGTTCCTGGTTTCACAGCAGCTCTGAAGAGAATGTTAGCAAAGAGGTAACCGGGACAGTGCAAACAGTACTCAAAGACAGGGAGAGCAAGCTCTCTCTTGGCACTTTGGATGTGGGACATACAGCGAGATGTTTGCTGCTTTTACATTTGGCTGTTGGGAGATTTACAGCACAAAGATATCTAGTTGATTTGAAGCAGTTCCGAGAAAGTCTAAGCATAATCCCCACTTCTCCCTCCTGGCACTTTCCATGTGGGAGATACCGCAAGACGTTTCTGTGTATTGGGTACAGCGCTCTGCAGGGTGTTAGCAGAGACTTTCCCGGGACAGTGAAACCCTATGTCAGAGACACTGAGAAGAAGCCCCAACGTTCCTTCCAGGCACTTTCAGTGTGGGTGCCTTCTCCACGTGGTTCCTGGTTTCACTGCAGCTCTGAAGAGAATGTTAGCAAAGAGGTAACCGGGACAGTGCAAACAGTACTCAAAGACAGGGAGAGCAAGCTCTCTCTTGGCACTTTGGATGTGGAACATACAGCGAGATGTTTGCTGCTTTTACATTTGGCTGTTGGGAGATTTACAGCACAAAGATATCTAGTTGATTTGAAGCAGTTCCGAGAAAGTCTAAGCATAATCCCCACTTTTCCCTCCTGGCACTTTCCATGTGGGAGATACCGCAAGACGTTTCTGTATATTGGGTACAGCGCTCTGCAGGGTGTTAGCAGAGACTTTCCCGGGACAGTGGAACCCTATGTCAGAGACACTGAGAAGAAGCCCCAACGTTCCTTCCAGGCACTTTCAGTGTGCGCGCCTTCTCCACGTGGTTCCTGGTTTCACTGCAGCTCTGAAGAGAATGTTAGCAAAGAGGTAACCGGGACAGTGCAAACAGTACTCAAAGACAGGGAGAGCAAGCTCTCTCTTGGCACTTTGGATGTGGGACATACAGCGAGATGTTTGCTGCTTTTACATTTGGCTGTTGGGAGATTTACAGCACAAAGATATCTAGTTGATTTGAAGCAGTTCCGAGAAAGTCTAAGCATAATCCCCACTTTTCCCTCCTGGCACTTTCCATGTGGGAGATACCGCAAGACGTTTCTGTGTATTGGGTACAGCGCTCTGCAGGGTGTTAGCAGAGACTTTCCCGGGACAGTGAAACCCTATGTCAGAGACACTGAGAAGAAGCCCCAACGTTCCTTCCAGGCACTTTCAGTGTGGGTGCCTTCTCCACGTGGTTCCTGGTTTCACAGCAGCTCTGAAGAGAATGTTAGCAAAGAGGTAACCGGGACAGTGCAAACAGTACTCAAAGACAGGGAGAGCAAGCTCTCTCTTGGCACTTTGGATGTGGGACATACAGCGAGATGTTTGCTGCTTTTACATTTGGCTGTTGGGAGATTTACAGCACAAAGATATCTAGTTGATTTGAAGCAGTTCCGAGAAACTCTAAGCATTATCCCCACTTTTCCCTCCTGGCACTTTCCATGTGGGAGATACCGCAAGACGTTTCTGTGTATTGGGTACAGCGCTCTGCAGGGTGTTAGCAGAGACTTTCCCGGGACAGTGAAACCCTATGTCAGAGACACTGAGAAGAAGCCCCAACTTTCCTTCCAGGCACTTTCAGTGTGCGCGCCTTCTCCACGTGGTTCCTGGTTTCACTGCAGCTCTGAAGAGAATGTTAGCAAAGAGGTAACCGGGACAGTGCAAACAGTACTCAAAGACAGGGAGAGCAAGCTCTCTCTTGGCACTTTGGATGTGGGACATACAGCGAGATGTTTGCTGCTTTTACATTTGGCTGTTGGGAGATTTACAGCACAAAGATATCTAGTTGATTTGAAGCAGTTCCGAGAAAGTCTAAGCATAATCCCCACTTCTCCCTCCTGGCACTTTCCATGTGGGAGATACCGCAAGACGTTTCTGTGTATTGGGTACACCGCTCTGCAGGGTGTTAGCAGAGACTTTCCCGGGACAGTGAAACCCTATGTCAGAGACAATGAAAAGAAGCCCCAATGTTCCTTCTAGTCATTTTCAGTGTGGGTGCCTTCTCCACGTGGTTCCTGGTTTCACAGCAGCTCTGAAGAGAATGTTAGCAAAGAGTTAACCGGGACAGTGCAAACAGTACTCAAAGACAGGGAGAGCAAGCTCTCTCTTGGCACTTTGGATGTGGGACATACAGCGAGATGTTTGCTGCTTTTACATTTGGCTGTTGGGAGATTTACAGCACAAAGATATCTAGTTGATTTGAAGCAGTTCCGAGAAAGTCTAAGCATAATCCCCACTTTTCCCTCCTGGCACTTTCCATGTGGGAGATACCGCAAGACGTTTCTGTGTATTGGGTACAGCGCTCTGCAGGGTGTTAGCAGAGACTTTCCCGGGACAGTGAAACCCTATGTCAGAGACACTGAGAAGAAGCCCCAACTTTCCTTCCAGGCACTTTCAGTGTGCGTGCCTTCTCCACGTGGTTCCTGGTTTCACAGCAGCTCTGAAGAGAATGTTAGCAAAGAGGTAACCGGGACAGTGCAAACAGTACTCAAAGACAGGGAGAGCAAGCTCTCTCTTGGCACTTTGGATGTGGGACATACAGCGAGATGTTTGCTGCTTTTACATTTGGCTGTTGGGAGATTTACAGCACAAAGATATCTAGTTGATTTGAAGCAGTTCCGAGAAAGTCTAAGCATTATCCCCACTTTTCCCTCCTGGCACTTTCCATGTGGGAGATACCGCAAGACGTTTCTGTGTATTGGGTACAGCGCTCTGCAGGGTGTTAGCAGAGACTTTCCCGGGACAGTGAAACCCTATGTCAGAGACACTGAGAAGAAGCCCCAACTTTCCTTCCAGGCACTTTCAGCGTCGGTGCCTTCTCCACGTGGTTCCTGGTTTCACAGCAGCTCTGAAGAGAATGTTAGCAAAGAGGTAACCGGGACAGTGCAAACAGTACTCAAAGACAGGGAGAGCAAGCTCTCTCTTGGCACTTTGGATGTGGGACATACAGCGAGATGTTTGCTGCTTTTACATTTGGCTGTTGGGAGACTTACAGCACAAAGATATCTAGTTGATTTGAAGCAGTTCCGAGAAAGTCTAAACATAATCCCTACTTCTCCCTCCTGGCACTTTCCATGTGGGAGATACCGCAAGACGTTTCTGTGTATTGGGTACAGCGCTCTGCAGGGTGTTAGCAGAGACTTTCCCGGGACAGTGAAACCCTATGTCAGAGACACTGAGAAGAAGCCCCAACGTTCCTTCCAGGCACTTTCAGTGTGCGCGCCTTCTCCACGTGGTTCCTGGTTTCACTGCAGCTCTGAAGAGAATGTTAGCAAAGAGGTAACCGGGACAGTGCAAACAGTACTCAAAGACAGGGAGAGCAAGCTCTCTCTTGGCACTTTGGATGTGGGACATACAGCGAGATGTTTGCTGCTTTTACATTTGGCTGTTGGGAGATTTACAGCACAAAGATATCTAGTTGATTTGAAGCAGTTCCGAGAAAGTCTAAGCATAATCCCCACTTTTCCCTCCTGGCACTTTCCATGTGGGAGATACCGCAAGACGTTTCTGTGTATTGGGTACAGCGCTCTGCAGGGTGTTAGCAGAGATTTTCCCGGGACAGTGAAACCCTATGTCAGAGACAATGAAAAGAAGCCCCAATGTTCCTTCTAGTCATTTTCAGTGTGGGTGCCTTCTCCAAGTGGTTCCTGGTTTCACAGCAGCTCTGAAGAGAATGTTAGCAAAGAGGTAACCGGGACAGTGCAAACAGTACTCAAAGACAGGGAGAGCAAGCTCTCTCTTGGCACTTTGGATGTGGGACATACAGCGAGATGTTTGCTGCTTTTACATTTGGCTGTTGGGAGATTTACAGCACAAAGATATCTAGTTGATTTGAAGCAGTTCCGAGAAAGTCTAAGCATAATCCCTACTTCTCCCTCCTGGCACTTTCCAGGTGGGAGATACCGCAAGACGTTTCTGTATATTGGGTACACCGCTCTGCAGGGTGTTAGCAGAGACTTTCCCGGGACAGTGAAACCCTATGTCAGAGACAATGAAAAGAAGCCCCAATGTTCCTTCTAGTCATTTTCAGTGTGGGTGCCTTCTCCACGTGGTTCCTGGTTTCACAGCAGCTCTGAAGAGAATGTTAGCAAAGAGGTAACCGGGACAGTGCAAACAGTACTCAAAGACAGGGAGAGCAAGCTCTCTCTTGGCACTTTGGATGTGGGACATACAGCGAGATGTTTGCTGCTTTTACATTTGGCTGTTGGGAGATTTACAGCACAAAGATATCTAGTTGATTTGAAGCAGTTCCGAGAAAGTCTAAGCATAATCCCCACTTTTCCCTCCTGGCACTTTCCATGTGGGAGATACCGCAAGACGTTTCTGTGTATTGGGTACAGCGCTCTGCAGGGTGTTAGCAGAGACTTTCCCGGGACAGTGAAACCCTATGTCAGAGACACTGAGAAGAAGCCCCAACGTTCCTTCCAGGCACTTTCAGTGTGCGCGCCTTCTCCACGTGGTTCCTGGTTTCACAGCAGCTCTGAAGAGAATGTTAGCAAAGAGGTAACCGGGACAGTGCAAACAGTACTCAAAGACAGGGAGAGCAAGCTCTCTCTTGGCACTTTGGATGTGGGACATACAGCGAGATGTTTGCTGCTTTTACATTTGGCTGTTGGGAGATTTACAGCACAAAGATATCTAGTTGATTTGAAGCAGTTCCGAGAAAGTCTAAGCATAATCCCCACTTTTCCCTCCTGGCACTTTCCATGTGGGAGATACCGCAAGACGTTTCTGTGTATTGGGTACAGCGCTCTGCAGGGTGTTAGCAGAGACTTTCCCGGGACAGTGAAACCCTATGTCAGAGACACTGAGAAGAAGCCCCAACTTTCCTTCCAGGCACTTTCAGCGTCGGTGCCTTCTCCACGTGGTTCCTGGTTTCACAGCAGCTCTGAAGAGAATGTTAGCAAAGAGGTAACCGGGACAGTGCAAACAGTACTCAAAGACAGGGAGAGCAAGCTCTCTCTTGGCACTTTGGATGTGGGACATACAGCGAGATGTTTGCTGCTTTTACATTTGGCTGTTGGGAGACTTACAGCACAAAGATATCTAGTTGATTTGAAGCAGTTCCGAGAAAGTCTAAACATAATCCCTACTTCTCCCTCCTGGCACTTTCCATGTGGGAGATACCGCAAGACGTTTCTGTGTATTGGGTACAGCGCTCTGCAGGGTGTTAGCAGAGACTTTCCCGGGACAGTGAAACCCTATGTCAGAGACACTGAGAAGAAGCCCCAACGTTCCTTCCAGGCACTTTCAGTGTGCGCGCCTTCTCCACGTGGTTCCTGGTTTCACTGCAGCTCTGAAGAGAATGTTAGCAAAGAGGTAACCGGGACAGTGCAAACAGTACTCAAAGACAGGGAGAGCAAGCTCTCTCTTGGCACTTTGGATGTGGGACATACAGCGAGATGTTTGCTGCTTTTACATTTGGCTGTTGGGAGATTTACAGCACAAAGATATCTAGTTGATTTGAAGCAGTTCCGAGAAAGTCTAAGCATAATCCCCACTTTTCCCTCCTGGCACTTTCCATGTGGGAGATACCGCAAGACGTTTCTGTGTATTGGGTACAGCGCTCTGCAGGGTGTTAGCAGAGATTTTCCCGGGACAGTGAAACCCTATGTCAGAGACAATGAAAAGAAGCCCCAATGTTCCTTCTAGTCATTTTCAGTGTGGGTGCCTTCTCCACGTGGTTCCTGGTTTCACAGCAGCTCTGAAGAGAATGTTAGCAAAGAGGTAACCGGGACAGTGCAAACAGTACTCAAAGACAGGGAGAGCAAGCTCTCTCTTGGCACTTTGGATGTGGGACATACAGCGAGATGTTTGCTGCTTTTACATTTGGCTGTTGGGAGATTTACAGCACAAAGATATCTAGTTGATTTGAAGCAGTTCCGAGAAAGTCTAAGCATAATCCCTACTTCTCCCTCCTGGCACTTTCCAGGTGGGAGATACCGCAAGACGTTTCTGTATATTGGGTACACCGCTCTGCAGGGTGTTAGCAGAGACTTTCCCGGGACAGTGAAACCCTATGTCAGAGACAATGAAAAGAAGCCCCAATGTTCCTTCTAGTCATTTTCAGTGTGGGTGCCTTCTCCACGTGGTTCCTGGTTTCACAGCAGCTCTGAAGAGAATGTTAGCAAAGAGGTAACCGGGACAGTGCAAACAGTACTCAAAGACAGGGAGAGCAAGCTCTCTCTTGGCACTTTGGATGTGGGACATACAGCGAGATGTTTGCTGCTTTTACATTTGGCTGTTGGGAGATTTACAGCACAAAGATATCTAGTTGATTTGAAGCAGTTACGAGAAAGTCTAAGCATAATCCCCACTTCTCCCTCCTGGCACTTTCCATGTGGGAGATACCGCAAGACGTTTCTGTGTATTGGGTACAGCGCTCTGCAGGGTGTTAGCAGAGACTTTCCCGGGACAGTGAAACCCTATGTCAGAGACACTGAGAAGAAGCCCCAACGTTCCTTCCAGGCACTTTCAGTGTGCGCGCCTTCTCCACGTGGTTCCTGGTTTCACTGCAGCTCTGAAGAGAATGTTAGCAAAGAGGTAACCGGGACAGTGCAAACAGTACTCAAAGACAGGGAGAGCAAGCTCTCTCTTGGCACTTTGGATGTGGAACATACAGCGAGATGTTTGCTGCTTTTACATTTGGCTGTTGGGAGATTTACAGCACAAAGATATCTAGTTGATTTGAAGCAGTTCCGAGAAAGTCTAAGCATAATCCCCACTTTTCCCTCCTGGCACTTTCCATGTGGGAGATACCGCAAGACGTTTCTGTATATTGGGTACAGCGCTCTGCAGGGTGTTAGCAGAGACTTTCCCGGGACAGTGAAACCCTATGTCAGAGACACTGAGAAGAAGCCCCAACGTTCCTTCCAGGCACTTTCAGTGTGCGCGCCTTCTCCACGTGGTTCCTGGTTTCACTGCAGCTCCGAAGAGAATGTTAGCAAAGAGGTAACCGGGACAGTGCAAACAGTACTCAAAGACAGGGAGAGCAAGCTCTCTCTTGGCAATTTGGATGTGGGACATACAGCGAGATGTTTGCTGCTTTTACATTTGGCTGTTGGGAGATTTACAGCACAAAGATATCTAGTTGATTTGAAGCAGTTCCGAGAAAGTCTAAGCATAATCCCCACTTTTCCCTCCTGGCACTTTCCATGTGGGAGATACCGCAAGACGTTTCTGTGTATTGGGTACAGCGCTCTGCAGGGTGTTAGCAGAGACTTTCCCGGGACAGTGAAACCCTATGTCAGAGACACTGAGAAGAAGCCCCAACGTTCCTTCCAGGCACTTTCAGTGTGCGCGCCTTCTCCACGTGGTTCCTGGTTTCACTGCAGCTCTGAAGAGAATGTTAGCAAAGAGGTAACCGGGACAGTGCAAACAGTACTCAAAGACAGGGAGAGCAAGCTCTCTCTTGGCACTTTGGATGTGGGACATACAGCGAGATGTTTGCTGCTTTTACATTTGGCTGTTGGGAGACTTACAGCACAAAGATATCTAGTTGATTTGAAGCAGTTCCGAGAAAGTCTAAACATAATCCCTACTTCTCCCTCCTGGCACTTTCCATGTGGGAGATACCGCAAGACGTTTCTGTGTATTGGGTACAGCGCTCTGCAGGGTGTTAGCAGAGACTTTCCCGGGACAGTGAAACCCTATGTCAGAGACACTGAGAAGAAGCCCCAACGTTCCTTCCAGGCACTTTCAGTGTGCGCGCCTTCTCCACGTGGTTCCTGGTTTCACTGCAGCTCTGAAGAGAATGTTAGCAAAGAGGTAACCGGGACAGTGCAAACAGTACTCAAAGACAGGGAGAGCAAGCTCTCTCTTGGCAATTTGGATGTGGGACATACAGCGAGATGTTTGCTGCTTTTACATTTGGCTGTTGGGAGATTTACAGCACAAAGATATCTAGTTGATTTGAAGCAGTTCCGAGAAAGTCTAAGCATAATCCCCACTTTTCCCTCCTGGCACTTTCCATGTGGGAGATACCGCAAGACGTTTCTGTGTATTGGGTACAGCGCTCTGCAGGGTGTTAGCAGAGACTTTCCCGGGACAGTGAAACCCTATGTCAGAGACACTGAGAAGAAGCCCCAACTTTCCTTCCAGGCACTTTCAGTGTGCGTGCCTTCTCCACGTGGTTCCTGGTTTCACAGCAGCTCTGAAGAGAATGTTAGCAAAGAGGTAACCGGGACAGTGCAAACAGTACTCAAAGACAGGGAGAGCAAGCTCTCTCTTGGCACTTTGGATGTGGGACATACAGCGAGATGTTTGCTGCTTTTACATTTGGCTGTTGGGAGATTTACAGCACAAAGATATCTAGTTGATTTGAAGCAGTTCCGAGAAACTCTAAGCATTATCCCCACTTTTCCCTCCTGGCACTTTCCATGTGGGAGATACCGCAAGACGTTTCTGTGTATTGGGTACAGCGCTCTGCAGGGTGTTAGCAGAGACTTTCCCGGGACAGTGAAACCCTATGTCAGAGACACTGAGAAGAAGCCCCAACGTTCCTTCCAGGCACTTTCAGTGTGGGTGCCTTCTCCACGTGGTTCCTGGTTTCACTGCAGCTCTGAAGAGAATGTTAGCAAAGAGGTAACCGGGACAGTGCAAACAGTACTCAAAGACAGGGAGAGGAAGCTCTCTCTTGGCACTTTGGATGTGGGACATACAGCGAGATGTTTGCTGCTTTTACATTTGGCTGTTGGGAGATTTACAGCACAAAGATATCTAGTTGATTTGAAGCAGTTCCGAGAAAGTCTAAACATAATCCCCACTTTTCCCTCCTGGCACTTTCCATGTGGGAGATACCGCAAGACGTTTCTGTGTATTGGGTACACCGCTCTGCAGGGTGTTAGCAGAGATTTTCCCGGGACAGTGAAACCCTATGTCAGAGACAATGAAAAGAAGCCCCAATGTTCCTTCTAGTCATTTTCAGTGTGGGTGCCTTCTCCACGTGGTTCCTGGTTTCACAGCAGCTCTGAAGAGAATGTTAGCAAAGAGGTAACCGGGACAGTGCAAACAGTACTCAAAGACAGGGAGAGCAAGCTCTCTCTTGGCACTTTGGATGTGGGACATACAGCGAGATGTTTGCTGCTTTTACATTTGGCTGTTGGGAGATTTACAGCACAAAGATATCTAGTTGATTTGAAGCAGTTCCGAGAAAGTCTAAGCATAATCCCCACTTTTCCCTCCTGGCACTTTCCATGTGGGAGATACCGCAAGACGTTTCTGTGTATTGGGTACAGCGCTCTGCAGGGTGTTAGCAGAGACTTTCCCGGGACAGTGAAACCCTATGTCAGAGACACTGAGAAGAAGCCCCAACGTTCCTTCCAGGCACTTTCAGTGTGCGCACCTTCTCCACGTGGTTCCTGGTTTCACTGCAGCTCTGAAGAGAATGTTAGCAAAGAGGTAACCGGGACAGTGCAAACAGTACTCAAAGACAGGGAGAGCAAGCTCTCTCTTGGCACTTTGGATGTGGAACATACAGCGAGATGTTTGCTGCTTTTACATTTGGCTGTTGGGAGATTTACAGCACAAAGATATCTAGTTGATTTGAAGCAGTTCCGAGAAAGTCTAAGCATAATCCCCACTTTTCCCTCCTGGCACTTTCCATGTGGGAGATACAGCAAGACGTTTCTGTGTATTGGGTACAGCGCTCTGCAGGGTGTTAGCAGAGACTTTCCCGGGACAGTGAAACCCTATGTCAGAGACACTGAGAAGAAGCCCCAACTTTCCTTCCAGGCACTTTCAGTGTGGGTGCCTTCTCCACGTGGTTCCTGGTTTCACAGCAGCTCTGAAGAGAATGTTAGCAAAGAGGTAACCGGGACAGTGCAAACAGTACTCAAAGACAGGGAGAGCAAGCTCTCTCTTGGCACTTTGGATGTGGGACATACAGCGAGATGTTTGCTGCTTTTACATTTGGCTGTTGGGAGACTTACAGCACAAAGATATCTAGTTGATTTGAAGCAGTTCCGAGAAAGTCTAAACATAATCCCTACTTCTCCCTCCTGGCACTTTCCATGTGGGAGATACCGCAAGACGTTTCTGTGTATTGGGTACAGCGCTCTGCAGGGTGTTAGCAGAGACTTTCCCGGGACAGTGAAACCCTATGTCAGAGACACTGAGAAGAAGCCCCAACGTTCCTTCCAGGCACTTTCAGTGTGCGCGCCTTCTCCACGTGGTTCCTGGTTTCACTGCAGCTCTGAAGAGAATGTTAGCAAAGAGGTAACCGGGACAGTGCAAACAGTACTCAAAGACAGGGAGAGCAAGCTCTCTCCTGGCACTTTGGATGTGGGACATACAGCGAGATGTTTGCTGCTTTTACATTTGGCTGTTGGGAGATTTACAGCACAAAGATATCTAGTTGATTTGAAGCAGTTCCGAGAAAGTCTAAGCATAATCCCCACTTTTACCTCCTGGCACTTTCCATGTGGGAGATACCGCAAGACGTTTCTGTGTATTGGGTACAGCGCTCTACAGGGTGTTAGCAGAGATTTTCCCGGGACAGTGAAACCCTATGTCAGAGACAATGAAAAGAAGCCCCAATGTTCCTTCTAGTCATTTTCAGTGTGGGTGCCTTCTCCACGTGGTTCCTGGTTTCACAGCAGCTCTGAAGAGAATGTTAGCAAAGAGGTAACCGGGACAGTGCAAACAGTACTCAAAGACAGGGAGAGCAAGCTCTCTCTTGGCACTTTGGATGTGGGACATACAGCGAGATGTTTGCTGCTTTTACATTTGGCTGTTGGGAGATTTACAGCACAAAGATATCTAGTTGATTTGAAGCAGTTCCGAGAAAGTCTAAGCATAATCCCCACTTCTCCCTCCTGGCACTTTCCAGGTGGGAGATACCGCAAGACGTTTCTGTATATTGGGTACACCGCTCTGCAGGGTGTTAGCAGAGACTTTCCCGGGACAGTGAAACCCTATGTCAGAGACAATGAAAAGAAGCCCCAATGTTCCTTCTAGTCATTTTCAGTGTGGGTGCCTTCTCCACGTGGTTCCTGGTTTCACAGCAGCTCTGAAGAGAATGTTAGCAAAGAGGTAACCGGGACAGTGCAAACAGTACTCAAAGACAGGGAGAGCAAGCTCTCTCTTGGCACTTTGGATGTGGGACATACAGCGAGATGTTTGCTGCTTTTACATTTGGCTGTTGGGAGATTTACAGCACAAAGATATCTAGTTGATTTGAAGCAGTTCCGAGAAACTCTAAGCATTATCCCCACTTTTCCCTCCTGGCACTTTCCATGTGGGAGATACCGCAAGACGTTTCTGTGTATTGGGTACAGCGCTCTGCAGGGTGTTAGCAGAGACTTTCCCGGGACAGTGAAACCCTATGTCAGAGACACTGAGAAGAAGCCCCAACGTTCCTTCCAGGCACTTTCAGTGTGGGTGCCTTCTCCACGTGGTTCCTGGTTTCACTGCAGCTCTGAAGAGAATGTTAGCAAAGAGGTAACCGGGACAGTGCAAACAGTACTCAAAGACAGGGAGAGGAAGCTCTCTCTTGGCACTTTGGATGTGGGACATACAGCGAGATGTTTGCTGCTTTTACATTTGGCTGTTGGGAGATTTACAGCACAAAGATATCTAGTTGATTTGAAGCAGTTCCGAGAAAGTCTAAACATAATCCCCACTTTTCCCTCCTGGCACTTTCCATGTGGGAGATACCGCAAGACGTTTCTGTGTATTGGGTACACCGCTCTGCAGGGTGTTAGCAGAGATTTTCCCGGGACAGTGAAACCCTATGTCAGAGACAATGAAAAGAAGCCCCAATGTTCCTTCTAGTCATTTTCAGTGTGGGTGCCTTCTCCACGTGGTTCCTGGTTTCACAGCAGCTCTGAAGAGAATGTTAGCAAAGAGGTAACCGGGACAGTGCAAACAGTACTCAAAGACAGGGAGAGCAAGCTCTCTCTTGGCACTTTGGATGTGGGACATACAGCGAGATGTTTGCTGCTTTTACATTTGGCTGTTGGGAGATTTACAGCACAAAGATATCTAGTTGATTTGAAGCAGTTCCGAGAAAGTCTAAGCATAATCCCCACTTTTCCCTCCTGGCACTTTCCATGTGGGAGATACCGCAAGACGTTTCTGTGTATTGGGTACAGCGCTCTGCAGGGTGTTAGCAGAGACTTTCCCGGGACAGTGAAACCCTATGTCAGAGACACTGAGAAGAAGCCCCAACGTTCCTTCCAGGCACTTTCAGTGTGCGCACCTTCTCCACGTGGTTCCTGGTTTCACTGCAGCTCTGAAGAGAATGTTAGCAAAGAGGTAACCGGGACAGTGCAAACAGTACTCAAAGACAGGGAGAGCAAGCTCTCTCTTGGCACTTTGGATGTGGAACATACAGCGAGATGTTTGCTGCTTTTACATTTGGCTGTTGGGAGATTTACAGCACAAAGATATCTAGTTGATTTGAAGCAGTTCCGAGAAAGTCTAAGCATAATCCCCACTTTTCCCTCCTGGCACTTTCCATGTGGGAGATACAGCAAGACGTTTCTGTGTATTGGGTACAGCGCTCTGCAGGGTGTTAGCAGAGACTTTCCCGGGACAGTGAAACCCTATGTCAGAGACACTGAGAAGAAGCCCCAACTTTCCTTCCAGGCACTTTCAGTGTGGGTGCCTTCTCCACGTGGTTCCTGGTTTCACAGCAGCTCTGAAGAGAATGTTAGCAAAGAGGTAACCGGGACAGTGCAAACAGTACTCAAAGACAGGGAGAGCAAGCTCTCTCTTGGCACTTTGGATGTGGGACATACAGCGAGATGTTTGCTGCTTTTACATTTGGCTGTTGGGAGACTTACAGCACAAAGATATCTAGTTGATTTGAAGCAGTTCCGAGAAAGTCTAAACATAATCCCTACTTCTCCCTCCTGGCACTTTCCATGTGGGAGATACCGCAAGACGTTTCTGTGTATTGGGTACAGCGCTCTGCAGGGTGTTAGCAGAGACTTTCCCGGGACAGTGAAACCCTATGTCAGAGACACTGAGAAGAAGCCCCAACGTTCCTTCCAGGCACTTTCAGTGTGCGCGCCTTCTCCACGTGGTTCCTGGTTTCACTGCAGCTCTGAAGAGAATGTTAGCAAAGAGGTAACCGGGACAGTGCAAACAGTACTCAAAGACAGGGAGAGCAAGCTCTCTCCTGGCACTTTGGATGTGGGACATACAGCGAGATGTTTGCTGCTTTTACATTTGGCTGTTGGGAGATTTACAGCACAAAGATATCTAGTTGATTTGAAGCAGTTCCGAGAAAGTCTAAGCATAATCCCCACTTTTACCTCCTGGCACTTTCCATGTGGGAGATACCGCAAGACGTTTCTGTGTATTGGGTACAGCGCTCTGCAGGGTGTTAGCAGAGATTTTCCCGGGACAGTGAAACCCTATGTCAGAGACAATGAAAAGAAGCCCCAATGTTCCTTCTAGTCATTTTCAGTGTGGGTGCCTTCTCCACGTGGTTCCTGGTTTCACAGCAGCTCTGAAGAGAATGTTAGCAAAGAGGTAACCGGGACAGTGCAAACAGTACTCAAAGACAGGGAGAGCAAGCTCTCTCTTGGCACTTTGGATGTGGGACATACAGCGAGATGTTTGCTGCTTTTACATTTGGCTGTTGGGAGATTTACAGCACAAAGATATCTAGTTGATTTGAAGCAGTTCCGAGAAAGTCTAAGCATAATCCCCACTTCTCCCTCCTGGCACTTTCCAGGTGGGAGATACCGCAAGACGTTTCTGTATATTGGGTACACCGCTCTGCAGGGTGTTAGCAGAGACTTTCCCGGGACAGTGAAACCCTATGTCAGAGACAATGAAAAGAAGCCCCAATGTTCCTTCTAGTCATTTTCAGTGTGGGTGCCTTCTCCACGTGGTTCCTGGTTTCACAGCAGCTCTGAAGAGAATGTTAGCAAAGAGGTAACCGGGACAGTGCAAACAGTACTCAAAGACAGGGAGAGCAAGCTCTCTCTTGGCACTTTGGATGTGGGACATACAGCGAGATGTTTGCTGCTTTTACATTTGGCTGTTGGGAGATTTACAGCACAAAGATATCTAGTTGATTTGAAGCAGTTCCGAGAAAGTCTAAGCATAATCCCCACTTCTCCCTCCTGGCACTTTCCATGTGGGAGATACCGCAAGACGTTTCTGTGTATTGGGTACAGCGCTCTGCAGGGTGTTAGCAGAGACTTTCCCGGGACAGTGAAACCCTATGTCAGAGACACTGAGAAGAAGCCCCAACGTTCCTTCCAGGCACTTTCAGTGTGCGCGCCTTCTCCACGTGGTTCCTGGTTTCACTGCAGCTCTGAAGAGAATGTTAGCAAAGAGGTAACCGGGACAGTGCAAACAGTACTCAAAGAGAGGGAGAGCAAGCTCTCTCTTGGCACTTTGGATGTGGAACATACAGCGAGATGTTTGCTGCTTTTACATTTGGCTGTTGGGAGATTTACAGCACAAAGATATCTAGTTGATTTGAAGCAGTTCCGAGAAAGTCTAAGCATAATCCCCACTTTTCCCTCCTGGCACTTTCCATGTGGGAGATACCGCAAGACGTTTCTGTATATTGGGTACAGCGCTCTGCAGGGTGTTAGCAGAGACTTTCCCGGGACAGTGAAACCCTATGTCAGAGACACTGAGAAGAAGCCCCAACGTTCCTTCCAGGCACTTTCAGTGTGGGTGCCTTCTCCACGTGGTTCCTGGTTTCACTGCAGCTCTGAAGAGAATGTTAGCAAAGAGGTAACCGGGACAGTGCAAACAGTACTCAAAGACAGGGAGAGCAAGCTCTCTCTTGGCACTTTGGATGTGGGACATACAGCGAGATGTTTGCTGCTTTTACATTTGGCTGTTGGGAGATTTACAGCACAAAGATATCTAGTTGATTTGAAGCAGTTCCGAGAAAGTCTAAGCATAATCCCCACTTTTCCCTCCTGGCACTTTCCATGTGGGAGATACCGCAAGACGTTTCTGTGTATTGGGTACAGCGCTCTGCAGGGTGTTAGCAGAGACTTTCCCGGGACAGTGAAACCCTATGTCAGAGACAATGAAAAGAAGCCCCAATGTTCCTTCTAGTCATTTTCAGTGTGGGTGCCTTCTCCACGTGGTTCCTGGTTTCACAGCAGCTCTGAAGAGAATGTTAGCAAAGAGGTAACCGGGACAGTGCAAACAGTACTCAAAGACAGGGAGAGCAAGCTCTCTCTTGGCACTTTGGATGTGGGACATACAGCGAGATGTTTGCTGCTTTTACATTTGGCTGTTGGGAGATTTACAGCACAAAGATATCTAGTTGATTTGAAGCAGTTCCGAGAAAGTCTAAGCATAATCCCCACTTCTCCCTCCTGGCACTTTCCAGGTGGGAGATACCGCAAGACGTTTCTGTATATTGGGTACACCGCTCTGCAGGGTGTTAGCAGAGACTTTCCCGGGACAGTGAAACCCTATGTCAGAGACAATGAAAAGAAGCCCCAACTTTCCTTCTAGTCATTTTCAGTGTGGGTGCCTTCTCCACGTGGTTCCTGGTTTCACAGCAGCTCTGAAGAGAATGTTAGCAAAGAGGTAACCGGGACAGTGCAAACAGTACTCAAAGACAGGGAGAGCAAGCTCTCTCTTGGCACTTTGGATGTGGGACATACAGCGAGATGTTTGCTGCTTTTACATTTGGCTGTTGGGAGATTTACAGCACAAAGATATCTAGTTGATTTGAAGCAGTTCCGAGAAAGTCTAAGCATAATCCCCACTTCTCCCTCCTGGCACTTTCCATGTGGGAGATACCGCAAGACGTTTCTGTGTATTGGGTACAGCGCTCTGCAGGGTGTTAGCAGAGACTTTCCCGGGACAGTGAAACCCTATGTCAGAGACACGGAGAAGAAGCCCCAACGTTCCTTCCAGGCACTTTCAGTGTGCGCGCCTTCTCCACGTGGTTCCTGGTTTCACTGCAGCTCTGAAGAGAATGTTAGCAAAGAGGTAACCGGGACAGTGCAAACAGTACTCAAAGACAGGGAGAGCAAGCTCTCTCTTGGCACTTTGGATGTGGGACATACAGCGAGATGTTTGCTGCTTTTACATTTGGCTGTTGGGAGATTTACAGCACAAAGATATCTAGTTGATTTGAAGCAGTTCCGAGAAAGTCTAAGCATAATCCCCACTTTTCCCTCCTGGCACTTTCCATGTGGGAGATACCGCAAGACGTTTCTGTATATTGGGTACAGCGCTCTGCAGGGTGTTAGCAGAGACTTTCCCGGGACAGTGAAACCCTATGTCAGAGACACTGAGAAGAAGCCCCAACGTTCCTTCCAGGCACTTTCAGTGTGCGCGCCTTCTCCACGTGGTTCCTGGTTTCACTGCAGCTCTGAAGAGAATGTTAGCAAAGAGGTAACCGGGACAGTGCAAACAGTACTCAAAGACAGGGAGAGCAAGCTCTCTCTTGGCAATTTGGATGTGGGACATACAGCGAGATGTTTGCTGCTTTTACATTTGGCTGTTGGGAGATTTACAGCACAAAGATATCTAGTTGATTTGAAGCAGTTCCGAGAAAGTCTAAGCATAATCCCCACTTTTACCTCCTGGCACTTTCCATGTGGGAGATACCGCAAGACGTTTCTGTGTATTGGGTACAGCGCTCTGCAGGGTGTTAGCAGAGACTTTCCTGGGACAGTGAAACCCTATGTCAGAGACACTGAGAAGAAGCCCCAACGTTCCTTCCAGGCACTTTCAGTGTGCGCGCCTTCTCCACGTGGTTCCTGGTTTCACTGCAGCTCTGAAGAGAATGTTAGCAAAGAGGTAACCGGGACAGTGCAAACAGTACTCAAAGACAGGGAGAGCAAGCTCTCTCTTGGCACTTTGGATGTGGGACATACAGCGAGATGTTTGCTGCTTTTACATTTGGCTGTTGGGAGATTTACAGCACAAAGATATCTAGTTGATTTGAAGCAGTTCCGAGAAAGTCTAAGCATAATCCCCACTTTTCCCTCCTGGCACTTTCCATGTGGGAGATACCGCAAGACGTTTCTGTGTATTGGGTACAGCGCTCTGCAGGGTGTTAGCAGAGACTTTCCCGGGACAGTGAAACCCTATGTCAGAGACACTGAGAAGAAGCCCCAACTTTCCTTCCAGGCACTTTCAGTGTGCGCGCCTTCTCCACGTGGTTCCTGGTTTCACAGCAGCTCTGAAGAGAATGTTAGCAAAGAGGTAACCGGGACAGTGCAAACAGTACTCAAAGACAGGGAGAGCAAGCTCTCTCTTGGCACTTTGGATGTGGGACATACAGCGAGATGTTTGCTGCTTTTACATTTGGCTGTTGGGAGATTTACAGCACAAAGATATCTAGTTGATTTGAAGCAGTTCCGAGAAAGTCTAAGCATAATCCCCACTTTTACCTCCTGGCACTTTCCATGTGGGAGATACCGCAAGACGTTTCTGTGTATTGGGTACAGCGCTCTGCAGGGTGTTAGCAGATACTTTCCCGGGACAGTGAAACCCTATGTCAGAGACAATGAAAAGAAGCCCCAATGTTCCTTCTAGTCATTTTCAGTGTGGGTGCCTTCTCCACGTGGTTCCTGGTTTCACAGCAGCTCTGAAGAGAATGTTAGCAAAGAGGTAACCGGGACAGTGCAAACAGTACTCAAAGACAGGGAGAGCAAGCTCTCTCTTGGCACTTTGGATGTGGGACATACAGCGAGATGTTTGCTGCTTTTACATTTGGCTGTTGGGAGATTTACAGCACAAAGATATCTAGTTGATTTGAAGCAGTTCCGAGAAAGTCTAAGCATAATCCCCACTTCTCCCTCCTGGCACTTTCCAGGTGGGAGATACCGCAAGACGTTTCTGTATATTGGGTACAGCGCTCTGCAGGGTGTTAGCAGAGACTTTCCCGGGACAGTGAAACCCTATGTCAGAGACAATGAAAAGAAGCCCCAATGTTCCTTCTAGTCATTTTCAGTGTGGGTGCCTTCTCCACGTGGTTCCTGGTTTCACAGCAGCTCTGAAGAGAATGTTAGCAAAGAGGTAACCGGGACAGTGCAAACAGTACTCAAAGACAGGGAGAGCAAGCTCTCTCTTGGCACTTTGGATGTGGGACATACAGCGAGATGTTTGCTGCTTTTACATTTGGCTGTTGGGAGATTTACAGCACAAAGATATCTAGTTGATTTGAAGCAGTTCCGAGAAAGTCTAAGCATAATCCCCACTTCTCCCTCCTGGCACTTTCCATGTGGGAGATACCGCAAGACGTTTCTGTGTATTGGGTACAGCGCTCTGCAGGGTGTTAGCAGACACTTTCCCGGGACAGTGAAACCCTATGTCAGAGACACTGAGAAGAAGCCCCAACGTTCCTTCCAGGCACTTTCAGTGTGGGTGCCTTCTCCACGTGGTTCCTGGTTTCACAGCAGCTCTGAAGAGAATGTTAGCAAAGAGGTAACCGGGACAGTGCAAACAGTACTCAAAGACAGGGAGAGCAAGCTCTCTCTTGGCACTTTGGATGTGGGACATACAGCGAGATGTTTGCTGCTTTTACATTTGGCTGTTGGGAGATTTACAGCACAAAGATATCTAGTTGATTTGAAGCAGTTCCGAGAAAGTCTAAGCATAATCCCCACTTTTCCCTCCTGGCACTTTCCATGTGGGAGATACCGCAAGACGTTTCTGTGTATTGGGTACAGCGCTCTGCAGGGTGTTAGCAGAGACTTTCCCGGGACAGTGAAACCCTATGTCAGAGACACTGAGAAGAAGCCCCAACTTTCCTTCCAGGCACTTTCAGTGTGCGTGCCTTCTCCACGTGGTTCCTGGTTTCACAGCAGCTCTGAAGAGAATGTTAGCAAAGAGGTAACCGGGACAGTGCAAACAGTACTCAAAGACAGGGAGAGCAAGCTCTCTCTTGGCACTTTGGATGTGGGACATACAGCGAGATGTTTGCTGCTTTTACATTTGGCTGTTGGGAGATTTACAGCACAAAGATATCTAGTTGATTTGAAGCAGTTCTGAGAAAGTCTAAGCATTATCCCCACTTTTCCCTCCTGGCACTTTCCATGTGGGAGATACCGCAAGACGTTTCTGTGTATTGGGTACAGCGCTCTGCAGGGTGTTAGCAGAGACTTTCCCGGGACAGTGAAACCCTATGTCAGAGACACTGAGAAGAAGCCCCAACGTTCCTTCCAGGCACTTTCAGTGTGGGTGCCTTCTCCACGTGGTTCCTGGTTTCACTGCAGCTCTGAAGAGAATGTTAGCAAAGAGGTAACCGGGACAGTGCAAACAGTACTCAAAGACAGGGAGAGCAAGCTCTCTCTTGGCACTTTGGATGTGGGACATACAGCGAGATGTTTGCTGCTTTTACATTTGGCTGTTGGGAGACTTACAGCACAAAGATATCTAGTTGATTTGAAGCAGTTCCGAGAAAGTCTAAACATAATCCCTACTTCTCCCTCCTGGCACTTTCCATGTGGGAGATACCGCAAGACGTTTCTGTGTATTGGGTACAGCGCTCTGCAGGGTGTTAGCAGAGACTTTCCCGGGACAGTGAAACCCTATGTCAGAGACACTGAGAAGAAGCCCCAACGTTCCTTCCAGGCACTTTCAGTGTGCGCGCCTTCTCCACGTGGTTCCTGGTTTCACTGCAGCTCTGAAGAGAATGTTAGCAAAGAGGTAACCGGGACAGTGCAAACAGTACTCAAAGACAGGGAGAGCAAGCTCTCTCTTGGCACTTTGGATGTGGGACATACAGCGAGATGTTTGCTGCTTTTACATTTGGCTGTTGGGAGATTTACAGCACAAAGATATCTAGTTGATTTGAAGCAGTTCCGAGAAAGTCTAAGCATAATCCCCACTTTTCCCTCCTGGCACTTTCCATGTGGGAGATACCGCAAGACGTTTCTGTGTATTGGGTACAGCGCTCTGCAGGGTGTTAGCAGAGACTTTCCCGGGACAGTGAAACCCTATGTCAGAGACACTGAGAAGAAGCCCCAACTTTCCTTCCAGGCACTTTCAGTGTGCGCGCCTTCTCCACGTGGTTCCTGGTTTCACAGCAGCTCTGAAGAGAATGTTAGCAAAGAGGTAACCGGGACAGTGCAAACAGTACTCAAAGACAGGGAGAGCAAGCTCTCTCTTGGCAATTTGGATGTGGGACATACAGCGAGATGTTTGCTGCTTTTACATTTGGCTGTTGGGAGATTTACAGCACAAAGATATCTAGTTGATTTGAAGCAGTTCCGAGAAAGTCTAAGCATAATCCCCACTTTTCCCTCCTGGCACTTTCCATGTGGGAGATACCGCAAGACGTTTCTGTGTATTGGGTACAGCGCTCTGCAGGGTGTTAGCAGACACTTTCCCGGGACAGTGAAACCCTATGTCAGAGACACTGAGAAGAAGCCCCAACTTTCCTTCCAGGCACTTTCAGTGTGCGCGCCTTCTCCACGTGGTTCCTGGTTTCACAGCAGCTCTGAAGAGAATGTTAGCAAAGAGGTAACCGGGACAGTGCAAACAGTACTCAAAGACAGGGAGAGCAAGCTCTCTCTTGGCACTTTGGATGTGGGACATACAGCGAGATGTTTGCTGCTTTTACATTTGGCTGTTGGGAGATTTACAGCACAAAGATATCTAGTTGATTTGAAGCAGTTCCGAGAAAGTCTAAGCATAATCCCCACTTCTCCCTCCTGGCACTTTCCAGGTGGGAGATACCGCAAGACGTTTCTGTATATTGGGTACACCGCTCTGCAGGGTGTTAGCAGAGACTTTCCCGGGACAGTGAAACCCTATGTCAGAGACAATGAAAAGAAGCCCCAACTTTCCTTCTAGTCATTTTCAGTGTGGGTGCCTTCTCCACGTGGTTCCTGGTTTCACAGCAGCTCTGAAGAGAATGTTAGCAAAGAGGTAACCGGGACAGTGCAAACAGTACTCAAAGACAGGGAGAGCAAGCTCTCTCTTGGCACTTTGGATGTGGGACATACAGCGAGATGTTTGCTGCTTTTACATTTGGCTGTTGGGAGATTTACAGCACAAAGATATCTAGTTGATTTGAAGCAGTTCCGAGAAAGTCTAAGCATAATCCCCACTTCTCCCTCCTGGCACTTTCCATGTGGGAGATACCGCAAGACGTTTCTGTGTATTGGGTACAGCGCTCTGCAGGGTGTTAGCAGAGACTTTCCCGGGACAGTGAAACCCTATGTCAGAGACACGGAGAAGAAGCCCCAACGTTCCTTCCAGGCACTTTCAGTGTGCGCGCCTTCTCCACGTGGTTCCTGGTTTCACTGCAGCTCTGAAGAGAATGTTAGCAAAGAGGTAACCGGGACAGTGCAAACAGTACTCAAAGACAGGGAGAGCAAGCTCTCTCGGCACTTTGGATGTGGGACATACAGCGAGATGTTTGCTGCTTTTACATTTGGCTGTTGGGAGATTTACAGCACAAAGATATCTAGTTGATTTGAAGCAGTTCCGAGAAAGTCTAAGCATAATCCCCACTTTTCCCTCCTGGCACTTTCCATGTGGGAGATACCGCAAGACGTTTCTGTATATTGGGTACAGCGCTCTGCAGGGTGTTAGCAGAGACTTTCCCGGGACAGTGAAACCCTATGTCAGAGACACTGAGAAGAAGCCCCAACGTTCCTTCCAGGCACTTTCAGTGTGCGCGCCTTCTCCACGTGGTTCCTGGTTTCACTGCAGCTCTGAAGAGAATGTTAGCAAAGAGGTAACCGGGACAGTGCAAACAGTACTCAAAGACAGGGAGAGCAAGCTCTCTCTTGGCAATTTGGATGTGGGACATACAGCGAGATGTTTGCTGCTTTTACATTTGGCTGTTGGGAGATTTACAGCACAAAGATATCTAGTTGATTTGAAGCAGTTCCGAGAAAGTCTAAGCATAATCCCCACTTTTACCTCCTGGCACTTTCCATGTGGGAGATACCGCAAGACGTTTCTGTGTATTGGGTACAGCGCTCTGCAGGGTGTTAGCAGAGACTTTCCTGGGACAGTGAAACCCTATGTCAGAGACACTGAGAAGAAGCCCCAACGTTCCTTCCAGGCACTTTCAGTGTGCGCGCCTTCTCCACGTGGTTCCTGGTTTCACTGCAGCTCTGAAGAGAATGTTAGCAAAGAGGTAACCGGGACAGTGCAAACAGTACTCAAAGACAGGGAGAGCAAGCTCTCTCTTGGCACTTTGGATGTGGGACATACAGCGAGATGTTTGCTGCTTTTACATTTGGCTGTTGGGAGATTTACAGCACAAAGATATCTAGTTGATTTGAAGCAGTTCCGAGAAAGTCTAAGCATAATCCCCACTTTTCCCTCCTGGCACTTTCCATGTGGGAGATACCGCAAGACGTTTCTGTGTATTGGGTACAGCGCTCTGCAGGGTGTTAGCAGACACTTTCCCGGGACAGTGAAACCCTATGTCAGAGACACTGAGAAGAAGCCCCAACTTTCCTTCCAGGCACTTTCAGTGTGCGCGCCTTCTCCACGTGGTTCCTGGTTTCACAGCAGCTCTGAAGAGAATGTTAGCAAAGAGGTAACCGGGACAGTGCAAACAGTACTCAAAGACAGGGAGAGCAAGCTCTCTCTTGGCACTTTGGATGTGGGACATACAGCGAGATGTTTGCTGCTTTTACATTTGGCTGTTGGGAGATTTACAGCACAAAGATATCTAGTTGATTTGAAGCAGTTCCGAGAAAGTCTAAGCATAATCCCCACTTTTACCTCCTGGCACTTTCCATGTGGGAGATACCGCAAGACGTTTCTGTGTATTGGGTACAGCGCTCTGCAGGGTGTTAGCAGATACTTTCCCGGGACAGTGAAACCCTATGTCAGAGACAATGAAAAGAAGCCCCAATGTTCCTTCTAGTCATTTTCAGTGTGGGTGCCTTCTCCACGTGGTTCCTGGTTTCACAGCAGCTCTGAAGAGAATGTTAGCAAAGAGGTAACCGGGACAGTGCAAACAGTACTCAAAGACAGGGAGAGCAAGCTCTCTCTTGGCACTTTGGATGTGGGACATACAGCGAGATGTTTGCTGCTTTTACATTTGGCTGTTGGGAGATTTACAGCACAAAGATATCTAGTTGATTTGAAGCAGTTCCGAGAAAGTCTAAGCATAATCCCCACTTCTCCCTCCTGGCACTTTCCAGGTGGGAGATACCGCAAGACGTTTCTGTATATTGGGTACAGCGCTCTGCAGGGTGTTAGCAGAGACTTTCCCGGGACAGTGAAACCCTATGTCAGAGACAATGAAAAGAAGCCCCAATGTTCCTTCTAGTCATTTTCAGTGTGGGTGCCTTCTCCACGTGGTTCCTGGTTTCACAGCAGCTCTGAAGAGAATGTTAGCAAAGAGGTAACCGGGACAGTGCAAACAGTACTCAAAGACAGGGAGAGCAAGCTCTCTCTTGGCACTTTGGATGTGGGACATACAGCGAGATGTTTGCTGCTTTTACATTTGGCTGTTGGGAGATTTACAGCACAAAGATATCTAGTTGATTTGAAGCAGTTCCGAGAAAGTCTAAGCATAATCCCCACTTCTCCCTCCTGGCACTTTCCATGTGGGAGATACCGCAAGACGTTTCTGTGTATTGGGTACAGCGCTCTGCAGGGTGTTAGCAGACACTTTCCCGGGACAGTGAAACCCTATGTCAGAGACACTGAGAAGAAGCCCCAACGTTCCTTCCAGGCACTTTCAGTGTGGGTGCCTTCTCCACGTGGTTCCTGGTTTCACAGCAGCTCTGAAGAGAATGTTAGCAAAGAGGTAACCGGGACAGTGCAAACAGTACTCAAAGACAGGGAGAGCAAGCTCTCTCTTGGCACTTTGGATGTGGGACATACAGCGAGATGTTTGCTGCTTTTACATTTGGCTGTTGGGAGATTTACAGCACAAAGATATCTAGTTGATTTGAAGCAGTTCCGAGAAAGTCTAAGCATAATCCCCACTTTTCCCTCCTGGCACTTTCCATGTGGGAGATACCGCAAGACGTTTCTGTGTATTGGGTACAGCGCTCTGCAGGGTGTTAGCAGAGACTTTCCCGGGACAGTGAAACCCTATGTCAGAGACACTGAGAAGAAGCCCCAACTTTCCTTCCAGGCACTTTCAGTGTGCGTGCCTTCTCCACGTGGTTCCTGGTTTCACAGCAGCTCTGAAGAGAATGTTAGCAAAGAGGTAACCGGGACAGTGCAAACAGTACTCAAAGACAGGGAGAGCAAGCTCTCTCTTGGCACTTTGGATGTGGGACATACAGCGAGATGTTTGCTGCTTTTACATTTGGCTGTTGGGAGATTTACAGCACAAAGATATCTAGTTGATTTGAAGCAGTTCCGAGAAAGTCTAAGCATTATCCCCACTTTTCCCTCCTGGCACTTTCCATGTGGGAGATACCGCAAGACGTTTCTGTGTATTGGGTACAGCGCTCTGCAGGGTGTTAGCAGAGACTTTCCCGGGACAGTGAAACCCTATGTCAGAGACACTGAGAAGAAGCCCCAACGTTCCTTCCAGGCACTTTCAGTGTGGGTGCCTTCTCCACGTGGTTCCTGGTTTCACTGCAGCTCTGAAGAGAATGTTAGCAAAGAGGTAACCGGGACAGTGCAAACAGTACTCAAAGACAGGGAGAGCAAGCTCTCTCTTGGCACTTTGGATGTGGGACATACAGCGAGATGTTTGCTGCTTTTACATTTGGCTGTTGGGAGACTTACAGCACAAAGATATCTAGTTGATTTGAAGCAGTTCCGAGAAAGTCTAAACATAATCCCTACTTCTCCCTCCTGGCACTTTCCATGTGGGAGATACCGCAAGACGTTTCTGTGTATTGGGTACAGCGCTCTGCAGGGTGTTAGCAGAGACTTTCCCGGGACAGTGAAACCCTATGTCAGAGACACTGAGAAGAAGCCCCAACGTTCCTTCCAGGCACTTTCAGTGTGCGCGCCTTCTCCACGTGGTTCCTGGTTTCACTGCAGCTCTGAAGAGAATGTTAGCAAAGAGGTAACCGGGACAGTGCAAACAGTACTCAAAGACAGGGAGAGCAAGCTCTCTCTTGGCACTTTGGATGTGGGACATACAGCGAGATGTTTGCTGCTTTTACATTTGGCTGTTGGGAGATTTACAGCACAAAGATATCTAGTTGATTTGAAGCAGTTCCGAGAAAGTCTAAGCATAATCCCCACTTTTCCCTCCTGGCACTTTCCATGTGGGAGATACCGCAAGACGTTTCTGTGTATTGGGTACAGCGCTCTGCAGGGTGTTAGCAGAGACTTTCCCGGGACAGTGAAACCCTATGTCAGAGACACTGAGAAGAAGCCCCAACTTTCCTTCCAGGCACTTTCAGTGTGCGCGCCTTCTCCACGTGGTTCCTGGTTTCACAGCAGCTCTGAAGAGAATGTTAGCAAAGAGGTAACCGGGACAGTGCAAACAGTACTCAAAGACAGGGAGAGCAAGCTCTCTCTTGGCAATTTGGATGTGGGACATACAGCGAGATGTTTGCTGCTTTTACATTTGGCTGTTGGGAGATTTACAGCACAAAGATATCTAGTTGATTTGAAGCAGTTCCGAGAAAGTCTAAGCATAATCCCCACTTTTCCCTCCTGGCACTTTCCATGTGGGAGATACCGCAAGACGTTTCTGTGTATTGGGTACAGCGCTCTGCAGGGTGTTAGCAGACACTTTCCCGGGACAGTGAAACCCTATGTCAGAGACACTGAGAAGAAGCCCCAACTTTCCTTCCAGGCACTTTCAGTGTGCGCGCCTTCTCCACGTGGTTCCTGGTTTCACAGCAGCTCTGAAGAGAATGTTAGCAAAGAGGTAACCGGGACAGTGCAAACAGTACTCAAAGACAGGGAGAGCAAGCTCTCTCTTGGCACTTTGGATGTGGGACATACAGCGAGATGTTTGCTGCTTTTACATTTGGCTGTTGGGAGATTTACAGCACAAAGATATCTAGTTGATTTGAAGCAGTTCCGAGAAAGTCTAAGCATAATCCCCACTTCTCCCTCCTGGCACTTTCCAGGTGGGAGATACCGCAAGACGTTTCTGTATATTGGGTACACCGCTCTGCAGGGTGTTAGCAGAGACTTTCCCGGGACAGTGAAACCCTATGTCAGAGACAATGAAAAGAAGCCCCAATGTTCCTTCTAGTCATTTTCAGTGTGGGTGCCTTCTCCACGTGGTTCCTGGTTTCACAGCAGCTCTGAAGAGAATGTTAGCAAAGAGGTAACCGGGACAGTGCAAACAGTACTCAAAGACAGGGAGAGCAAGCTCTCTCTTGGCACTTTGGATGTGGGACATACAGCGAGATGTTTGCTGCTTTTACATTTGGCTGTTGGGAGATTTACAGCACAAAGATATCTAGTTGATTTGAAGCAGTTCCGAGAAAGTCTAAGCATAATCCCCACTTCTCCCTCCTGGCACTTTCCATGTGGGAGATACCGCAAGACGTTTCTGTGTATTGGGTACAGCGCTCTGCAGGGTGTTAGCAGAGACTTTCCCGGGACAGTGAAACCCTATGTCAGAGACACTGAGAAGAAGCCCCAACGTTCCTTCCAGGCACTTTCAGTGTGCGCGCCTTCTCCACGTGGTTCCTGGTTTCACTGCAGCTCTGAAGAGAATGTTAGCAAAGAGGTAACCGGGACAGTGCAAACAGTACTCAAAGACAGGGAGAGCAAGCTCTCTCTTGGCACTTTGGATGTGGGACATACAGCGAGATGTTTGCTGCTTTTACATTTGGCTGTTGGGAGACTTACAGCACAAAGATATCTAGTTGATTTGAAGCAGTTCCGAGAAAGTCTAAACATAATCCCCACTTCTCCCTCCTGGCACTTTCCATGTGGGAGATACCGCAAGACGTTTCTGTGTATTGGGTACAGCGCTCTGCAGGGTGTTAGCAGAGACTTTCCCGGGACAGTGAAACCCTATGTCAGAGACACTGAGAAGAAGCCCCAACGTTCCTTCCAGGCACTTTCAGTGTGCGCGCCTTCTCCACGTGGTTCCTGGTTTCACTGCAGCTCTGAAGAGAATGTTAGCAAAGAGGTAACCGGGACAGTGCAAACAGTACTCAAAGACAGGGAGAGCAAGCTCTCTCTTGGCACTTTGGATGTGGGACATACAGCGAGATGTTTGCTGCTTTTACATTTGGCTGTTGGGAGATTTACAGCACAAAGATATCTAGTTGATTTGAAGCAGTTCCGAGAAAGTCTAAGCATAATCCCCACTTTTCCCTCCTGGCACTTTCCATGTGGGAGATACCGCAAGACGTTTCTGTGTATTGGGTACAGCGCTCTGCAGGGTGTTAGCAGAGACTTTCCCGGGACAGTGAAACCCTATGTCAGAGACACTGAGAAGAAGCCCCAACTTTCCTTCCAGGCACTTTCAGTGTGCGCGCCTTCTCCACGTGGTTCCTGGTTTCACAGCAGCTCTGAAGAGAATGTTAGCAAAGAGGTAACCGGGACAGTGCAAACAGTACTCAAAGACAGGGAGAGCAAGCTCTCTCTTGGCAATTTGGATGTGGGACATACAGCGAGATGTTTGCTGCTTTTACATTTGGCTGTTGGGAGATTTACAGCACAAAGATATCTAGTTGATTTGAAGCAGTTCCGAGAAAGTCTAAGCATAATCCCCACTTTTCCCTCCTGGCACTTTCCATGTGGGAGATACCGCAAGACGTTTCTGTGTATTGGGTACAGCGCTCTGCAGGGTGTTAGCAGACACTTTCCCGGGACAGTGAAACCCTATGTCAGAGACACTGAGAAGAAGCCCCAACTTTCCTTCCAGGCACTTTCAGTGTGCGCGCCTTCTCCACGTGGTTCCTGGTTTCACAGCAGCTCTGAAGAGAATGTTAGCAAAGAGGTAACCGGGACAGTGCAAACAGTACTCAAAGACAGGGAGAGCAAGCTCTCTCTTGGCACTTTGGATGTGGGACATACAGCGAGATGTTTGCTGCTTTTACATTTGGCTGTTGGGAGATTTACAGCACAAAGATATCTAGTTGATTTGAAGCAGTTCCGAGAAAGTCTAAGCATAATCCCCACTTCTCCCTCCTGGCACTTTCCAGGTGGGAGATACCGCAAGACGTTTCTGTATATTGGGTACACCGCTCTGCAGGGTGTTAGCAGAGACTTTCCCGGGACAGTGAAACCCTATGTCAGAGACAATGAAAAGAAGCCCCAATGTTCCTTCTAGTCATTTTCAGTGTGGGTGCCTTCTCCACGTGGTTCCTGGTTTCACAGCAGCTCTGAAGAGAATGTTAGCAAAGAGGTAACCGGGACAGTGCAAACAGTACTCAAAGACAGGGAGAGCAAGCTCTCTCTTGGCACTTTGGATGTGGGACATACAGCGAGATGTTTGCTGCTTTTACATTTGGCTGTTGGGAGATTTACAGCACAAAGATATCTAGTTGATTTGAAGCAGTTCCGAGAAAGTCTAAGCATAATCCCCACTTCTCCCTCCTGGCACTTTCCATGTGGGAGATACCGCAAGACGTTTCTGTGTATTGGGTACAGCGCTCTGCAGGGTGTTAGCAGAGACTTTCCCGGGACAGTGAAACCCTATGTCAGAGACACTGAGAAGAAGCCCCAACGTTCCTTCCAGGCACTTTCAGTGTGCGCGCCTTCTCCACGTGGTTCCTGGTTTCACTGCAGCTCTGAAGAGAATGTTAGCAAAGAGGTAACCGGGACAGTGCAAACAGTACTCAAAGACAGGGAGAGCAAGCTCTCTCTTGGCAATTTGGATGTGGGACATACAGCGAGATGTTTGCTGCTTTTACATTTGGCTGTTGGGAGATTTACAGCACAAAGATATCTAGTTGATTTGAAGCAGTTCCGAGAAAGTCTAAGCATAATCCCCACTTTTCTCTCCTGGCACTTTCCATGTGGGAGATACCGCAAGACGTTTCTGTGTATTGGGTACAGCGCTCTGCAGGGTGTTAGCAGAGACTTTCCCGGGACAGTGAAACCCTATGTCAGAGACACTGAGAAGAAGCCCCAACTTTCCTTCCAGGCACTTTCAGTGTGCGTGCCTTCTCCACGTGGTTCCTGGTTTCACAGCAGCTCTGAAGAGAATGTTAGCAAAGAGGTAACCGGGACAGTGCAAACAGTACTCAAAGACAGGGAGAGCAAGCTCTCTCTTGGCACTTTGGATGTGGGACATACAGCGAGATGTTTGCTGCTTTTACATTTGGCTGTTGGGAGATTTACAGCACAAAGATATCTAGTTGATTTGAAGCAGTTCCGAGAAAGTCTAAGCATTATCCCCACTTTTCCCTCCTGGCACTTTCCATGTGGGAGATACCGCAAGACGTTTCTGTGTATTGGGTACAGCGCTCTGCAGGGTGTTAGCAGAGACTTTCCCGGGACAGTGAAACCCTATGTCAGAGACACTGAGAAGAAGCCCCAACGTTCCTTCCAGGCACTTTCAGTGTGCGCGCCTTCTCCACGTGGTTCCTGGTTTCACTGCAGCTCTGAAGAGAATGTTAGCAAAGAGGTAACCGGGACAGTGCAAACAGTACTCAAAGACAGGGAGAGCAAGCTCTCTCTTGGCAATTTGGATGTGGGACATACAGCGAGATGTTTGCTGCTTTTACATTTGGCTGTTGGGAGATTTACAGCACAAAGATATCTAGTTGATTTGAAGCAGTTCCGAGAAAGTCTAAGCATAATCCCCACTTTTCTCTCCTGGCACTTTCCATGTGGGAGATACCGCAAGACGTTTCTGTGTATTGGGTACAGCGCTCTGCAGGGTGTTAGCAGAGACTTTCCCGGGACAGTGAAACCCTATGTCAGAGACACTGAGAAGAAGCCCCAACTTTCCTTCCAGGCACTTTCAGTGTGCGCGCCTTCTCCACGTGGTTCCTGGTTTCACAGCAGCTCTGAAGAGAATGTTAGCAAAGAGGTAACCGGGACAGTGCAAACAGTACTCAAAGACAGGGAGAGCAAGCTCTCTCTTGGCACTTTGGATGTGGGACATACAGCGAGATGTTTGCTGCTTTTACATTTGGCTGTTGGGAGATTTACAGCACAAAGATATCTAGTTGATTTGAAGCAGTTCCGAGAAAGTCTAAGCATTATCCCCACTTTTCCCTCCTGGCACTTTCCATGTGGGAGATACCGCAAGACGTTTCTGTGTATTGGGTACAGCGCTCTGCAGGGTGTTAGCAGAGACTTTCCCGGGACAGTGAAACCCTATGTCAGAGACACTGAGAAGAAGCCCCAACGTTCCTTCCAGGCACTTTCAGTGTGCGCGCCTTCTCCACGTGGTTCCTGGTTTCACTGCAGCTCTGAAGAGAATGTTAGCAAAGAGGTAACCGGGACAGTGCAAACAGTACTCAAAGACAGGGAGAGCAAGCTCTCTCTTGGCACTTTGGATGTGGGACATACAGCGAGATGTTTGCTGCTTTTACATTTGGCTGTTGGGAGACTTACAGCACAAAGATATCTAGTTGATTTGAAGCAGTTCCGAGAAAGTCTAAGCATAATCCCCACTTTTCCCTCCTGGCACTTTCCATGTGGGAGATACCGCAAGACGTTTCTGTGTATTGGGTACAGCGCTCTGCAGGGTGTTAGCAGAGACTTTCCCGGGACAGTGAAACCCTATGTCAGAGACACTGAGAAGAAGCCCCAACGTTCCTTCCAGGCACTTTCAGTGTGCGCGCCTTCTCCACGTGGTTCCTGGTTTCACTGCAGCTCTGAAGAGAATGTTAGCAAAGAGGTAACCGGGACAGTGCAAACAGTACTCAAAGACAGGGAGAGCAAGCTCTCTCTTGGCAATTTGGATGTGGGACATACAGCGAGATGTTTGCTGCTTTTACATTTGGCTGTTGGGAGATTTACAGCACAAAGATATCTAGTTGATTTGAAGCAGTTCCGAGAAAGTCTAAGCATAATCCCCACTTTTCCCTCCTGGCACTTTCCATGTGGGAGATACCGCAAGACGTTTCTGTGTATTGGGTACAGCGCTCTGCAGGGTGTTAGCAGAGACTTTCCCGGGACAGTGAAACCCTATGTCAGAGACACTGAGAAGAAGCCCCAACTTTCCTTCCAGGCACTTTCAGTGTGCGTGCCTTCTCCACGTGGTTCCTGGTTTCACAGCAGCTCTGAAGAGAATGTTAGCAAAGAGGTAACCGGGACAGTGCAAACAGTACTCAAAGACAGGGAGAGCAAGCTCTCTCTTGGCACTTTGGATGTGGGACATACAGCGAGATGTTTGCTGCTTTTACATTTGGCTGTTGGGAGATTTACAGCACAAAGATATCTAGTTGATTTGAAGCAGTTCCGAGAAAGTCTAAGCATTATCCCCATTTTCCCTCCTGGCACTTTCCATGTGGGAGATACCGCAAGACGTTTCTGTGTATTGGGTACAGCGCTCTGCAGGGTGTTAGCAGAGACTTTCCCGGGACAGTGAAACCCTATGTCAGAGACACTGAGAAGAAGCCCCAACTTTCCTTCCAGGCACTTTCAGTGTGCGCGCCTTCTCCACGTGGTTCCTGGTTTCACTGCAGCTCTGAAGAGAATGTTAGCAAAGAGGTAACCGGGACAGTGCAAACAGTACTCAAAGACAGGGAGAGCAAGCTCTCTCCTGGCAATTTGGATGTGGGACATACAGCGAGATGTTTGCTGCTTTTACATTTGGCTGTTGGGAGATTTACAGCACAAAGATATCTAGTTGATTTGAAGCAGTTCCGAGAAAGTCTAAACATAATCCCTACTTTTCCCTCCTGGCACTTTCCATGTGGGAGATACCGCAAGACGTTTCTGTGTATTGGGTACAGCGCTCTGCAGGGTGTTAGCAGAGACTTTCCCGGGACAGTGAAACCCTATGTCAGAGACACTGAGAAGAAGCCCCAACTTTCCTTCCAGGCACTTTCAGTGTGCGCGCCTTCTCCACGTGGTTCCTGGTTTCACAGCAGCTCTGAAGAGAATGTTAGCAAAGAGGTAACCGGGACAGTGCAAACAGTACTCAAAGACAGGGAGAGCAAGCTCTCTCTTGGCACTTTGGATGTGGGACATACAGCGAGATGTTTGCTGCTTTTACATTTGGCTGTTGGGAGATTTACAGCACAAAGATATCTAGTTGATTTGAAGCAGTTCCGAGAAAGTCTAAGCATAATCCCCACTTTTACCTCCTGGCACTTTCCATGTGGGAGATACCGCAAGACGTTTCTGTGTATTGGGTACAGCGCTCTGCAGGGTGTTAGCAGAGATTTTCCCGGGACAGTGAAACCCTATGTCAGAGACAATGAAAAGAAGCCCCAATGTTCCTTCTAGTCATTTTCAGTGTGGGTGCCTTCTCCACGTGGTTCCTGGTTTCACAGCAGCTCTGAAGAGAATGTTAGCAAAGAGGTAACCGGGACAGTGCAAACAGTACTCAAAGACAGGGAGAGCAAGCTCTCTCTTGGCACTTTGGATGTGGGACATACAGCGAGATGTTTGCTGCTTTTACATTTGGCTGTTGGGAGATTTACAGCACAAAGATATCTAGTTGATTTGAAGCAGTTCCGAGAAAGTCTAAGCATAATCCCCACTTCTCCCTCCTGGCACTTTCCAGGTGGGAGATACCGCAAGACGTTTCTGTATATTGGGTACACCGCTCTGCAGGGTGTTAGCAGAGACTTTCCCGGGACAGTGAAACCCTATGTCAGAGACAATGAAAAGAAGCCCCAATGTTCCTTCTAGTCATTTTCAGTGTGGGTGCCTTCTCCACGTGGTTCCTGGTTTCACAGCAGCTCTGAAGAGAATGTTAGCAAAGAGGTAACCGGGACAGTGCAAACAGTACTCAAAGACAGGGAGAGCAAGCTCTCTCTTGGCACTTTGGATGTGGGACATACAGCGAGATGTTTGCTGCTTTTACATTTGGCTGTTGGGAGATTTACAGCACAAAGATATCTAGTTGATTTGAAGCAGTTCCGAGAAAGTCTAAGCATAATCCCCACTTCTCCCTCCTGGCACTTTCCATGTGGGAGATACCGCAAGACGTTTCTGTGTATTGGGTACAGCGCTCTGCAGGGTGTTAGCAGAGACTTTCCCGGGACAGTGAAACCCTATGTCAGAGACACTGAGAAGAAGCCCCAACGTTCCTTCCAGGCACTTTCAGTGTGCGCGCCTTCTCCACGTGGTTCCTGGTTTCACTGCAGCTCTGAAGAGAATGTTAGCAAAGAGGTAACCGGGACAGTGCAAACAGTACTCAAAGACAGGGAGAGCAAGCTCTCTCTTGGCACTTTGGATGTGGAACATACAGCGAGATGTTTGCTGCTTTTACATTTGGCTGTTGGGAGATTTACAGCACAAAGATATCTAGTTGATTTGAAGCAGTTCCGAGAAAGTCTAAGCATAATCCCCACTTTTCCCTCCTGGCACTTTCCATGTGGGAGATACCGCAAGACGTTTCTGTGTATTGGGTACAGCGCTCTGCAGGGTGTTAGCAGAGACTTTCCCGGGACAGTGAAACCCTATGTCAGAGACACTGAGAAGAAGCCCCAACGTTCCTTCCAGGCACTTTCAGTGTGCGCGCCTTCTCCACGTGGTTCCTGGTTTCACTGCAGCTCTGAAGAGAATGTTAGCAAAGAGGTAACCGGGACAGTGCAAACAGTACTCAAAGACAGGGAGAGCAAGCTCTCTCTTGGCACTTTGGATGTGGGACATACAGCGAGATGTTTGCTGCTTTTACATTTGGCTGTTGGGAGATTTACAGCACAAAGATATCTAGTTGATTTGAAGCAGTTCCGAGAAAGTCTAAGCATTATCCCCATTTTCCCTCCTGGCACTTTCCATGTGGGAGATACCGCAAGACGTTTCTGTGTATTGGGTACAGCGCTCTGCAGGGTGTTAGCAGAGACTTTCCCGGGACAGTGAAACCCTATGTCAGAGACACTGAGAAGAAGCCCCAACGTTCCTTCCAGGCACTTTCAGTGTGCGCGCCTTCTCCACGTGGTTCCTGGTTTCACTGCAGCTCTGAAGAGAATGTTAGCAAAGAGGTAACCGGGACAGTGCAAACAGTACTCAAAGACAGGGAGAGCAAGCTCTCTCTTGGCACTTTGGATGTGGGACATACAGCGAGATGTTTGCTGCTTTTACATTTGGCTGTTGGGAGACTTAAAGCACAAAGATATCTAGTTGATTTGAAGCAGTTCCGAGAAAGTCTAAGCATAATCCCCACTTTTCCCTCCTGGCACTTTCCATGTGGGAGATACCGCAAGACGTTTCTGTGTATTGGGTACAGCGCTCTGCAGGGTGTTAGCAGAGACTTTCCCGGGACAGTGAAACCCTATGTCAGAGACACTGAGAAGAAGCCCCAACGTTCCTTCCAGGCACTTTCAGTGTGCGCGCCTTCTCCACGTGGTTCCTGGTTTCACTGCAGCTCTGAAGAGAATGTTAGCAAAGAGGTAACCGGGACAGTGCAAACAGTACTCAAAGACAGGGAGAGCAAGCTCTCTCTTGGCACTTTGGATGTGGGACATACAGCGAGATGTTTGCTGCTTTTACATTTGGCTGTTGGGAGATTTACAGCACAAAGATATCTAGTTGATTTGAAGCAGTTCCGAGAAAGTCTAAGCATAATCCCCACTTTTCCCTCCTGGCACTTTCCATGTGGGAGATACCGCAAGACGTTTCTGTGTATTGGGTACAGCGCTCTGCAGGGTGTTAGCAGACACTTTCCCGGGACAGTGAAACCCTATGTCAGAGACACTGAGAAGAAGCCCCAACTTTCCTTCCAGGCACTTTCAGTGTGCGCGCCTTCTCCACGTGGTTCCTGGTTTCACAGCAGCTCTGAAGAGAATGTTAGCAAAGAGGTAACCGGGACAGTGCAAACAGTACTCAAAGACAGGGAGAGCAAGCTCTCTCTTGGCACTTTGGATGTGGGACATACAGCGAGATGTTTGCTGCTTTTACATTTGGCTGTTGGGAGATTTACAGCACAAAGATATCTAGTTGATTTGAAGCAGTTCCGAGAAAGTCTAAGCATAATCCCCACTTTTCCCTCCTGGCACTTCCCATGTGGGAGATACCGCAAGACGTTTCTGTGTATTGGGTACAGCGCTCTGCAGGGTGTTAGCAGAGATTTTCCCGGGACAGTGAAACCCTATGTCAGAGACAATGAAAAGAAGCCCCAATGTTCCTTCTAGTCATTTTCAGTGTGGGTGCCTTCTCCACGTGGTTCCTGGTTTCACAGCAGCTCTGAAGAGAATGTTAGCAAAGAGGTAACCGGGACAGTGCAAACAGTACTCAAAGACAGGGAGAGCAAGCTCTCTCTTGGCACTTTGGATGTGGGACATACAGCGAGATGTTTGCTGCTTTTACATTTGGCTGTTGGGAGATTTACAGCACAAAGATATCTAGTTGATTTGAAGCAGTTCCGAGAAAGTCTAAGCATAATCCCCACTTTTCCCTCCTGGCACTTTCCATGTGGGAGATACCGCAAGACGTTTCTGTATATTGGGTACAGCGCTCTGCAGGGTGTTAGCAGAGACTTTCCCGGGACAGTGAAACCCTATGTCAGAGACACTGAGAAGAAGCCCCAACGTTCCTTCCAGGCACTTTCAGTGTGGGTGCCTTCTCCACGTGGTTCCTGGTTTCACTGCAGCTCTGAAGAGAATGTTAGCAAAGAGGTAACCGGGACAGTGCAAACAGTACTCAAAGACAGGGAGAGCAAGCTCTCTCTTGGCACTTTGGATGTGGGACATACAGCGAGATGTTTGCTGCTTTTACATTTGGCTGTTGGGAGATTTACAGCACAAAGATATCTAGTTGATTTGAAGCAGTTCCGAGAAAGTCTAAGCATAATCCCCACTTTTCCCTCCTGGCACTTTCCATGTGGGAGATACCGCAAGACGTTTCTGTGTATTGGGTACAGCGCTCTGCAGGGTGTTAGCAGACACTTTCCCGGGACAGTGAAACCCTATGTCAGAGACACTGAGAAGAAGCCCCAACTTTCCTTCCAGGCACTTTCAGTGTGCGTGCCTTCTCCACGTGGTTCCTGGTTTCACAGCAGCTCTGAAGAGAATGTTAGCAAAGAGGTAACCGGGACAGTGCAAACAGTACTCAAAGACAGGGAGAGCAAGCTCTCTCTTGGCACTTTGGATGTGGGACATACAGCGAGATGTTTGCTGCTTTTACATTTGGCTGTTGGGAGATTTACAGCACAAAGATATCTAGTTGATTTGAAGCAGTTCCGAGAAAGTCTAAGCATAATCCCCACTTTTCCCTCCTGGCACTTTCCATGTGGGAGATACCGCAAGACGTTTCTGTGTATTGGGTACAGCGCTCTGCAGGGTGTTAGCAGAGACTTTCCCGGGACAGTGAAACCCTATGTCAGAGACACTGAGAAGAAGCCCCAACTTTCCTTCCAGGCACTTTCAGTGTGCGTGCCTTCTCCACGTGGTTCCTGGTTTCACAGCAGCTCTGAAGAGAATGTTAGCAAAGAGGTAACCGGGACAGTGCAAACAGTACTCAAAGACAGGGAGAGCAAGCTCTCTCTTGGCACTTTGGATGTGGGACATACAGCGAGATGTTTGCTGCTTTTACATTTGGCTGTTGGGAGATTTACAGCACAAAGATATCTAGTTGATTTGAAGCAGTTCCGAGAAAGTCTAAGCATTATCCCCACTTTTCCCTCCTGGCACTTTCCATGTGGGAGATACCGCAAGACGTTTCTGTGTATTGGGTACAGCGCTCTGCAGGGTGTTAGCAGAGACTTTCCCGGGACAGTGAAACCCTATGTCAGAGACACTGAGAAGAAGCCCCAACGTTCCTTCCAGGCACTTTCAGTGTGCGCGCCTTCTCCACGTGGTTCCTGGTTTCACTGCAGCTCTGAAGAGAATGTTAGCAAAGAGGTAACCGGGACAGTGCAAACAGTACTCAAAGACAGGGAGAGCAAGCTCTCTCTTGGCACTTTGGATGTGGGACATACAGCGAGATGTTTGCTGCTTTTACATTTGGCTGTTGGGAGACTTAAAGCACAAAGATATCTAGTTGATTTGAAGCAGTTCCGAGAAAGTCTAAGCATAATCCCCACTTTTCCCTCCTGGCACTTTCCATGTGGGAGATACCGCAAGACGTTTCTGTGTATTGGGTACAGCGCTCTGCAGGGTGTTAGCAGAGACTTTCCCGGGACAGTGAAACCCTATGTCAGAGACACTGAGAAGAAGCCCCAACGTTCCTTCCAGGCACTTTCAGTGTGCGCGCCTTCTCCACGTGGTTCCTGGTTTCACTGCAGCTCTGAAGAGAATGTTAGCAAAGAGGTAACCGGGACAGTGCAAACAGTACTCAAAGACAGGGAGAGCAAGCTCTCTCTTGGCACTTTGGATGTGGGACATACAGCGAGATGTTTGCTGCTTTTACATTTGGCTGTTGGGAGATTTACAGCACAAAGATATCTAGTTGATTTGAAGCAGTTCCGAGAAAGTCTAAGCATAATCCCCACTTTTCCCTCCTGGCACTTTCCATGTGGGAGATACCGCAAGACGTTTCTGTGTATTGGGTACAGCGCTCTGCAGGGTGTTAGCAGACACTTTCCCGGGACAGTGAAACCCTATGTCAGAGACACTGAGAAGAAGCCCCAACTTTCCTTCCAGGCACTTTCAGTGTGCGCGCCTTCTCCACGTGGTTCCTGGTTTCACAGCAGCTCTGAAGAGAATATTAGCAAAGAGGTAACCGGGACAGTGCAAACAGTACTCAAAGACAGGGAGAGCAAGCTCTCTCTTGGCACTTTGGATGTGGGACATACAGCGAGATGTTTGCTGCTTTTACATTTGGCTGTTGGGAGATTTACAGCACAAAGATATCTAGTTGATTTGAAGCAGTTCCGAGAAAGTCTAAGCATAATCCCCACTTTTCCCTCCTGGCACTTCCCATGTGGGAGATACCGCAAGACGTTTCTGTGTATTGGGTACAGCGCTCTGCAGGGTGTTAGCAGAGATTTTCCCGGGACAGTGAAACCCTATGTCAGAGACAATGAAAAGAAGCCCCAATGTTCCTTCTAGTCATTTTCAGTGTGGGTGCCTTCTCCACGTGGTTCCTGGTTTCACAGCAGCTCTGAAGAGAATGTTAGCAAAGAGGTAACCGGGACAGTGCAAACAGTACTCAAAGACAGGGAGAGCAAGCTCTCTCTTGGCACTTTGGATGTGGGACATACAGCGAGATGTTTGCTGCTTTTACATTTGGCTGTTGGGAGATTTACAGCACAAAGATATCTAGTTGATTTGAAGCAGTTCCGAGAAAGTCTAAGCATAATCCCCACTTTTCCCTCCTGGCACTTTCCATGTGGGAGATACCGCAAGACGTTTCTGTATATTGGGTACAGCGCTCTGCAGGGTGTTAGCAGAGACTTTCCCGGGACAGTGAAACCCTATGTCAGAGACACTGAGAAGAAGCCCCAACGTTCCTTCCAGGCACTTTCAGTGTGGGTGCCTTCTCCACGTGGTTCCTGGTTTCACTGCAGCTCTGAAGAGAATGTTAGCAAAGAGGTAACCGGGACAGTGCAAACAGTACTCAAAGACAGGGAGAGCAAGCTCTCTCTTGGCACTTTGGATGTGGGACATACAGCGAGATGTTTGCTGCTTTTACATTTGGCTGTTGGGAGATTTACAGCACAAAGATATCTAGTTGATTTGAAGCAGTTCCGAGAAAGTCTAAGCATAATCCCCACTTTTCCCTCCTGGCACTTTCCATGTGGGAGATACCGCAAGACGTTTCTGTGTATTGGGTACAGCGCTCTGCAGGGTGTTAGCAGACACTTTCCCGGGACAGTGAAACCCTATGTCAGAGACACTGAGAAGAAGCCCCAACTTTCCTTCCAGGCACTTTCAGTGTGCGTGCCTTCTCCACGTGGTTCCTGGTTTCACAGCAGCTCTGAAGAGAATGTTAGCAAAGAGGTAACCGGGACAGTGCAAACAGTACTCAAAGACAGGGAGAGCAAGCTCTCTCTTGGCACTTTGGATGTGGGACATACAGCGAGATGTTTGCTGCTTTTACATTTGGCTGTTGGGAGATTTACAGCACAAAGATATCTAGTTGAATTGAAGCAGTTCCGAGAAAGTCTAAGCATAATCCCCACTTTTCCCTCCTGGCACTTTCCATGTGGGAGATACCGCAAGACGTTTCTGTGTATTGGGTACAGCGCTCTGCAGGGTGTTAGCAGAGACTTTCCCGGGACAGTGAAACCCTATGTCAGAGACACTGAGAAGAAGCCCCAACGTTCCTTCCAGGCACTTTCAGTGTGGGTGCCTTCTCCACGTGGTTCCTGGTTTCACTGCAGCTCTGAAGAGAATGTTAGCAAAGAGGTAACCGGGACAGTGCAAACAGTACTCAAAGACAGGGAGAGCAAGCTCTCTCTTGGCACTTTGGATGTGGGACATACAGCGAGATGTTTGCTGCTTTTACATTTGGCTGTTGGGAGATTTACAGCACAAAGATATCTAGTTGATTTGAAGCAGTTCCGAGAAAGTCTAAGCATAATCCCCACTTTTCCCTCCTGGCACTTTCCATGTGGGAGATACCGCAAGACGTTTCTGTGTATTGGGTACAGCGCTCTGCAGGGTGTTAGCAGAGACTTTCCCGGGACAGTGAAACCCTATGTCAGAGACACTGAGAAGAAGCCCCAACGTTCCTTCCAGGCACTTTCAGTGTGCGTGCCTTCTCCACGTGGTTCCTGGTTTCACAGCAGCTCTGAAGAGAATGTTAGCAAAGAGGTAACCGGGACAGTGCAAACAGTACTCAAAGACAGGGAGAGCAAGCTCTCTCTTGGCACTTTGGATGTGGGACATACAGCGAGATGTTTGCTGCTTTTACATTTGGCTGTTGGGAGATTTACAGCACAAAGATATCTAGTTGATTTGAAGCAGTTCCGAGAAAGTCTAAGCATAATCCCCACTTTTCCCTCCTGGCACTTTCCATGTGGGAGATACCGCAAGACGTTTCTGTATATTGGGTACAGCGCTCTGCAGGGTGTTAGCAGAGACTTTCCCGGGACAGTGAAACCCTATGTCAGAGACACTGAGAAGAAGCCCCAACGTTCCTTCCAGGCACTTTCAGTGTGGGTGCCTTCTCCACGTGGTTCCTGGTTTCACAGCAGCTCTGAAGAGAATGTTAGCAAAGAGGTAACCGGGACAGTGCAAACAGTACTCAAAGACAGGGAGAGCAAGCTCTCTCTTGGCACTTTGGATGTGGGACATACAGCGAGATGTTTGCTGCTTTTACATTTGGCTGTTGGGAGATTTACAGCACAAAGATATCTAGTTGATTTGAAGCAGTTCCGAGAAAGTCTAAGCATTATCCCCACTTTTCCCTCCTGGCACTTTCCATGTGGGAGATACCGCAAGACGTTTCTGTGTATTGGGTACAGCGCTCTGCAGGGTGTTAGCAGAGACTTTCCCGGGACAGTGAAACCCTATGTCAGAGACACGGAGAAGAAGCCCCAACGTTCCTTCCAGGCACTTTCAGTGTGCGCGCCTTCTCCACGTGGTTCCTGGTTTCACTGCAGCTCTGAAGAGAATGTTAGCAAAGAGGTAACCGGGACAGTGCAAACAGTACTCAAAGACAGGGAGAGCAAGCTCTCTCTTGGCACTTTGGATGTGGGACATACAGCGAGATGTTTGCTGCTTTTACATTTGGCTGTTGGGAGATTTACAGCACAAAGATATCTAGTTGATTTGAAGCAGTTCCGAGAAAGTCTAAGCCTAATCCCCACTTTTCCCTCCTGGCACTTTCCATGTGGGAGATACCGCAAGACGTTTCTGTATATTGGGTACAGCGCTCTGCAGGGTGTTAGCAGAGACTTTCCCGGGACAGTGAAACCCTATGTCAGAGACACTGAGAAGAAGCCCCAACGTTCCTTCCAGGCACTTTCAGTGTGGGTGCCTTCTCCACGTGGTTCCTGGTTTCACTGCAGCTCTGAAGAGAATGTTAGCAAAGAGGTAACCGGGACAGTGCAAACAGTACTGAAAGACAGGGAGAGCAAGCTCTCTCTTGGCACTTTGGATGTGGGACATACAGCGAGATGTTTGCTGCTTTTACATTTGGCTGTTGGGAGATTTACAGCACAAAGATATCTAGTTGATTTGAAGCAGTTCCGAGAAAGTCTAAACATAATCCCTACTACTCCCTCCTGGCACTTTCCATGTGGGAGATACCGCAAGACGTTTCTGTGTATTGGGTACAGCGCTCTGCAGGGTGTTAGCAGATACTTTCCCGGGACAGTGAAACCCTATGTCAGAGACACTGAGAAGAAGCCCCAACTTTCCTTCCTTGTGTGGGTGGTCAAAACCACCCTTTCCCACTTGGCGCCACGCCAGGCACAAAAATGGCCGTATGTCTGGAGATTGGTCCCATGCCCACAGAGCCAGCAGGGAAAACTATGCCTTGTTCTAAAGCTCTTTGGGAACGGCTTGCGTAGCCCCACAGACCTGGGGGCTGCAGGCTTTCCTGCTGCCTTCAGCCTCAAAACCACCCTTTCCCACTTGGCGCCGCGCCAGGCACAAAAATTGCCATATGGCTGGAGCTTGGTCCCACGCCCAAAGAGCCAGCAGGGAAACTATGCCTTGTTCTAAAGCTCTTTGGGAACCGCTTGCGTAGCCCCACACAGCTGCGGGCTGCAGGCTTTTTTGGCACTTTCAGCCTCAAAACCACCCTTTCCCACTTCTGGCCGCACCACGCACAAAAATGGCCAAATGTCTGTTGATGGGTCCCACGCCCAAAGAGCCAGCAGGGAAAACTATGCCTTGTTCTAAAGCTCTTTGGGAACGGCTTGCGTAGCCCCACAGACATAGGGGCTGCAGGCTTTCCTGCTGCCTTCAGCCTCAAAACCACCCTTTCCCACTTGGCGCCACGCCAGGCACAAAAATTGCCATAGGTATGGATATGGGTCCCACACCCAAGGAGCCAGCAGGGAAAACTATGCCTTGTTCTAAAGCTCTTTGGAACCGCTTGCGTAGCCCCACACACCTGGGGGCTGCAGGCTTTCCTGCTGCCTTCAGCCTCAAAACCACCCTTTCCCACTTGGCGCCGCGCCAGGCCCAAAAATGGCCATATGGCTAGAGACTGGTCCCACGCCCAAAGAGCCAGCAGGGAAAACTATGCCTTGTTCTAAAGCTCTTTGGGAAACGCTTGCGTAGCCCCACACACCTGGGGGCTGCAGGCTTTCCTGCTGCCTTCAGCCTCAAAACCACCCTTTCCCACTTGGCGTCTCTCCAGGCACAAAAATTGCCATATGGCTGGAGATTGGTCCCACGCCCAAAGAGCCAGCAGGGAAAACTATGCCTTGTTCTAAAGCTCTTTTGGAAAAGCTTGGGTAGCCCCACACACCTGGGGGCTGCAGGTTTTCCTGCTGCCTTCAGCCTCAAAACCACCCTTTCCCACTTGGCGCCACGCCAGGCACAAAAATGGCCATAGGTATGGATATGGGTCCCACACCCAAGGAGCCAGCAGGGAAAACTATGCCTTGTTCTAAAGCTCTTTGGGAACCGCTTGCGTAGCCCCACACACCTGGGGGCTGCAGGCTTTCCTGCTGCCTTCAGCCTCAAAACCACCCTTTCCCACTTGGCACCGCGCCAGGCACAAAAATGGCCATATGTCTGCAGATTGGTCCCACGCCCAAAGAGCCAGCAGGGAAAACTATGCCTTGTTCTAAAGCTCTTTGGGAACGGCTTGCGTAGCCCCACAGACCTGGGGGCTGCAGGCTTTCCTGCTGCCTTCAGCCTCAAAACCACCCTTTCCCACTTGGCGCCGCGCCAGGCCCCAAAATTGCCATATGTCTGGAGACTGGTCCCACGCCCAAAGAGCCAGCAGGGAAAACTAGGCCTTGTTCTAACGCTCTTTGGGAACCGCTTGCGTAGCCCTACACACCTGCGGGCTGCAGGCTTTTTTGGCACTTTCAGCCTCAAAACCACCCTTTCCCACTTCTGGCCGCACCAGGCACAAAAATGGCCATATGTCTGTTGATGGGTCCCACGCCCAAAGAGCCAGCAGGGAATACTAGGCCTTGTTCTAAAGCTCTTTGGGAACCGCTTGCGTAGCCCCACGGACCTGGGGGCTGCAGGCTTTCCTGCTGCCTTCAGCCTCAAAACCACCCTTTCCCACTTGGCGCCGCGCCAGGCACAAAAATGGCCATATGGCTGGAGACTGGTCCCACACCCAAAGAGCCAGCAGGGAAAACTATGCCTTGTTCTAAAGCTCTTTGGGAACGGCTTGCGTAGCCCCACGGACCTGGGGGCTGCAGGCTTTCCTGCTGCCTTCAGCCTCAAAAACACCCTTTCCCACTTGGCGCCGCGCCAGGCACAAAAATGGCCATATGGCTAGAAACTGGTCCCACGCCCAAAGAGCCAGCAGGGAAAACTATGCCTTGTTCTAAAGCTCTTTGGGAACCGCTTGCATAGCCCCACACACCTGCGGGCTGCAGGCTTTCCTGCTGCCTTCAACCTCAAAACCACCCTTTCCCACTTGGCGCCGGGCCAGGCACAAAAATGGCCATATGGCTGGAGACTGGTCCCACGCCCAAAGAGCCAGCAGGGAAAACTAGGCCTTGTTCTAAAGCTCTTTGGGAACCGCTTGCGTAGCCCTACACACCTGCGGGCTGCAGGCTTTTTTGGCACTTTCAGCATCAAAACCACCCTTTCCCACTTGTGGCCGCACCAGGCACAAAAATGGCCATATGTCTGTTGATGGGTCCCACGCCCAAAGAGCCAGCATGGAATACTAGGCCTTCTTCTAAAGCTCTTGGGAACCGCTTGCGTAGCCCCACACACATAGGGGCTGCAGGCTTTCCTGCTGCCTTCAGCCTCAAAACCACCCTTTCCCACTTGGCGCCGCGCCAGCCACAAAAATGGCCATATGGCTGGAGACTGGTCCCACACCCAAAGAGCCAGCAGGGAAAACTATGCCTTGTTCTAAAGCTCTTTGGGAACCGCTTGCGTAGCCCCACACACCTGGGGGATGCAGGCTTTTTCGGCACTTTCAGCCTCAAAACCACCCTTTCCCACTTGGCGCCGCGCCAGGCACAAAAATGGCCATATGGCTGGAGACTGGTCCCACACCCAAAGAGCCAGCAGGGAAAAATATGCCTTGTTCTAAAGCTCTTTAGGAACCGCTTGCGTAGCCTCACACACCTGGGGGCTGCAGGCTTTCCTGCTGCCTTCAGCCTCAAAAAAACCCTTCCCCACTTGTGGCCGCGCCAAGTCCCAAAATGGTCATATGTCTGGAGATGAGTCCAACGCCCAAAGAGCCAGCAGGAAAAACTATGCCTTGTTCTAAAGCTCTTTGGGAACGGCTTGCGTAGCCCCACGGACCTGGGGGCTGCAGGCTTTCCTACTGCCTTCAGCCTCAAAACCACCCTTTCCCACTTGGCGCCGTGCCAGGCACAAAAATGGCCATATGGCTAGAAACTGGTCCCACGCGCAAAGAGCCAGCAGGGAAAATTAGGCCTTGTTCTAAAGCTCTTTGGGAATGGCTTGCGTAGCCCCACACACCTGGGGGCTACAGGCTTTCCTGCTGCCTTCAGCCTCAAAAACACCCTTTCCCACTTGGCGCCACGCCAGATACAAAAGTGGCCATAGGTATGGATATGGGTCCCACGTCCAAAGAGCCAGCAGGGAAAACTAGGCCTTGTTCTAAAGCTCTTTGGGAACCGCTTGCGTAGCCCCACACACATGGGGGCTGCAGGCTTTCCTGCTGCCTTCAGCCTCAAAACCACCCTTCCCCACTTGTCGCCGCGCCAAGCCCCAAAATGCCCATATGTCTGGAGATTGGTCCCACGCCCAAAGAGCCAGCAGGGAAAACTATGCCTTGTTCTAAAGCTCTTTGGGAACCTGCAGCCCCCAGGTCCGTGGGGCTACGCAAGCCGTTCCCAAAGAGCTTTAGAACAAGGCATAGTTTTCCCTGCTGGCTCTTTGGGCGTGGGACCCATCAACAGACATATGGCCATTTTTGTGCCTGGTGCGGCCACAAGTGGGAAAGGGTGGTTTTGAGGCTGAAAGTGCCAAAAAAGCCTGCAGCCCGCAGGTGTGTAGGGCTACGCAAGCGGTTCCCAAAGAGCTTTAGAACAAGGCCTAGTTTTCCCTGCTGGCTCCTTGGGTGTGGGACCCATATCCATACCTATGGCAATTTTTGTGCCTGGCGTGGCGCCAAGTGGGAAAGGGTGGTTTTGAGGCTCAAGGCAGCAGGAAAGCCTGCAGCCCCCAGGTGTGTGGGGCTACGCAAGCGTTTCCCAAAGAGCTTTAGAACAAGGCATAGTTTTCCCTGCTGGCTCTGTGGGCATGGGACCAATCTCCAGACATATGGGCATTTTTGTGCCTGGCACGGCGCCAAGTGGGAAAGGGTGGTTTGAGGCTGAAGGCAGCAGGAAAGCCTGCAGCCCCCAGGTGTGTGGGGCTACGCAAGAGGTTCCCAAAGAGCTTTAGAACAAGGCATAGTTTTCCCTGCTGGCTCTTTGGGCGTTGGACCCATCTCCAGACATATGGCCATTTTGGGGCTTGGCCCGGCAACAAGTGGGGAAGGGTGGTTTTGAGGCTGAAGGCAGCAGGAAAGCCTGCAGCCCGCAGGTGTGTGGGGCTACGCAAGTGGTTCCCAAAGAGCTTTAGAACAAGGCCTAGTTTTCCCTGCTGGCTCCTTGGGTGTGGGACCCATATCCATACCTATGGCAATTTTTGTGCCTGCCGTGGCGCCAAGTGGGAAAGGGTGGTTTTGAGGCTGAAGGCAGCAGGAAAGCCTGCAGCCCCCAGGTGTGTGGGGCTACCCAAGCGTTTCCCAAAGAGCTTTAGAACAAGGCATAGTTTTCCCTGCTGGCTCTTTGGGCGTGGGACCAATCTGCAGACATATGGCCATTTTTGTGCCTGGCGCGACGCCAAGTGGGAAAGGGTGGTTTTGAGGCTGAAGGCAGCAGGAAAGCCTGCAGCCCCCAGGTCCGTGGGGCTACGCAAGAGGTTCCCAAAGAGCTTTAGAACAAGGCATAGTTTTCCCTGCTGGCTCTTTGGGCGTGGGACCAATCTCCAGCCATATGGCAATTTTTGTGCCTGGAGAGACGCCAAGTGGGAAAGGGTGGTTTTGAGGCTGAAGGCAGCAGGAAAGCCTGCAGCCCCCAGGTCTGTGGGGCTACGCAAGCGTTTCCCAAAGAGCTTTAGAACAAGGCATAGTTTTCCCTGCTGGCTCCTTGGGTGTGGGACCCATATCCATACCTATGGCCATTTTTGTGCCTGGCGTGGCGCCAAGTGGGAAAGGGTGGTTTTGAGGCTGAAGGCAGCAGGAAAGCCTGCAGCCCCCAGGTCCGTGGGGCTACCCAAGCTTTTCCAAAAGAGCTTTAGAACAAGGCATAGTTTTCCCTGCTGGCTCTTTGGGCGTGGGACCTATCTCCAGCCATATGGCAATTTTTGTGCCTGGCGCGGCGCCAAGTGGGAAAGGGTGGTTTTGAGGCTGAAGGCAGCAGGAAAGTCTGCAGCCCCCATGTGTGTGGGGCTACGCAAGCGTTTCCCAAAGAGCTTTAGAACAAGGCATAGTTTTCCCTGCTGGCTCTTTGGGCGTGGGACCAGTCTCTAGCCATATGGCCATTTTGGGGCCTGGCGCGGCGCCAAGTGGGAAAGGGTGGTTTTGAGGCTGAAGGCAGCAGGAAAGCCTGCAGCCCCCAGGTCTGTGGGGCTACGCAAGCGGTTCCAAAGAGCTTTCGAACAAGGCATAGTTTTCCCTGCTGGCTCCTTGGGTGTGGGACCCATATCCATACCTATGGCAATTTTTGTGCCTGGCGTGGCGTCAAGTGGGAAAGGGTGGTTTTGAGGCTGAAGGCAGCAGGAAAGCCTGCAGCCCCTATGTGTGTGGGGCTACGCAAGCGGTTCCCAAGAGCTTTAGAACAAGGCCTAGTATTCCATGCTGGCTCTTTGGGCGTGGGACCCATCAACAGACATATGGCCATTTTTGTGCCTGGTGCGGCCACAAGTGGGAAAGGGTGGTTTTGATGCTGAAAGTGCCAAAAAAGCCTGCAGCCCGCAGGTGTGTAGGGCTACGCAAGCAGTTCCCAAAGAGCTTTAGAACAAGGCCTAGTTTTCCCTGCTGGCTCTTTGGGCGTGGGACCAGTCTCCAGCCATATGGCCATTTTTGTGCCTGGCCCGGCGCCAAGTGGGAAAGGGTGGTTTTGAGGCTGAAGGCAGCAGGAAAGCCTGCAGCCCCAGGTCCATGGGGCTACGCAAGAGGTTCCCAAAGAGCTTTAGAACAAGGCATAGTTTTCCCTGCTGGCTCTTTGGGCGTGTCACCAAGCTCCAGCCATATGGCAATTTTTGTGCCTGGTGCGGCGCAAAGTGGGAAAGGGTGTTTTTGAGGCTGAAGGCAGCAGGAAAGCCTGCAGCCCCCAGGTCCGTGGGGCTACGCAAGCGGTTCCCAAAGAGCTTTAAAACAAGGCATAGTTTTCCCTGCTGGCTCTTTGGGCGTTGGACCCATCTCCAGACATATGGCCATTTTGGGGCTTGGCGCTGCGCCAAGTGGGAAAGGGTGGTTTTGGGGTTGAAGGCAGCAGGAAAGCCTGCAGCCCGCAGGTGTGTGGGGCTATGCAAGCGGTTCCCAAAGAGCTTTAGAACAAGGCATAGTTTTCCCTGCTGGCTCTTTGGGCGTGGGACCAGTTTCTAGCCATATGGCCATTTTTGTGCCTGGCGCGGCGCCAAGTGGGAAAGGGTGTTTTTGAGGCTGAAGGCAGCAGGAAAGCCTGCAGCCCCCAGGTCCGTGGGGCTACGCAAGCCGTTCCCAAAGAGCTTTAGAACAAGGCATAGTTTTCCCTGCTGGCTCTTTGGGTGTGGGACCAGTCTCCAGCCATATGGCCATTTTTGTGCCTGGCGCGGCGCCAAGTGGGAAAGGGTGGTTTTGAGGCTGAAGGCAGCAGGAAAGCCTGCAGCCCCCAGGTCCGTGGGGCTACGCAAGCGGTTCCCAAAGAGCTTTAGAACAAGGCCTAGTATTCCCTGCTGGCTCTTTGGGCGTGGGACCCATCAACAGACATATGGCCATTTTTGTGCCTGGTGCGGCCACAAGTGGGAAAGGGTGGTTTTGAGGCTGAAAGTGCCAAAAAAGCCTGCAGCCCGCAGGTGTGTAGGGCTACGCAAGCGGTTCCCAAAGAGCTTTAGAACAAGGCCTAGTTTTCCCTGCTGGCTCTTTGGGCGTGGGACCAGTCTCCAGACATATGGCAATTTTGGGGCCTGGCGCGGCGCCAAGTGGGAAAGGGTGGTTTTGAGGCTGAAGGCAGCAGGAAAGCCTGCAGCCCCCAGGTGTGTGGGGCTACGCAAGCGGTTCCAAAGAGCTTTAGAACAAGGCATAGTTTTCCCTGCTGGCTCCTTGGGTGTGGGACCCATATCCATACCTATGGCCATTTTTGTGCCTGGCGTGGCGCCAAGTGGGAAAGGGTGGTTTTGAGGCTGAAGGCAGCAGGAAAACCTGCAGCCCCCAGGTGTGTGGGGCTACCCAAGCTTTTCCAAAAGAGCTTTAGAACAAGGCATAGTTTTCCCTGCTGGCTCTTTGGGCGTGGGACCAATCTCCAGCCATATGGCCATTTTTGTGCCTGGCGCGGCGCCAAGTGGGAAAGGGTGGTTTTGAGGCTGAAGGCAGCAGGAAAGCCTGCAGCCCCCAGGTCCGTGGGGCTACGCAAGCGTTTCCCAAAGAGCTTTAGAACAAGGCATAGTTTTCCCTGCTGGCTCTTTGAGCGTGGGACCAGTCTCTAGCCATATGGCCATTTTGAGGCCTGGCGCGGCGCCAAGTGGGAAAGGGTGGTTTTGAGGCTGAAGGCAGCAGGAAAGCCTGCAGCCCCCAGGTGTGTGGGGCTACGCAAGCGGTTCCAAAGAGCTTTCGAACAAGGCATAGTTTTCCCTGCTGGCTCCTTGGGTGTGGGACCCATATCCATACCTATGGCAATTTTTGTGCCTGGCGTGGCGCCAAGTGGGAAAGGGTGGTTTTGAGGCTGAAGGCAGCAGGAAAGCCTGCAGCCCCCAGGTGTGTGGGGCTACGCAAGCGGTTCCCAAAGAGCTTTAGAACAAGGCATAGTTTTCCCTGCTGGCTCTGTGGGCATGGGACCAATCTCCAGACATATGGGCATTTTTGTGCCTGGCGCGGTGCCAAGTGGGAAAGGGTGGTTTTGAGACTGAAGGCGGCAGGAAAGCGTGCAGCCCCCAGGTGTGTGGGGCTACGCAAGAGGTTCCCAAAGAGCTTTAGAACAAGGCATAGTTTTCCCTGCTGGCTCTTTGGGCGTTGGACCCATCTCCAGACATATGGCCATTTTGGGGCTTGGCGCGGCAACAAGTGGGGAAGGGTGGTTTTGAGGCTGAAGGCAGCAGGAAAGCCTGCAGCCCCCAGGTGTGTGGGGCTACGCAAGTGGTTCCCAAAGAGCTTTAGAACAAGGCATAGTTTTCCCTGCTGGCTCCTTGGGTGTGGGACCCATATCCATACCTATGGCAATTTTTGTGCCTGCCGTGGCGCCAAGTGGGAAAGGGTGGTTTTGAGGCTGAAGGCAGCAGGAAAGCCTGCAGCCCGCAGGTGTGTGGGGCTACCCAAGCGTTTCCCAAAGAGCTTTAGAACAAGGCATAGTTTTCCCTGCTGGCTCTTTGGGCGTTGGACTCATCTCCAGACATATGGCCATTTTTGTGCCTGGGCGCGGCGCCAAGTGGGAAAGGGTGGTTTTGAGGCTGAAGGCAGCAGGAAAGCCTGCAGCCCCCAGGTGTGTGGGGCTACGCAAGCCGTTCCCAAAGAGCTTTAGAACAAGGCATAGTTTTCCCTGCTGGCTCTTTGGGCGTGGGACCAATCTCCAGCCATATGGCAATTTTTGTGCCTGGAGAGACGCCAAGTGGGAAAGGGTGGTTTTGAGGCTGAAGGCAGCAGGAAAGCCTGCAGCCCCCAGGTGTGTGGGGCTACGCAAGCGTTTCCCAAAGAGCTTTAGAACAAGGCATAGTTTTCCCTGCTGGCTCTTTGGGCGTTGGACTCATCTCCAGACATATGGCCATTTTTGTGCCTGGCGCGGCGCCAAGTGGGAAAGGGTGGTTTTGAGGCTGAAGGCAGCAGGAAAGCCTGCAGCCCCCATGTGTGTGGGGCTACGCAAGCGTTTCCCAAAGAGCTTTAGAACAAGGCGTAGTTTCCCTGCTGGCTCTTTGGGCGTGGGACCAGTCCCCAGACATATGGCCATTTTTGTGCCTGGCGCGGCGCCAAGTGGGAAAGGGTGGTTTTCAGGCTGAAAGTGCCGAAAAAGCCTACAGCCCCCAGATCTGTGGGGCTACGCAAGCGGTTCACAAAGAGCTTTAGAACAAGGCATAGTTTTCCCTGCTGGCTCTTTGGGTGTGGGACCAGTCTCCAGCCATATGGCCATTTTTGTGCCTGGCGCGGCGCCAAGTGGGAAAGGGTGTTTTTGAGGCTGAAGGCAGCAGGAAAGCCTGCAGCCCCCAGGTGTGTGGGTCTATGCAAGCCGTTCCCAAAGAGCTTTAGAACAAGGCCTAGTATTCCCTGCTGGCTCTTTGGGCGTGGGACCCATCAACAGACATATGGCCATTTTTGTGCCTGGTGCGTCCACAAGTGGGAAAGGGTGGTTTTGATGCTGAAAGTGCCAAAAAAGTCTGCAGCCCGCAGGTGTGTAGGGCTACGCAAGAGGTTCCCAAAGAGCTTTAGAACAAGGCATAGTTTTCCCTGCTGGCTCTTTGGGCGTGGGACCAGTCTCCAGCCATATGGCCATTTTTGTGCCTGGCGCGGCGCCAAGTGGGAAAGGGTGTTTTTGAGGCTGAAGGCAGCAGGAAAGCCTGCAGCCCCCAGTTCTGTGGGGCTACGCAAGCCGTTCCCAAAGAGCTTTAAAACAAGGCATAGTTTTCCCTGCTGGCTCTTTGGGAGTGGGACCCATCTCTAGACATATGGCCATTTTTGTGCCTGGCGTGGCGCCAAGTGGGAAAGGGTGGTTTTGAGGCTGAAGGCAGCAGGAAAGCCTGCAGCCCCCAGGTCTGTGGGGCTATGCAAGCGGTTCCCAAAAAGCTTTAGAACAAGGCCTAGTTTTCCCTGCTGGCTCTTTGGGCGTGGGACCAATCTCCAGCCATATGGCCATTTTTGTGCCTGGCGCGGCGCCAAGTGGGAAAGGGTGGTTTTGAGGCTGAAGGCAGCAGGAAAGCCTGCAGCCCCCAGGTCTGTGGGGCTACGCAAGCCGTTCCCAAAGAGCTTTAGAACAAGGCATATTTATCCCTGCTGGCTCTTTGGGTGTGGGACCAATCTCCAGCCATATGGCAATTTTTGTGCCTGGAGCGACGCCAAGTGGGAAAGGGTGGTTTTGAGGCTGAAGGCAGCAGGAAAGCCTGCAGCCCCCAGGTGTGTGGGGCTACGCAAGCGTTTCCAAAGAGCTTTAGAACAAGGCATAGTTTTCCCTGCTGGCTCTTTGGGCGTTGGACTCATCTCCAGACATATGGCCATTTTGGGGCTTGGCGCGGCGACAAGTGGGGAAGGGTGGTTTTGAGGCTGAAGGCAGCAGGAAAGCCTGCAGCCCGCAGGTCCGTGGGGCTATGCAAGCGGTTCCCAAAGAGCTTTAGAACAAGGCATAGTTTTCCCTGCTGGCTCTTTGGGCGTGGGACCAGTCTCCAGCCATATGGCCATTTTTGTGCCTGGCGCGGCGCCAAGTGGGAAAGGGTGGTTTTGAGGCTGAAGGCAGCAGGAAAGCCTGCAGCCCCCAGGTGTGTGGGGCTACGCAAGCCGTTCCCAAAGAGCTTTAGAACAAGGCATAGTTTTCCCTGCTGGCTCTTTGGGCATGGGACCAATCTGCATACATATGGCCATTTTTGTGCCTGGCGCGGTGCCAAGTGGGAAAGGGTGGTTTTGAGGCTGAAGGCAGCAGGAAAGCCTGCAGCCCCCAGGTGTGTGGGGCTACGCAAGCGGTTCCAAAGAGCTTTAGAACAAGGCCTAGTTTTCCCTGCTGGCTCCTTGGGTGTGGGACCCATATCCATACCTATGGCAATTTTTGTGCCTGGCGTGGCGCCAAGTGGGAAAGGGTGGTTTTGAGGCTGAAGGCAGCAGGAAAGCCTGCAGCCCCCAGGTGTGTGGGGCTACGCAAGCGTTTCCCAAAGAGCTTTAGAACAAGGCATAGTTTTCCCTGCTGGCTCTTTGGGCGTGGGACCAATCTCCAGACATATGGGCATTTTTGTGCCTGGCGCGGCGCCAAGTGGGAAAGGGTGGTTTTGAGGCTGAAGGCAGCAGGAAAGCCTGCAGCCCCCAGGTCCGTGGGGCTACGCAAGAGGTTCCCAAAGAGCTTTAGAACAAGGCATAGTTTTCCCTGCTGGCTCTTTGGGCGTTGGACCCATCTCCAGACATATGGCCATTTTGGGGCTTGGCGCGGCGACAAGTGGGGAAGGGTGGTTTTGAGGCTGAAGGCAGCAGGAAAGCCTGCAGCCCCCAGGTGTGTGGGGCTACGCAAGCGGTTCCCAAAGAGCTTTAGAACAAGGCATAGTTTTCCCTGCTGGCTCTTTGGGTGTGGGACCAGTCTCCAGCCATATGGCCATTTTTGTGCCTGGCGCGGCGCCAAGTGGGAAAGGGTGGTTTTGAGGCCGAAGGCAGCAGGAAAGCCTGCAGCCCCCAGGTCCGTGGGGCTACGCAAGCGGTTCCCAAAGAGCTTTAGAACAAGGCATAGTTTTCCCTGCTGGCTCCTTGGGTGTGAGAGCCATATCCATACCTATGGCAATTTTTGTGCCTGGCGTTGCGCCAAGTGGGAAAGGGTGGTTTTTAGGCTGAAAGTGCCGAAAAAGCCTGCAGCCCCCAGGTCCGTGGGGCTACGCAAGCGGTTCCCAAAGAGCTTTAGAACAAGGCCTAGTTTTCCCTGCTGGCTCTTTGGGCGTGGGACCCATCAACAGACATTTGGCCATTTTTGTGCGTGGTGCGGCCAGAAGTGGGAAAGGGTGGTTTTGAGGCTGAAAGTGCCAAAAAAGGCTGCAGTCCGCAGCTGTGTGGGGCTACGCAAGCGGTTCCCAAAGAGCTTTAGAACAAGGCATAGTTTCCCTGCTAGCTCTTTGGGCGTGGGACCAAGCTCCAGCCATATGGCAATTTTTGTGCCTGGCGCGGCGCAAAGTGGGAAAGGGTGGTTTGGAGGCTGAAGGCAGCAGGAAAGCCTGCAGCCCGCAGGTGTGTGGGGCTACGCAAGAGGTTCCCAAAGAGCTTTAGAACAAGGCATAGTTTTCCCTGCTGGCTCTTTGGGTGTGGGACCCATATCCATACCTATGGCCATTTTTGTGCCTGGCGTGGCGCCAAGTGGGAAAGGGTGTATTTGAGGCTGAAGGCAGCAGGAAAGCCTGCAGCCCCCAGGTCTGTGGGGCTACGCAAGCCGTTCCCAAAGAGCTTTAAAACAAGGCATAGTTTTCCCTGCTGGCTCTTTGGGAGTTGGACCCATCTCTAGACATATGGCCATTTTTGTGCCTGGCGTGGCGCCAAGTGGGAAAGGGTGGTTTTGAGGCTGAAGGCAGCAGGAAAGCCTGCAGCCCCCAGGTCTGTGGGGCTATGCAAGCGGTTCCCAAAAAGCTTTAGAACAAGGCCTAGTTTTCCCTGCTGGCTCTTTGGGCGTGGGACCAATCTCCAGCCATATGGCCATTTTTGTGCCTGGCGCGGCGCCAAGTGGGAAAGGGTGGTTTTGAGGCTGAAGGCAGCAGGAAAGCCTGCAGCCCCCAGGTCTGTGGGGCTACGCAAGCCGTTCCCAAAGAGCTTTAGAACAAGGCATATTTATCCCTGCTGGCTCTTTGGGCGTGGGACCAATCTCCAGCCATATGGCAATTTTTGTGCCTGGAGCGACGCCAAGTGGGAAAGGGTGGTTTTGAGGCTGAAGGCAGCAGGAAAGCCTGCAGCCCCCAGGTCTGTGGGGCGACGCAAGCGTTTCCCAAAGAGCTTTAGAACAAGGCATAGTTTTCCCTGCTGGCTCTTTGGGCGTTGGACTCATCTCCAGACATATGGCCATTTTGGGGCTTGGCGCGGCGACAAGTGGGGAAGGGTGGTTTTGAGGCTGAAGGCAGCAGGAAAGCCTGCAGCCCGCAGGTCCGTGGGGCTATGCAAGCGGTTCCCAAAGAGCTTTAGAACAAGGCATAGTTTTCCCTGCTGGCTCTTTGGGCGTGGGACCAGTCTCCAGCCATATGGCCATTTTTGTGCCTGGCGCGGCGCCAAGTGGGAAAGGGTGGTTTTGAGGCTGAAGGCAGCAGGAAAGCCTGCAGCCCCCAGGTGTGTGGGGCTACGCAAGCCGTTCCCAAAGAGCTTTAGAACAAGGCATAGTTTTCCCTGCTGGCTCTTTGGGCATGGGACCAATCTGCATACATATGGCCATTTTTGTGCCTGGCGCGGTGCCAAGTGGGAAAGGGTGGTTTTGAGGCTGAAGGCAGCAGGAAAGCCTGCAGCCCCCAGGTCTGTGGGGCTACGCAAGCGGTTCCAAAGAGCTTTAGAACAAGGCCTAGTTTTCCCTGCTGGCTCCTTGGGTGTGGGACCCATATCCATACCTATGGCAATTTTTGTGCCTGGCGTGGCGCCAAGTGGGAAAGGGTGGTTTTGAGGCTGAAGGCAGCAGGAAAGCCTGCAGCCCCCAGGTGTGTGGGGCTACGCAAGCGTTTCCCAAAGAGCTTTAGAACAAGGCATAGTTTTCCCTGCTGGCTCTTTGGGCGTGGGACCAATCTCCAGACATATGGGCATTTTTGTGCCTGGCGCGGCGCCAAGTGGGAAAGGGTGGTTTTGAGGCTGAAGGCAGCAGGAAAGCCTGCAGCCCCCAGGTCCGTGGGGCTACGCAAGAGGTTCCCAAAGAGCTTTAGAACAAGGCATAGTTTTCCCTGCTGGCTCTTTGGGCGTTGGACCCATCTCCAGACATATGGCCATTTTGGGGCTTGGCGCGGCGACAAGTGGGGAAGGGTGGTTTTGAGGCTGAAGGCAGCAGGAAAGCCTGCAGCCCCCAGGTGTGTGGGGCTACGCAAGCGGTTCCCAAAGAGCTTTAGAACAAGGCATAGTTTTCCCTGCTGGCTCTTTGGGTGTGGGACCAGTCTCCAGCCATATGGCCATTTTTGTGCCTGGCGCGGCGCCAAGTGGGAAAGGGTGGTTTTGAGGCCGAAGGCAGCAGGAAAGCCTGCAGCCCCCAGGTCCGTGGGGCTACGCAAGCGGTTCCCAAAGAGCTTTAGAACAAGGCATAGTTTTCCCTGCTGGCTCCTTGGGTGTGGGACCCATATCCATACCTATGGCAATTTTTGTGCCTGGCGTGGCGCCAAGTGGGAAAGGGTGGTTTTTAGGCTGAAAGTGCCGAAAAAGCCTGCAGCCCCCAGGTCCGTGGGGCTACGCAAGCGGTTCCCAAAGAGCTTTAGAACAAGGCCTAGTTTTCCCTGCTGGCTCTTTGGGCGTGGGACCCATCAACAGACATTTGGCCATTTTTGTGCGTGGTGCGGCCAGAAGTGGGAAAGGGTGGTTTTGAGGCTGAAAGTGCCAAAAAAGCCTGCAGCCCGCAGCTGTGTGGGGCTACGCAAGCGGTTCCCAAAGAGCTTTAGAACAAGGCATAGTTTCCCTGCTGGCTCTTTGGGCGTGGGACCAAGCTCCAGCCATATGGCAATTTTTGTGCCTGGCGCGGCGCCAAGTGGGAAAGGGTGGTTTTGAGGCTGAAGGCAGCAGGAAAGCCTGCAGCCCGCAGGTGTGTGGGGCTACGCAAGCGGTTCCCAAAGAGCTTTAGAACAAGGCATAGTTTTCCCTGCTGGCTCTTTGGGTGTGGGACCCATATCCATACCTATGGCCATTTTTGTGCCTGGCGTGGCGCCAAGTGGGAAAGGGTGGTTTTGAGGCTGAAGGCAGCAGGAAAGCCTGCAGCCCCCAGGTCTGTGGGGCTACGCAAGCCGTTCCCAAAGAGCTTTAAAACAAGGCATAGTTTTCCCTGCTGGCTCTTTGGGAGTTGGACCCATCTCTAGACATATGGCCATTTTTGTGCCTGGCGTGGCGCCAAGTGGGAAAGGGTGGTTTTGAGGCTGAAGGCAGCAGGAAAGCCTGCAGCCCCCAGGTCTGTGGGGCTATGCAAGCGGTACCCAAAAAGCTTTAGAACAAGGCCTAGTTTTCCCTGCTGGCTCTTTGGGCATGGGACCAATCTGCATACATATGGCCATTTTTGTGCCTGGCGCGGCGCCAAGTGGGAAAGGGTGGTTTTGAGGCTGAAGGCAGCAGGAAAGCCTGCAGCCCCCAGGTGTGTGGGGCTACGCAAGCCGTTCCCAAAGAGCTTTAGAACAAGGCATAGTTTTCCCTGCTGGCTCTTTGGGCGTTGGACCCATCTCCAGACATATGGCCATTTTGGGGCTTGGCACGTGGGTGCCTTCTCCACGTGGTTCCTGGTTTCACAGCAGCTCTGAAGAGAATGTTAGCAAAGAGGTAACCGGGACAGTGCAAACAGTACTCAAAGACAGGGAGAGCAAGCTCTCTCTTGGCACTTTGGATGTGGGACATACAGCGAGATGTTTGCTGCTTTTACATTTGGCTGTTGGGAGATTTACAGCACAAAGATATCTAGTTGATTTGAAGCAGTTCCGAGAAAGTCTAAGCATAATCCCCACTTTTCCCTCCTGGCACTTTCCATGTGGGAGATACCGCAAGACGTTTCTGTGTATTGGGTACAGCGCTCTGCAGGGTGTTAGCAGAGACTTTCCCGGGACAGTGAAACCCTATGTCAGAGACACTGAGAAGAAGCCCCAACGTTCCTTCCAGGCACTTTCAGTGTGGGTGCCTTCTCCACGTGGTTCCTGGTTTCACTGCAGCTCTGAAGAGAATGTTAGCAAAGAGGTAACCGGGACAGTGCAAACAGTACTCAAAGAGAGGGAGAGCAAGCTCTCTCTTGGCACTTTGGATGTGGGACATACAGCGAGATGTTTGCTGCTTTTACATTTGGCTGTTGGGAGATTTACAGCACAAAGATATCTAGTTGATTTGAAGCAGTTCCGAGAAAGTCTAAGCATAATCCCCACTTTTCCCTCCTGGCACTTCCCATGTGGGAGATACCGCAAGACGTTTCTGTGTATTGGGTACAGCGCTCTGCAGGGTGTTAGCAGAGACTTTCCCGGGACAGTGAAACCCTATGTCAGAGACAATGAAAAGAAGCCCCAATGTTCCTTCTAGTCATTTTCAGTGTGGGTGCCTTCTCCACGTGGTTCCTGGTTTCACTGCAGCTCTGAAGAGAATGTTAGCAAAGAGGTAACCGGGACAGTGCAAACAGTACTCAAAGACAGGGAGAGCAAGCTCTCTCTTGGCACTTTGGATGTGGGACATACAGCGAGATGTTTGCTGCTTTTACATTTGGCTGTTGGGAGATTTACAGCACAAAGATATCTAGTTGATTTGAAGCAGTTCCGAGAAAGTCTAAGCATAATCCCCACTTTTCCCTCCTGGCACTTTCCATGTGGGAGATACCGCAAGACGTTTCTGTATATTGGGTACAGCGCTCTGCAGGGTGTTAGCAGAGACTTTCCCGGGACAGTGAAACCCTATGTCAGAGACACTGAGAAGAAGCCCCAATGTTCCTTCTAGTCATTTTCAGTGTGGGTGCCTTCTCCACGTGGTTCCTGGTTTCACTGCAGCTCTGAAGAGAATGTTAGCAAAGAGGTAACCGGGACAGTGCAAACAGTACTCAAAGAGAGGGAGAGCAAGCTCTCTCTTGGCACTTTGGATGTGGGACATACAGCGAGATGTTTGCTGCTTTTACATTTGGCTGTTGGGAGATTTACAGCACAAAGATATCTAGTTGATTTGAAGCAGTTCCGAGAAAGTCTAAACATAATCCCTACTTCTCCCTCCTGACACTTTCCATGTGGGAGATACCGCAAGACGTTTCTGTGTATTGGGTACAGCGCTCTGCAGGGTGTTAGCAGAGACTTTCCCGGGACAGTGAAACCCTATGTCAGAGACACTGAGAAGAAGCCCCAATGTTCCTTCTAGTCATTTTCAGTGTGGGTGCCTTCTCCACGTGGTTCCTGGTTTCACAGCAGCTCTGAAGAGAATGTTAGCAAAGAGGTAACCGGGACAGTGCAAACAGTACTCAAAGACAGGGAGAGCAAGCTCTCTCTTGGCACTTTGGATGTGGGACATACAGCGAGATGTTTGCTGCTTTTACATTTGGCTGTTGGGAGATTTACAGCACAAAGATATCTAGTTGATTTGAAGCAGTTCCGAGAAAGTCTAAGCATAATCCTTACTTCTCCCTCCTGACACTTTCCATGTGGGAGATACCGCAAGACGTTTCTGTGTATTGGGTACAGCGTTCTGCAGGGTGTTAGCAGATACTTTCCCGGGACAGTGAAACCCTATGTCAGAGACACTGAGAAGAAGCCCCAACGTTCCTTCCAGGCACTTTCAGTGTGGGTGCCTTCTCCACGTGGTTCCTGGTTTCACTGCAGCTCTGAAGAGAATGTTAGCAAAGAGGTAACCGGGACAGTGCAAACAGTACTCAAAGACAGGGAGAGCAAGCTCTCTCTTGGCACTTTGGATGTGGGACATACAGCGAGATGTTTGCTGCTTTTACATTTGGCTGTTGGGAGATTTACAGCACAAAGATATCTAGTTGATTTGAAGCAGTTCCGAGAAAGTCTAAGCATAATCCCCACTTTTCCCTCCTGGCACTTTCCATGTGGGAGATACCGCAAGACGTTTCTGTATATTGGGTACAGCGCTCTGCAGGGTGTTAGCAGAGACTTTCCCGGGACAGTGAAACCCTATGTCAGAGACACTGAGAAGAAGCCCCAACTTTCCTTCCAGGCACTTTCAGTGTGGGTGCCTTCTCCACGTGGTTCCTGGTTTCACTGCAGCTCTGAAGAGAATGTTAGCAAAGAGGTAACCGGGACAGTGCAAACAGTACTCAAAGACAGGGAGAGCAAGCTCTCTCTTGGCACTTTGGATGTGGGACATACAGCGAGATGTTTGCTGCTTTTACATTTGGCTGTTGGGAGGTTTACAGCACAAAGATATCTAGTTGATTTGAAGCAGTTCCGAGAAAGTCTAAACATAATCCCTACTTCTCCCTCCTGACACTTTCCATGTGGGAGATACCGCAAGACGTTTCTGTGTATTGGGTACAGCGCTCTGCAGGGTGTTAGCAGAGACTTTCCCGGGACAGTGAAACCCTATGTCAGAGACACTGAGAAGAAGCCCCAACGTTCCTTCCAGGCACTTTCAGTGTGGGTGCCTTCTCCACGTGGTTCCTGGTTTCACAGCAGCTCTGAAGAGAATGTTAGCAAAGAGGTAACCGGGACAGTGCAAACAGTACTCAAAGACAGGGAGAGCAAGCTCTCTCTTGGCACTTTGGATGTGGGACATACAGCGAGATGTTTGCTGCTTTTACATTTGGCTGTTGGGAGATTTACAGCACAAAGATATCTAGTTGATTTGAAGCAGTTCCGAGAAAGTCTAAGCATAATCCCTACTTCTCCCTCCTGACACTTTCCATGTGGGAGATACCGCAAGACGTTTCTGTGTATTGGGTACAGCGCTCTGCAGGGTGTTAGCAGATACTTTCCCGGGACAGTGAAACCCTATGTCAGAGACACTGAGAAGAAGCCCCAACGTTCCTTCCAGGCACTTTCAGTGTGGGTGCCTTCTCCACGTGGTTCCTGGTTTCACTGCAGCTCTGAAGACAATGTTAGCAAAGAGGTAACCGGGACAGTGCAAACAGTACTCAAAGACAGGGAGAGCAAGCTCTCTCTTGGCACTTTGGATGTGGGACATACAGCGAGATGTTTGCTGCTTTTACATTTGGCTGTTGGGAGATTTACAGCACAAAGATATCTAGTTGATTTGAAGCAGTTCCGAGAAAGTCTAAGCATAATCCCCACTTTTCCCTCCTGGCACTTCCCATGTGGGAGATACCGCAAGACGTTTCTGTGTATTGGGTACAGCGCTCTGCAGGGTGTTAGCAGAGACTTTCCCGGGACAGTGAAACCCTATGTCAGAGACACTGAGAAGAAGCCCCAACGTTCCTTCCAGGCACTTTCAGTGTGGGTGCCTTCTCCACGTGGTTCCTGGTTTCACTGCAGCTCTGAAGAGAATGTTAGCAAAGAGGTAACCGGGACAGTGCAAACAGTACTCAAAGACAGGGAGAGCAAGCTCTCTCTTGGCACTTTGTATGTGGGACATACAGCGAGATGTTTGCTGCTTTTACATTTGGCTGTTGGGAGATTTACAGCACAAAGATATCTAGTTGATTTGAAGCAGTTCCGAGAAAGTCTAAGCATAATCCCCACTTTTCCCTCCTGGCACTTCCCATGTGGGAGATACCGCAAGACGTTTCTGTGTATTGGGTACAGCGCTCTGCAGGGTGTTAGCAGAGACTTTCCCGGGACAGTGAAACCCTATGTCAGAGACACTGAGAAGAAGCCCCAACTTTCCTTCCAGGCACTTTCAGTGTGGGTACCTTCTCCACGTGGTTCCTGGTTTCACAGCAGCTCTGAAGAGAATGTTAGCAAAGAGGTAACCGGGACAGTGCAAACAGTACTCAAAGACAGGGAGAGGAAGCTCTCTCTTGGCACTTTGGATGTGGGACATACAGCGAGATGTTTGCTGCTTTTACATTTGGCTGTTGGGAGATTTACAGCACAAAGATATCTAGTTGATTTGAAGCAGTTCCGAGAAAGTCTAAGCATAATCCCCACTTTTCCCTCCTGGCACTTCCCATGTGGGAGATACCGCAAGACGTTTCTGTGTATTGGGTACAGCGCTCTGCAGGGTGTTAGCAGAGACTTTCCCGGGACAGTGAAACCCTATGTCAGAGACACTGAGAAGAAGCCCCAACGTTCCTTCCAGGCACTTTCAGTGTGGGTGCCTTCTCCACGTGGTTCCTGGTTTCACAGCAGCTCTGAAGAGAATGTTAGCAAAGAGGTAACCGGGACAGTGCAAACAGTACTCAAAGACAGGGAGAGCAAGCTCTCTCTTGGCACTTTGGATGTGGGACATACAGCGAGATGTTTGCTGCTTTTACATTTGGCTGTTGGGAGATTTACAGCACAAAGATATCTAGTTGATTTGAAGCAGTTCCGAGAAAGTCTAAGCATAATCCCCACTTTTCCCTCCTGGCACTTTCCATGTGGGAGATACCGCAAGACGTTTCTGTGTATTGGGTACAGCGCTCTGCAGGGTGTTAGCAGAGACTTTCCCGGGACAGTGAAACCCTATGTCAGAGACACTGAGAAGAAGCCCCAACGTTCCTTCCAGGCACTTTCAGTGTGGGTGCCTTCTCCACGTGGTTCCTGGTTTCACTGCAGCTCTGAAGACAATGTTAGCAAAGAGGTAACCGGGACAGTGCAAACAGTACTCAAAGAGAGGGAGAGCAAGCTCTCTCTTGGCACTTTGGATGTGGGACATACAGCGAGATGTTTGCTGCTTTTACATTTGGCTGTTGGGAGATTTACAGCACAAAGATATCTAGTTGATTTGAAGCAGTTCCGAGAAAGTCTAAGCATAATCCCCACTTTTCCCTCCTGGCACTTCCCATGTGGGAGATACCGCAAGACGTTTCTGTGTATTGGGTACAGCGCTCTGCAGGGTGTTAGCAGAGACTTTCCCGGGACAGTGAAACCCTATGTCAGAGACAATGAAAAGAAGCCCCAATGTTCCTTCTAGTCATTTTCAGTGTGGGTGCCTTCTCCACGTGGTTCCTGGTTTCACAGCAGCTCTGAAGAGAATGTTAGCAAAGAGGTAACCGGGACAGTGCAAACAGTACTCAAAGACAGGGAGAGCAAGCTCTCTCTTGGCACTTTGGATGTGGGACATACAGCGAGATGTTTGCTGCTTTTACATTTGGCTGTTGGGAGATTTACAGCACAAAGATATCTAGTTGATTTGAAGCAGTTCCGAGAAAGTCTAAGCATAATCCCCACTTTTCCCTCCTGGCACTTTCCATGTGGGAGATACCGCAAGACGTTTCTGTATATTGGGTACAGCGCTCTGCAGGGTGTTAGCAGAGACTTTCCCGGGACAGTGAAACCCTATGTCAGAGACACTGAGAAGAAGCCCCAATGTTCCTTCTAGTCATTTTCAGTGTGGGTGCCTTCTCCACGTGGTTCCTGGTTTCACTGCAGCTCTGAAGAGAATGTTAGCAAAGAGGTAACCGGGACAGTGCAAACAGTACTCAAAGAGAGGGAGAGCAAGCTCTCTCTTGGCACTTTGGATGTGGGACATACAGCGAGATGTTTGCTGCTTTTACATTTGGCTGTTGGGAGATTTACAGCACAAAGATATCTAGTTGATTTGAAGCAGTTCCGAGAAAGTCTAAACATAATCCCTACTTCTCCCTCCTGACACTTTCCATGTGGGAGATACCGCAAGACGTTTCTGTGTATTGGGTACAGCGCTCTGCAGGGTGTTAGCAGAGACTTTCCCGGGACAGTGAAACCCTATGTCAGAGACACTGAGAAGAAGCCCCAATGTTCCTTCTAGTCATTTTCAGTGTGGGTGCCTTCTCCACGTGGTTCCTGGTTTCACAGCAGCTCTGAAGAGAATGTTAGCAAAGAGGTAACCGGGACAGTGCAAACAGTACTCAAAGACAGGGAGAGCAAGCTCTCTCTTGGCACTTTGGATGTGGGACATACAGCGAGATGTTTGCTGCTTTTACATTTGGCTGTTGGGAGATTTACAGCACAAAGATATCTAGTTGATTTGAAGCAGTTCCGAGAAAGTCTAAGCATAATCCTTACTTCTCCCTCCTGACACTTTCCATGTGGGAGATACCGCAAGACGTTTCTGTGTATTGGGTACAGCGTTCTGCAGGGTGTTAGCAGATACTTTCCCGGGACAGTGAAACCCTATGTCAGAGACACTGAGAAGAAGCCCCAACGTTCCTTCCAGGCACTTTCAGTGTGGGTGCCTTCTCCACGTGGTTCCTGGTTTCACTGCAGCTCTGAAGAGAATGTTAGCAAAGAGGTAACCGGGACAGTGCAAACAGTACTCAAAGACAGGGAGAGCAAGCTCTCTCTTGGCACTTTGGATGTGGGACATACAGCGAGATGTTTGCTGCTTTTACATTTGGCTGTTGGGAGATTTACAGCACAAAGATATCTAGTTGATTTGAAGCAGTTCCGAGAAAGTCTAAGCATAATCCCCACTTTTCCCTCCTGGCACTTTCCATGTGGGAGATACCGCAAGACGTTTCTGTGTATTGGGTACAGCGCTCTGCAGGGTGTTAGCAGAGACTTTCCCGGGACAGTGAAACCCTATGTCAGAGACACTGAGAAGAAGCCCCAACGTTCCTTCCAGGCACTTTCAGTGTGGGTGCCTTCTCCACGTGGTTCCTGGTTTCACAGCAGCTCTGAAGAGAATGTTAGCAAAGAGGTAACCGGGACAGTGCAAACAGTACTCAAAGACAGGGAGAGCAAGCTCTCTCTTGGCACTTTGGATGTGGGACATACAGCGAGATGTTTGCTGCTTTTACATTTGGCTGTTGGGAGATTTACAGCACAAAGATATCTAGTTGATTTGAAGCAGTTCCGAGAAAGTCTAAGCATAATCCCCACTTTTCCCTCCTGGCACTTTCCATGTGGGAGATACCGCAAGACGTTTCTGTGTATTGGGTACAGCGCTCTGCAGGGTGTTAGCAGAGACTTTCCCGGGACAGTGAAACCCTATGTCAGAGACACTGAGAAGAAGCCCCAACGTTCCTTCCAGGCACTTTCAGTGTGGGTGCCTTCTCCACGTGGTTCCTGGTTTCACAGCAGCTCTGAAGACAATGTTAGCAAAGAGGTAACCGGGACAGTGCAAACAGTACTCAAAGAGAGGGAGAGCAAGCTCTCTCTTGGCACTTTGGATGTGGGACATACAGCGAGATGTTTGCTGCTTTTACATTTGGCTGTTGGGAGATTTACAGCACAAAGATATCTAGTTGATTTGAAGCAGTTCCGAGAAAGTCTAAGCATAATCCCCACTTTTCCCTCCTGGCACTTCCCATGTGGGAGATACCGCAAGACGTTTCTGTGTATTGGGTACAGCGCTCTGCAGGGTGTTAGCAGAGACTTTCCCGGGACAGTGAAACCCTATGTCACAGACAATGAAAAGAAGCCCCAATGTTCCTTCTAGTCATTTTCAGTGTGGGTGCCTTCTCCACGTGGTTCCTGGTTTCACAGCAGCTCTGAAGAGAATGTTAGCAAAGAGGTAACCGGGACAGTGCAAACAGTACTCAAAGACAGGGAGAGCAAGCTCTCTCTTGGCACTTTGGATGTGGGACATACAGCGAGATGTTTGCTGCTTTTACATTTGGCTGTTGGGAGATTTACAGCACAAAGATATCTAGTTGATTTGAAGCAGTTCCGAGAAAGTCTAAGCATAATCCCCACTTTTCCCTCCTGGCACTTTCCATGTGGGAGATACCGCAAGACGTTTCTGTATATTGGGTACAGCGCTCTGCAGGGTGTTAGCAGAGACTTTCCCGGGACAGTGAAACCCTATGTCAGAGACACTGAGAAGAAGCCCCAACTTTCCTTCCAGGCACTTTCAGTGTGGGTGCCTTCTCCACGTGGTTCCTGGTTTCACTGCAGCTCTGAAGAGAATGTTAGCAAAGAGGTAACCGGGACAGTGCAAACAGTACTCAAAGACAGGGAGAGCAAGCTCTCTCTTGGCACTTTGGATGTGGGACATACAGCGAGATGTTTGCTGCTTTTACATTTGGCTGTTGGGAGGTTTACAGCACAAAGATATCTAGTTGATTTGAAGCAGTTCCGAGAAAGTCTAAACATAATCCCTACTTCTCCCTCCTGACACTTTCCATGTGGGAGATACCGCAAGACGTTTCTGTGTATTGGGTACAGCGCTCTGCAGGGTGTTAGCAGAGACTTTCCCGGGACAGTGAAACCCTATGTCAGAGACACTGAGAAGAAGCCCCAACGTTCCTTCCAGGCACTTTCAGTGTGGGTGCCTTCTCCACGTGGTTCCTGGTTTCACAGCAGCTCTGAAGAGAATGTTAGCAAAGAGGTAACCGGGACAGTGCAAACAGTACTCAAAGACAGGGAGAGCAAGCTCTCTCTTGGCACTTTGGATGTGGGACATACAGCGAGATGTTTGCTGCTTTTACATTTGGCTGTTGGGAGATTTACAGCACAAAGATATCTAGTTGATTTGAAGCAGTTCCGAGAAAGTCTAAGCATAATCCCTACTTCTCCCTCCTGACACTTTCCATGTGGGAGATACCGCAAGACGTTTCTGTGTATTGGGTACAGCGCTCTGCAGGGTGTTAGCAGAGACTTTCCCGGGACAGTGAAACCCTATGTCAGAGACACTGAGAAGAAGCCCCAACGTTCCTTCCAGGCACTTTCAGTGTGGGTGCCTTCTCCACGTGGTTCCTGGTTTCACTGCAGCTCTGAAGAGAATGTTAGCAAAGAGGTAACCGGGACAGTGCAAACAGTACTCAAAGACAGGGAGAGCAAGCTCTCTCTTGGCACTTTGGATGTGGGACATACAGCGAGATGTTTGCTGCTTTTACATTTGGCTGTTGGGAGATTTACAGCACAAAGATATCTAGTTGATTTGAAGCAGTTCCGAGAAAGTCTAAGCATAATCCCCACTTTTCCCTCCTGGCACTTCCCATGTGGGAGATACCGCAAGACGTTTCTGTGTATTGGGTACAGCGCTCTGCAGGGTGTTAGCAGAGACTTTCCCGGGACAGTGAAACCCTATGTCAGAGACACTGAGAAGAAGCCCCAACTTTCCTTCCAGGCACTTTCAGTGTGGGTGCCTTCTCCACGTGGTTCCTGGTTTCACAGCAGCTCTGAAGAGAATGTTAGCAAAGAGGTAACCGGGACAGTGCAAACAGTACTCAAAGACAGGGAGAGCAAGCTCTCTCTTGGCACTTTGGATGTGGGACATACAGCGAGATGTTTGCTGCTTTTACATTTGGCTGTTGGGAGATTTACAGCACAAAGATATCTAGTTGATTTGAAGCAGTTCCGAGAAAGTCTAAGCATAATCCCCACTTTTCCCTCCTGGCACTTCCCATGTGGGAGATACCGCAAGACGTTTCTGTGTATTGGGTACAGCGCTCTGCAGGGTGTTAGCAGATACTTTCCCGGGACAGTGAAACCCTATGTCAGAGACACTGAGAAGAAGCCCCAACGTTCCTTCCAGGCACTTTCAGTGTGGGTGCCTTCTCCACGTGGTTCCTGGTTTCACTGCAGCTCTGAAGACAATGTTAGCAAAGAGGTAACCGGGACAGTGCAAACAGTACTCAAAGACAGGGAGAGCAAGCTCTCTCTTGGCACTTTGGATGTGGGACATACAGCGAGATGTTTGCTGCTTTTACATTTGGCTGTTGGGAGATTTACAGCACAAAGATATCTAGTTGATTTGAAGCAGTTCCGAGAAAGTCTAAGCATAATCCCCACTTTTCCCTCCTGGCACTTCCCATGTGGGAGATACCGCAAGACGTTTCTGTGTATTGGGTACAGCGCTCTGCAGGGTGTTAGCAGAGACTTTCCCGGGACAGTGAAACCCTATGTCAGAGACACTGAGAAGAAGCCCCAACGTTCCTTCCAGGCACTTTCAGTGTGGGTGCCTTCTCCACGTGGTTCCTGGTTTCACTGCAGCTCTGAAGAGAATGTTAGCAAAGAGGTAACCGGGACAGTGCAAACAGTACTCAAAGACAGGGAGAGCAAGCTCTCTCTTGGCACTTTGGATGTGGGACATACAGCGAGATGTTTGCTGCTTTTACATTTGGCTGTTGGGAGATTTACAGCACAAAGATATCTAGTTGATTTGAAGCAGTTCCGAGAAAGTCTAAGCATAATCCCCACTTTTCCCTCCTGGCACTTCCCATGTGGGAGATACCGCAAGACGTTTCTGTGTATTGGGTACAGCGCTCTGCAGGGTGTTAGCAGAGACTTTCCCGGGACAGTGAAACCCTATGTCAGAGACAATGAAAAGAAGCCCCAATGTTCCTTCTAGTCATTTTCAGTGTGGGTGCCTTCTCCACGTGGTTCCTGGTTTCACAGCAGCTCTGAAGAGAATGTTAGCAAAGAGGTAACCGGGACAGTGCAAACAGTACTCAAAGACAGGGAGAGCAAGCTCTCTCTTGGCACTTTGGATGTGGGACATACAGCGAGATGTTTGCTGCTTTTACATTTGGCTGTTGGGAGGTTTACAGCACAAAGATATCTAGTTGATTTGAAGCAGTTCCGAGAAAGTCTAAACATAATCCCTACTTCTCCCTCCTGACACTTTCCATGTGGGAGATACCGCAAGACGTTTCTGTGTATTGGGTACAGCGCTCTGCAGGGTGTTAGCAGAGACTTTCCCGGGACAGTGAAACCCTATGTCAGAGACACTGAGAAGAAGCCCCAACTTTCCTTCCAGGCACTTTCAGTGTGGGTGCCTTCTCCACGTGGTTCCTGGTTTCACAGCAGCTCTGAAGAGAATGTTAGCAAAGAGGTAACCGGGACAGTGCAAACAGTACTCAAAGACAGGGAGAGCAAGCTCTCTCTTGGCACTTTGGATGTGGGACATACAGCGAGATGTTTGCTGCTTTTACATTTGGCTGTTGGGAGATTTACAGCACAAAGATATCTAGTTGATTTGAAGCAGTTCCGAGAAAGTCTAAGCATAATCCCCACTTCTCCCTCCTGACACTTTCCATGTGGGAGATACCGCAAGACGTTTCTGTGTATTGGGTACAGCGCTCTGCAGGGTGTTAGCAGATACTTTCCCGGGACAGTGAAACCCTATGTCAGAGACACTGAGAAGAAGCCCCAACGTTCCTTCCAGGCACTTTCAGTGTGGGTGCCTTCTCCACGTGGTTCCTGGTTTCACTGCAGCTCTGAAGACAATGTTAGCAAAGAGGTAACCGGGACAGTGCAAACAGTACTCAAAGACAGGGAGAGCAAGCTCTCTCTTGGCACTTTGGATGTGGGACATACAGCGAGATGTTTGCTGCTTTTACATTTGGCTGTTGGGAGATTTACAGCACAAAGATATCTAGTTGATTTGAAGCAGTTCCGAGAAAGTCTAAGCATAATCCCCACTTTTCCCTCCTGGCACTTCCCATGTGGGAGATACCGCAAGACGTTTCTGTGTATTGGGTACAGCGCTCTGCAGGGTGTTAGCAGAGACTTTCCCGGGACAGTGAAACCCTATGTCAGAGACACTGAGAAGAAGCCCCAACGTTCCTTCCAGGCACTTTCAGTGTGGGTGCCTTCTCCACGTGGTTCCTGGTTTCACTGCAGCTCTGAAGACAATGTTAGCAAAGAGGTAACCGGGACAGTGCAAACAGTACTCAAAGACAGGGAGAGCAAGCTCTCTCTTGGCACTTTGGATGTGGGACATACAGCGAGATGTTTGCTGCTTTTACATTTGGCTGTTGGGAGATTTACAGCACAAAGATATCTAGTTGATTTGAAGCAGTTCCGAGAAAGTCTAAGCATAATCCCCACTTTTCCCTCCTGGCACTTCCCATGTGGGAGATACCGCAAGACGTTTCTGTGTATTGGGTACAGCGCTCTGCAGGGTGTTAGCAGAGACTTTCCCGGGACAGTGAAACCCTATGTCAGAGACACTGAGAAGAAGCCCCAACGTTCCTTCCAGGCACTTTCAGTGTGGGTGCCTTCTCCACGTGGTTCCTGGTTTCACTGCAGCTCTGAAGAGAATGTTAGCAAAGAGGTAACCGGGACAGTGCAAACAGTACTCAAAGACAGGGAGAGCAAGCTCTCTCTTGGCACTTTGGATGTGGGACATACAGCGAGATGTTTGCTGCTTTTACATTTGGCTGTTGGGAGATTTACAGCACAAAGATATCTAGTTGATTTGAAGCAGTTCCGAGAAAGTCTAAGCATAATCCCCACTTTTCCCTCCTGGCACTTCCCATGTGGGAGATACCGCAAGACGTTTCTGTGTATTGGGTACAGCGCTCTGCAGGGTGTTAGCAGAGACTTTCCCGGGACAGTGAAACCCTATGTCAGAGACACTGAGAAGAAGCCCCAACTTTCCTTCCAGGCACTTTCAGTGTGGGTGCCTTCTCCACGTGGTTCCTGGTTTCACAGCAGCTCTGAAGAGAATGTTAGCAAAGAGGTAACCGGGACAGTGCAAACAGTACTCAAAGACAGGGAGAGCAAGCTCTCTCTTGGCACTTTGGATGTGGGACATACAGCGAGATGTTTGCTGCTTTTACATTTGGCTGTTGGGAGATTTACAGCACAAAGATATCTAGTTGATTTGAAGCAGTTCCGAGAAAGTCTAAGCATAATCCCCACTTTTCCCTCCTGGCACTTCCCATGTGGGAGATACCGCAAGACGTTTCTGTGTATTGGGTACAGCGCTCTGCAGGGTGTTAGCAGAGACTTTCCCGGGACAGTGAAACCCTATGTCAGAGACAATGAAAAGAAGCCCCAATGTTCCTTCTAGTCATTTTCAGTGTGGGTGCCTTCTCCACGTGGTTCCTGGTTTCACAGCAGCTCTGAAGAGAATGTTAGCAAAGAGGTAACCGGGACAGTGCAAACAGTACTCAAAGACAGGGAGAGCAAGCTCTCTCTTGGCACTTTGGATGTGGGACATACAGCGAGATGTTTGCTGCTTTTACATTTGGCTGTTGGGAGGTTTACAGCACAAAGATATCTAGTTGATTTGAAGCAGTTCCGAGAAAGTCTAAACATAATCCCTACTTCTCCCTCCTGACACTTTCCATGTGGGAGATACCGCAAGACGTTTCTGTGTATTGGGTACAGCGCTCTGCAGGGTGTTAGCAGAGACTTTCCCGGGACAGTGAAACCCTATGTCAGAGACACTGAGAAGAAGCCCCAACTTTCCTTCCAGGCACTTTCAGTGTGGGTGCCTTCTCCACGTGGTTCCTGGTTTCACAGCAGCTCTGAAGAGAATGTTAGCAAAGAGGTAACCGGGACAGTGCAAACAGTACTCAAAGACAGGGAGAGCAAGCTCTCTCTTGGCACTTTGGATGTGGGACATACAGCGAGATGTTTGCTGCTTTTACATTTGGCTGTTGGGAGATTTACAGCACAAAGATATCTAGTTGATTTGAAGCAGTTCCGAGAAAGTCTAAGCATAATCCCCACTTCTCCCTCCTGACACTTTCCATGTGGGAGATACCGCAAGACGTTTCTGTGTATTGGGTACAGCGCTCTGCAGGGTGTTAGCAGAGACTTTCCCGGGACAGTGAAACCCTATGTCAGAGACACTGAGAAGAAGCCCCAACGTTCCTTCCAGGCACTTTCACTGTGGGTGCCTTCTCCACGTGGTTCCTGGTTTCACTGCAGCTCTGAAGAGAATGTTAGCAAAGAGGTAACCGGGACAGTGCAAACAGTACTCAAAGACAGGGAGAGCAAGCTCTCTCTTGGCACTTTGGATGTGGGACATACAGCGAGATGTTTGCTGCTTTTACATTTGGCTGTTGGGAGATTTACAGCACAAAGATATCTAGTTGATTTGAAGCAGTTCCGAGAAAGTCTAAGCATAATCCCCACTTTTCCCTCCTGGCACTTCCCATGTGGGAGATACCGCAAGACGTTTCTGTGTATTGGGTACAGCGCTCTGCAGGGTGTTAGCAGAGACTTTCCCGGGACAGTGAAACCCTATGTCAGAGACACTGAGAAGAAGCCCCAACTTTCCTTCCAGGCACTTTCAGTGTGGGTGCCTTCTCCACGTGGTTCCTGGTTTCACAGCAGCTCTGAAGAGAATGTTAGCAAAGAGGTAACCGGGACAGTGCAAACAGTACTCAAAGACAGGGAGAGGAAGCTCTCTCTTGGCACTTTGGATGTGGGACATACAGCGAGATGTTTGCTGCTTTTACATTTGGCTGTTGGGAGATTTACAGCACAAAGATATCTAGTTGATTTGAAGCAGTTCCGAGAAAGTCTAAGCATAATCCCCACTTTTCCCTCCTGGCACTTCCCATGTGGGAGATACCGCAAGACGTTTCTGTGTATTGGGTACAGCGCTCTGCAGGGTGTTAGCAGAGACTTTCCCGGGACAGTGAAACCCTATGTCAGAGACACTGAGAAGAAGCCCCAACGTTCCTTCCAGGCACTTTCAGTGTGGGTGCCTTCTCCACGTGGTTCCTGGTTTCACAGCAGCTCTGAAGAGAATGTTAGCAAAGAGGTAACCGGGACAGTGCAAACAGTACTCAAAGACAGGGAGAGCAAGCTCTCTCTTGGCACTTTGGATGTGGGACATACAGCGAGATGTTTGCTGCTTTTACATTTGGCTGTTGGGAGATTTACAGCACAAAGATATCTAGTTGATTTGAAGCAGTTCCGAGAAAGTCTAAGCATAATCCCCACTTTTCCCTCCTGGCACTTTCCATGTGGGAGATACCGCAAGACGTTTCTGTGTATTGGGTACAGCGCTCTGCAGGGTGTTAGCAGAGACTTTCCCGGGACAGTGAAACCCTATGTCAGAGACACTGAGAAGAAGCCCCAATGTTCCTTCTAGTCATTTTCAGTGTGGGTGCCTTCTCCACGTGGTTCCTGGTTTCACTGCAGCTCTGAAGAGAATGTTAGCAAAGAGGTAACCGGGACAGTGCAAACAGTACTCAAAGACAGGGAGAGCAAGCTCTCTCTTGGCACTTTGGATGTGGGACATACAGCGAGATGTTTGCTGCTTTTACATTTGGCTGTTGGGAGATTTACAGCACAAAGATATCTAGTTGATTTGAAGCAGTTCCGAGAAAGTCTAAGCATAATCCCCACTTTTCCCTCCTGGCACTTTCCATGTGGGAGATACCGCAAGACGTTTCTGTGTATTGGGTACAGCGCTCTGCAGGGTGTTAGCAGAGACTTTCCCGGGACAGTGAAACCCTATGTCAGAGACACTGAGAAGAAGCCCCAACTTTCCTTCCAGGCACTTTCAGTGTGGGTGCCTTCTCCACGTGGTTCCTGGTTTCACAGCAGCTCTGAAGAGAATGTTAGCAAAGAGGTAACCGGGACAGTGCAAACAGTACTCAAAGACAGGGAGAGCAAGCTCTCTCTTGGCACTTTGGATGTGGGACATACAGCGAGATGTTTGCTGCTTTTACATTTGGCTGTTGGGAGATTTACAGCACAAAGATATCTAGTTGATTTGAAGCAGTTCCGAGAAAGTCTAAGCATAATCCCCACTTTTCCCTCCTGGCACTTCCCATGTGGGAGATACCGCAAGACGTTTCTGTGTATTGGGTACAGCGCTCTGCAGGGTGTTAGCAGAGACTTTCCCGGGACAGTGAAACCCTATGTCAGAGACACTGAGAAGAAGCCCCAACGTTCCTTCCAGGCACTTTCAGTGTGGGTGCCTTCTCCACGTGGTTCCTGGTTTCACAGCAGCTCTGAAGATAATGTTAGCAAAGAGGTAACCGGGACAGTGCAAACAGTACTCAAAGACAGGGAGAGCAAGCTCTCTCTTGGCACTTTGGATGTGGGACATACAGCGAGATGTTTGCTGCTTTTACATTTGGCTGTTGGGAGATTTACAGCACAAAGATATCTAGTTGATTTGAAGCAGTTCCGAGAAAGTCTAAGCATAATCCCCACTTTTCCCTCCTGGCACTTCCCATGTGGGAGATACCGCAAGACGTTTCTGTGTATTGGGTACAGCGCTCTGCAGGGTGTTAGCAGAGACTTTCCCGGGACAGTGAAACCCTATGTCAGAGACAATGAAAAGAAGCCCCAATGTTCCTTCTAGTCATTTTCAGTGTGGGTGCCTTCTCCACGTGGTTCCTGGTTTCACAGCAGCTCTGAAGAGAATGTTAGCAAAGAGGTAACCGGGACAGTGCAAACAGTACTCAAAGACAGGGAGAGCAAGCTCTCTCTTGGCACTTTGGATGTGGGACATACAGCGAGATGTTTGCTGCTTTTACATTTGGCTGTTGGGAGATTTACAGCACAAAGATATCTAGTTGATTTGAAGCAGTTCCGAGAAAGTCTAAACATAATCCCTACTTCTCCCTCCTGACACTTTCCATGTGGGAGATACCGCAAGACGTTTCTGTGTATTGGGTACAGCGCTCTGCAGGGTGTTAGCAGAGACTTTCCCGGGACAGTGAAACCCTATGTCAGAGACACTGAGAAGAAGCCCCAATGTTCCTTCTAGTCATTTTCAGTGTGGGTGCCTTCTCCACGTGGTTCCTGGTTTCACTGCAGCTCTGAAGAGAATGTTAGCAAAGAGGTAACCGGGACAGTGCAAACAGTACTCAAAGACAGGGAGAGCAAGCTCTCTCTTGGCACTTTGGATGTGGGACATACAGCGAGATGTTTGCTGCTCTTACATTTGGCTGTTGGGAGATTTACAGCACAAACATATCTAGTTGATTTGAAGCAGTTCCGAGAAAGTCTAAGCATAATCCCCACTTTTCCCTCCTGGCACTTTCCATGTGGGCGATACCGCAAGACGTTTCTGTGTATTGGGTACAGCGCTCTGCAGGGTGTTAGCAGAGACTTTCCCGGGACAGTGAAACCCTATGTCAGAGACACTGAGAAGAAGCCCCAACGTTCCTTCCAGGCACTTTCACTGTGGGTGCCTTCTCCACGTGGTTCCTGGTTTCACTGCAGCTCTGAAGAGAATGTTAGCAAAGAGGTAACCGGGACAGTGCAAACAGTACTCAAAGACAGGGAGAGCAAGCTCTCTCTTGGCACTTTGGATGTGGGACATACAGCGAGATGTTTGCTGCTTTTACATTTGGCTGTTGGGAGATTTACAGCACAAAGATATCTAGTTGATTTGAAGCAGTTCCGAGAAAGTCTAAGCATAATCCCCACTTTTCCCTCCTGGCACTTCCCATGTGGGAGATACCGCAAGACGTTTCTGTGTATTGGGTACAGCGCTCTGCAGGGTGTTAGCAGAGACTTTCCCGGGACAGTGAAACCCTATGTCAGAGACACTGAGAAGAAGCCCCAACTTTCCTTCCAGGCACTTTCAGTGTGCGCGCCTTCTCCACGTGGTTCCTGGTTTCACTGCAGCTCTGAAGAGAATGTTAGCAAAGAGGTAACCGGGACAGTGCAAACAGTACTCAAAGACAGGGAGAGCAAGCTCTCTCTTGGCACTTTGGATGTGGGACATACAGCGAGATGTTTGCTGCTTTTACATTTGGCTGTTGGGAGATTTACAGCACAAAGATATCTAGTTGATTTGAAGCAGTTCCGAGAAAGTCTAAGCATAATCCCCACTTTTCCCTCCTGGCACTTCCCATGTGGGAGATACCGCAAGACGTTTCTGTGTATTGGGTACAGCGCTCTGCAGGGTGTTAGCAGAGACTTTCCCGGGACAGTGAAACCCTATGTCAGAGACACTGAGAAGAAGCCCCAACGTTCCTTCCAGGCACTTTCAGTGTGGGTGCCTTCTCCACGTGGTTCCTGGTTTCACAGCAGCTCTGAAGAGAATGTTAGCAAAGAGGTAACCGGGACAGTGCAAACAGTACTCAAAGACAGGGAGAGCAAGCTCTCTCTTGGCACTTTGGATGTGGGACATACAGCGAGATGTTTGCTGCTTTTACATTTGGCTGTTGGGAGATTTACAGCACAAAGATATCTAGTTGATTTGAAGCAGTTCCGAGAAAGTCTAAGCATAATCCCCACTTTTCCCTCCTGGCACTTTCCATGTGGGAGATACCGCAAGACGTTTCTGTGTATTGGGTACAGCGCTCTGCAGGGTGTTAGCAGAGACTTTCCCGGGACAGTGAAACCCTATGTCAGAGACACTGAGAAGAAGCCCCAATGTTCCTTCTAGTCATTTTCAGTGTGGGTGCCTTCTCCACGTGGTTCCTGGTTTCACTGCAGCTCTGAAGAGAATGTTAGCAAAGAGGTAACCGGGACAGTGCAAACAGTACTCAAAGACAGGGAGAGCAAGATCTCTCTTGGCACTTTGGATGTGGGACATACAGCGAGATGTTTGCTGCTTTTACATTTGGCTGTTGGGAGATTTACAGCACAAAGATATCTAGTTGATTTGAAGCAGTTCCGAGAAAGTCTAAGCATAATCCCCACTTTTCCCTCCTGGCACTTTCCATGTGGGAGATACCGCAAGACGTTTCTGTGTATTGGGTACAGCGCTCTGCAGGGTGTTAGCAGAGACTTTCCCGGGACAGTGAAACCCTATGTCAGAGACACTGAGAAGAAGCCCCAACTTTCCTTCCAGGCACTTTCAGTGTGGGTGCCTTCTCCACGTGGTTCCTGGTTTCACAGCAGCTCTGAAGAGAATGTTAGCAAAGAGGTAACCGGGACAGTGCAAACAGTACTCAAAGACAGGGAGAGCAAGCTCTCTCTTGGCACTTTGGATGTGGGACATACAGCGAGATGTTTGCTGCTTTTACATTTGGCTGTTGGGAGATTTACAGCACAAAGATATCTAGTTGATTTGAAGCAGTTCCGAGAAAGTCTAAGCATAATCCCCACTTTTCCCTCCTGGCACTTCCCATGTGGGAGATACCGCAAGACGTTTCTGTGTATTGGGTACAGCGCTCTGCAGGGTGTTAGCAGAGACTTTCCCGGGACAGTGAAACCCTATGTCAGAGACACTGAGAAGAAGCCCCAACGTTCCTTCCAGGCACTTTCAGTGTGGGTGCCTTCTCCACGTGGTTCCTGGTTTCACAGCAGCTCTGAAGATAATGTTAGCAAAGAGGTAACCGGGACAGTGCAAACAGTACTCAAAGACAGGGAGAGCAAGCTCTCTCTTGGCACTTTGGATGTGGGACATACAGCGAGATGTTTGCTGCTTTTACATTTGGCTGTTGGGAGATTTACAGCACAAAGATATCTAGTTGATTTGAAGCAGTTCCGAGAAAGTCTAAGCATAATCCCCACTTTTCCCTCCTGGCACTTCCCATGTGGGAGATACCGCAAGACGTTTCTGTGTATTGGGTACAGCGCTCTGCAGGGTGTTAGCAGAGACTTTCCCGGGACAGTGAAACCCTATGTCAGAGACAATGAAAAGAAGCCCCAATGTTCCTTCTAGTCATTTTCAGTGTGGGTGCCTTCTCCACGTGGTTCCTGGTTTCACAGCAGCTCTGAAGAGAATGTTAGCAAAGAGGTAACCGGGACAGTGCAAACAGTACTCAAAGACAGGGAGAGCAAGCTCTCTCTTGGCACTTTGGATGTGGGACATACAGCGAGATGTTTGCTGCTTTTACATTTGGCTGTTGGGAGATTTACAGCACAAAGATATCTAGTTGATTTGAAGCAGTTCCGAGAAAGTCTAAACATAATCCCTACTTCTCCCTCCTGACACTTTCCATGTGGGAGATACCGCAAGACGTTTCTGTGTATTGGGTACAGCGCTCTGCAGGGTGTTAGCAGAGACTTTCCCGGGACAGTGAAACCCTATGTCAGAGACACTGAGAAGAAGCCCCAATGTTCCTTCTAGTCATTTTCAGTGTGGGTGCCTTCTCCACGTGGTTCCTGGTTTCACTGCAGCTCTGAAGAGAATGTTAGCAAAGAGGTAACCGGGACAGTGCAAACAGTACTCAAAGACAGGGAGAGCAAGCTCTCTCTTGGCACTTTGGATGTGGGACATACAGCGAGATGTTTGCTGCTTTTACATTTGGCTGTTGGGAGATTTACAGCACAAAGATATCTAGTTGATTTGAAGCAGTTCCGAGAAAGTCTAAGCATAATCCCCACTTTTCCCTCCTGGCACTTTCCATGTGGGAGATACCGCAAGACGTTTCTGTGTATTGGGTACAGCGCTCTGCAGGGTGTTAGCAGAGACTTTCCCGGGACAGTGAAACCCTATGTCAGAGACACTGAGAAGAAGCCCCAATGTTCCTTCCAGGCACTTTCAGTGTGGGTGCCTTCTCCACGTGGTTCCTGGTTTCACTGCAGCTCTGAAGAGAATGTTAGCAAAGAGGCAACCGGGACAGTGCAAACAGTACTCAAAGACAGGGAGAGCAAGCTCTCTCTTGGCACTTTGGATGTGGGACATACAGCGAGATGTTTGCTGCTCTTACATTTGGCTGTTGGGAGATTTACAGCACAAACATATCTAGTTGATTTGAAGCAGTTCCGAGAAAGTCTAAGCATAATCCCCACTTTTCCCTCCTGGCACTTTCCATGTGGGAGATACCGCAAGACATTTCTGTATATTGGGTACAGTGCTCTGCAGGGTGTTAGCAGAGATTTCCCCGGGACAGTGAAACCCTATGTCAGAGACACTGAGAAGAAGCCCCAACGTTCCTTCCAGGCACTTTCAGTGTGGGTGCCTTCTCCACGTGGTTCCTGGTTTCACTGCAGCTCTGAAGAGAATGTTAGCAAAGAGGTAACCGGGACAGTGCAAACAGTACTCAAAGACAGGGAGAGCAAGCTCTCTCTTGGCACTTTGGATGTGGGACATACAGCGAGATGTTTGCTGCTTTTACATTTGGCTGTTGGGAGATTTACAGCACAAAGATATCTAGTTGATTTGAAGCAGTTCCGAGAAAGTCTAAGCATAATCCCCACTTTTCCCTCCTGGCACTTCCCATGTGGGAGATACCGCAAGACGTTTCTGTGTATTGGGTACAGCGCTCTGCAGGGTGTTAGCAGAGACTTTCCCGGGACAGTGAAACCCTATGTCAGAGACACTGAGAAGAAGCCCCAACGTTCCTTCCAGGCACTTTCAGTGTGGGTGCCTTCTCCACGTGGTTCCTGGTTTCACAGCAGCTCTGAAGAGAATGTTAGCAAAGAGGTAACCGGGACAGTGCAAACAGTACTCAAAGACAGGGAGAGCAAGCTCTCTCTTGGCACTTTGGATGTGGGACATACAGCGAGATGTTTGCTGCTTTTACATTTGGCTGTTGGGAGATTTACAGCACAAAGATATCTAGTTGATTTGAAGCAGTTCCGAGAAAGTCTAAGCATAATCCCTACTTCTCCCTCCTGACACTTTCCATGTGGGAGATACCGCAAGACGTTTCTGTGTATTGGGTACAGCGCTCTGCAGGGTGTTAGCAGAGACTTTCCCGGGACAGTGAAACCCTATGTCAGAGACACTGAGAAGAAGCCCCAATGTTCCTTCCAGGCACTTTCAGTGTGGGTGCCTTCTCCACGTGGTTCCTGGTTTCACTGCAGCTCTGAAGAGAATGTTAGCAAAGAGGTAACCGGGACAGTGCAAACAGTACTCAAAGACAGGGAGAGCAAGCTCTCTCTTGGCACTTTGGATGTGGGACATACAGCGAGATGTTTGCTGCTTTTACATTTGGCTGTTGGGAGATTTACAGCACAAAGATATCTAGTTGATTTGAAGCAGTTCCGAGAAAGTCTAAACATAATCCCTACTTCTCCCTCCTGACACTTTCCATGTGGGAGATACCGCAAGACGTTTCTGTGTATTGGGTACAGCGCTCTGCAGGGTGTTAGCAGAGACTTTCCCGGGACAGTGAAACCCTATGTCAGAGACACTGAGAAGAAGCCCCAATGTTCCTTCTAGTCATTTTCAGTGTGGGTGCCTTCTCCACGTGGTTCCTGGTTTCACTGCAGCTCTGAAGAGAATGTTAGCAAAGAGGTAACCGGGACAGTGCAAACAGTACTCAAAGACAGGGAGAGCAAGCTCTCTCTTGGCACTTTGGATGTGGGACATACAGCGAGATGTTTGCTGCTTTTACATTTGGCTGTTGGGAGATTTACAGCACAAAGATATCTAGTTGATTTGAAGCAGTTCCGAGAAAGTCTAAGCATAATCCTTACTTCTCCCTCCTGACACTTTCCATGTGGGAGATACCGCAAGACGTTTCTGTGTATTGGGTACAGCGCTCTGCAGGGTGTTAGCAGATACTTTCCCGGGACAGTGAAACCCTATGTCAGAGACACTGAGAAGAAGCCCCAACGTTCCTTCCAGGCACTTTCAGTGTGGGTGCCTTCTCCACGTGGTTCCTGGTTTCACTGCAGCTCTGAAGAGAATGTTAGCAAAGAGGTAACCGGGACAGTGCAAACAGTACTCAAAGACAGGGAGAGCAAGCTCTCTCTTGGCACTTTGGATGTGGGACATACAGCGAGATGTTTGCTGCTTTTACATTTGGCTGTTGGGAGATTTACAGCACAAAGATATCTAGTTGATTTGAAGCAGTTCCGAGAAAGTCTAAGCATAATCCCCACTTTTCCCTCCTGGCACTTCCCATGTGGGAGATACCGCAAGACGTTTCTGTGTATTGGGTACAGCGCTCTGCAGGGTGTTAGCAGAGACTTTCCCGGGACAGTGAAACCCTATGTCAGAGACACTGAGAAGAAGCCCCAACTTTCCTTCCAGGCACTTTCAGTGTGGGTGCCTTCTCCACGTGGTTCCTGGTTTCACAGCAGCTCTGAAGAGAATGTTAGCAAAGAGGTAACCGGGACAGTGCAAACAGTACTCAAAGACAGGGAGAGGAAGCTCTCTCTTGGCACTTTGGATGTGGGACATACAGCGAGATGTTTGCTGCTTTTACATTTGGCTGTTGGGAGATTTACAGCACAAAGATATCTAGTTGATTTGAAGCAGTTCCGAGAAAGTCTAAGCATAATCCCCACTTTTCCCTCCTGGCACTTCCCATGTGGGAGATACCGCAAGACGTTTCTGTGTATTGGGTACAGCGCTCTGCAGGGTGTTAGCAGAGACTTTCCCGGGACAGTGAAACCCTATGTCAGAGACACTGAGAAGAAGCCCCAACGTTCCTTCCAGGCACTTTCAGTGTGGGTGCCTTCTCCACGTGGTTCCTGGTTTCACTGCAGCTCTGAAGACAATGTTAGCAAAGAGGTAACCGGGACAGTGCAAACAGTACTCAAAGACAGGGAGAGCAAGCTCTCTCTTGGCACTTTGGATGTGGGACATACAGCGAGATGTTTGCTGCTTTTACATTTGGCTGTTGGGAGATTTACAGCACAAACATATCTAGTTGATTTGAAGCAGTTCCGAGAAAGTCTAAGCATAATCCCCACTTTTCCCTCCTGGCACTTCCCATGTGGGAGATACCGCAAGACGTTTCTGTGTATTGGGTACAGCGCTCTGCAGGGTGTTAGCAGAGACTTTCCCGGGACAGTGAAACCCTATGTCAGAGACACTGAGAAGAAGCCCCAACTTTCCTTCCAGGCACTTTCAGTGTGGGTGCCTTCTCCACGTGGTTCCTGGTTTCACAGCAGCTCTGAAGAGAATGTTAGCAAAGAGGTAACCGGGACAGTGCAAACAGTACTCAAAGACAGGGAGAGCAAGCTCTCTCTTGGCACTTTGGATGTGGGACATACAGCGAGATGTTTGCTGCTTTTACATTTGGCTGTTGGGAGATTTACAGCACAAAGATATCTAGTTGATTTGAAGCAGTTCCGAGAAAGTCTAAGCATAATCCCCACTTTTCCCTCCTGGCACTTCCCATGTGGGAGATACCGCAAGACGTTTCTGTGTATTGGGTACAGCGCTCTGCAGGGTGTTAGCAGAGACTTTCCCGGGACAGTGAAACCCTATGTCAGAGACACTGAGAAGAAGCCCCAACGTTCCTTCCAGGCACTTTCAGTGTGGGTGCCTTCTCCACGTGGTTCCTGGTTTCACAGCAGCTCTGAAGAGAATGTTAGCAAAGAGGTAACCGGGACAGTGCAAACAGTACTCAAAGACAGGGAGAGCAAGCTCTCTCTTGGCACTTTGGATGTGGGACATACAGCGAGATGTTTACTGCTTTTACATTTGGCTGTTGGGAGATTTACAGCACAAAGATATCTAGTTGATTTGAAGCAGTTCCGAGAAAGTCTAAGCATAATCCCCACTTTTCCCTCCTGGCACTTCCCATGTGGGAGATACCGCAAGACGTTTCTGTGTATTGGGTACAGCGCTCTGCAGGGTGTTAGCAGAGACTTTCCCGGGACAGTGAAACCCTATGTCAGAGACACTGAGAAGAAGCCCCAACTTTCCTTCCAGGCACTTTCAGTGTGGGTGCCTTCTCCACGTGGTTCCTGGTTTCACAGCAGCTCTGAAGAGAATGTTAGCAAAGAGGTAACCGGGACAGTGCAAACAGTACTCAAAGACAGGGAGAGCAAGCTCTCTCTTGGCACTTTGGATGTGGGACATACAGCGAGATGTTTGCTGCTTTTACATTTGGCTGTTGGGAGATTTACAGCACAAAGATATCTAGTTGATTTGAAGCAGTTCCGAGAAAGTCTAAGCATAATCCCCACTTTTCCCTCCTGGCACTTCCCATGTGGGAGATACCGCAAGACGTTTCTGTGTATTGGGTACAGCGCTCTGCAGGGTGTTAGCAGAGACTTTCCCGGGACAGTGAAACCCTATGTCAGAGACACTGAGAAGAAGCCCCAACGTTCCTTCCAGGCACTTTCAGTGTGGGTGCCTTCTCCACGTGGTTCCTGGTTTCACTGCAGCTCTGAAGAGAATGTTAGCAAAGAGGTAACCGGGACAGTGCAAACAGTACTCAAAGACAGGGAGAGCAAGCTCTCTCTTGGCACTTTGGATGTGGGACATACAGCGAGATGTTTGCTGCTTTTACATTTGGCTGTTGGGAGATTTACAGCACAAAGATATCTAGTTGATTTGAAGCAGTTCCGAGAAAGTCTAAGCATAATCCCCACTTTTCCCTCCTGGCACTTCCCATGTGGGAGATACCGCAAGACGTTTCTGTGTATTGGGTACAGCGCTCTGCAGGGTGTTAGCAGAGACTTTCCCGGGACAGTGAAACCCTATGTCAGAGACAATGAAAAGAAGCCCCAATGTTCCTTCTAGTCATTTTCAGTGTGGGTGCCTTCTCCACGTGGTTCCTGGTTTCACTGCAGCTCTGAAGAGAATGTTAGCAAAGAGGTAACCGGGACAGTGCAAACAGTACTCAAAGACAGGGAGAGCAAGCTCTCTCTTGGCACTTTGGATGTGGGACATACAGCGAGATGTTTGCTGCTTTTACATTTGGCTGTTGGGAGATTTACAGCACAAAGATATCTAGTTGATTTGAAGCAGTTCCGAGAAAGTCTAAGCATAATCCCCACTTTTCCCTCCTGGCACTTCCCATGTGGGAGATACCGCAAGACGTTTCTGTGTATTGGGTACAGCGCTCTGCAGGGTGTTAGCAGAGACTTTCCCGGGACAGTGAAACCCTATGTCAGAGACACTGAGAAGAAGCCCCAACGTTCCTTCCAGGCACTTTCAGTGTGGGTGCCTTCTCCACGTGGTTCCTGGTTTCACTGCAGCTCTGAAGAGAATGTTAGCAAAGAGGTAACCGGGACAGTGCAAACAGTACTCAAAGACAGGGAGAGGAAGCTCTCTCTTGGCACTTTGGATGTGGGACATACAGCGAGATGTTTGCTGCTTTTACATTTGGCTGTTGGGAGATTTACAGCACAAAGATATCTAGTTGATTTGAAGCAGTTCCGAGAAAGTCTAAGCATAATCCCCACTTTTCCCTCCTGGCACTTTCCATGTGGGAGATACCGCAAGACGTTTCTGTGTATTGGGTACAGCGCTCTGCAGGGTGTTAGCAGAGACTTTCCCGGGACAGTGAAACCCTATGTCAGAGACACTGAGAAGAAGCCCCAACGTTCCTTCCAGGCACTTTCAGTGTGGGTGCCTTCTCCACGTGGTTCCTGGTTTCACTGCAGCTCTGAAGAGAATGTTAGCAAAGAGGTAACCGGGACAGTGCAAACAGTACTCAAAGACAGGGAGAGCAAGCTCTCTCTTGGCACTTTGGATGTGGGACATACAGCGAGATGTTTGCTGCTTTTACATTTGGCTGTTGGGAGATTTACAGCACAAAGATATCTAGTTGATTTGAAGCAGTTCCGAGAAAGTCTAAACATAATCCCTACTTCTCCCTCCTGACACTTTCCATGTGGGAGATACCGCAAGACGTTTCTGTGTATTGGGTACAGCGCTCTGCAGGGTGTTAGCAGAGACTTTCCCGGGACAGTGAAACCCTATGTCAGAGACACTGAGAAGAAGCCCCAACGTTCCTTCCAGGCACTTTCAGTGTGGGTGCCTTCTCCACGTGGTTCCTGGTTTCACTGCAGCTCTGAAGAGAATGTTAGCAAAGAGGTAACCGGGACAGTGCAAACAGTACTCAAAGACAGGGAGAGCAAGCTCTCTCTTGGCACTTTGGATGTGGGACATACAGCGAGATGTTTGCTGCTTTTACATTTGGCTGTTGGGAGATTTACAGCACAAACATATCTAGTTGATTTGAAGCAGTTCCGAGAAAGTCTAAGCATAATCCCCACTTTTCCCTCCTGGCACTTCCCATGTGGGAGATACCGCAAGACGTTTCTGTGTATTGGGTACAGCGCTCTGCAGGGTGTTAGCAGAGACTTTCCCGGGACAGTGAAACCCTATGTCAGAGACACTGAGAAGAAGCCCCAACGTTCCTTCCAGGCACTTTCAGTGTGGGTGCCTTCTCCACGTGGTTCCTGGTTTCACTGCAGCTCTGAAGAGAATGTTAGCAAAGAGGTAACCGGGACAGTGCAAACAGTACTCAAAGACAGGGAGAGCAAGCTCTCTCTTGGCACTTTGGATGTGGGACATACAGCGAGATGTTTGCTGCTTTTACATTTGGCTGTTGGGAGATTTACAGCACAAACATATCTAGTTGATTTGAAGCAGTTCCGAGAAAGTCTAAGCATAATCCCCACTTTTCCCTCCTGGCACTTCCCATGTGGGAGATACCGCAAGACGTTTCTGTGTATTGGGTACAGCGCTCTGCAGGGTGTTAGCAGAGACTTTCCCGGGACAGTGAAACCCTATGTCAGAGACACTGAGAAGAAGCCCCAACTTTCCTTCCAGGCACTTTCAGTGTGGGTGCCTTCTCCACGTGGTTCCTGGTTTCACAGCAGCTCTGAAGAGAATGTTAGCAAAGAGGTAACCGGGACAGTGCAAACAGTACTCAAAGACAGGGAGAGCAAGCTCTCTCTTGGCACTTTGGATGTGGGACATACAGCGAGATGTTTGCTGCTTTTACATTTGGCTGTTGGGAGATTTACAGCACAAAGATATCTAGTTGATTTGAAGCAGTTCCGAGAAAGTCTAAGCATAATCCCCACTTTTCCCTCCTGGCACTTCCCATGTGGGAGATACCGCAAGACGTTTCTGTGTATTGGGTACAGCGCTCTGCAGGGTGTTAGCAGAGACTTTCCCGGGACAGTGAAACCCTATGTCAGAGACACTGAGAAGAAGCCCCAACGTTCCTTCCAGGCACTTTCAGTGTGGGTGCCTTCTCCACGTGGTTCCTGGTTTCACAGCAGCTCTGAAGAGAATGTTAGCAAAGAGGTAACCGGGACAGTGCAAACAGTACTCAAAGACAGGGAGAGCAAGCTCTCTCTTGGCACTTTGGATGTGGGACATACAGCGAGATGTTTACTGCTTTTACATTTGGCTGTTGGGAGATTTACAGCACAAAGATATCTAGTTGATTTGAAGCAGTTCCGAGAAAGTCTAAGCATAATCCCCACTTTTCCCTCCTGGCACTTCCCATGTGGGAGATACCGCAAGACGTTTCTGTGTATTGGGTACAGCGCTCTGCAGGGTGTTAGCAGAGACTTTCCCGGGACAGTGAAACCCTATGTCAGAGACACTGAGAAGAAGCCCCAACTTTCCTTCCAGGCACTTTCAGTGTGGGTGCCTTCTCCACGTGGTTCCTGGTTTCACAGCAGCTCTGAAGAGAATGTTAGCAAAGAGGTAACCGGGACAGTGCAAACAGTACTCAAAGACAGGGAGAGCAAGCTCTCTCTTGGCACTTTGGATGTGGGACATACAGCGAGATGTTTGCTGCTTTTACATTTGGCTGTTGGGAGATTTACAGCACAAAGATATCTAGTTGATTTGAAGCAGTTCCGAGAAAGTCTAAGCATAATCCCCACTTTTCCCTCCTGGCACTTCCCATGTGGGAGATACCGCAAGACGTTTCTGTGTATTGGGTACAGCGCTCTGCAGGGTGTTAGCAGAGACTTTCCCGGGACAGTGAAACCCTATGTCAGAGACACTGAGAAGAAGCCCCAACGTTCCTTCCAGGCACTTTCAGTGTGGGTGCCTTCTCCACGTGGTTCCTGGTTTCACTGCAGCTCTGAAGAGAATGTTAGCAAAGAGGTAACCGGGACAGTGCAAACAGTACTCAAAGACAGGGAGAGCAAGCTCTCTCTTGGCACTTTGGATGTGGGACATACAGCGAGATGTTTGCTGCTTTTACATTTGGCTGTTGGGAGATTTACAGCACAAAGATATCTAGTTGATTTGAAGCAGTTCCGAGAAAGTCTAAGCATAATCCCCACTTTTCCCTCCTGGCACTTCCCATGTGGGAGATACCGCAAGACGTTTCTGTGTATTGGGTACAGCGCTCTGCAGGGTGTTAGCAGAGACTTTCCCGGGACAGTGAAACCCTATGTCAGAGACAATGAAAAGAAGCCCCAATGTTCCTTCTAGTCATTTTCAGTGTGGGTGCCTTCTCCACGTGGTTCCTGGTTTCACTGCAGCTCTGAAGAGAATGTTAGCAAAGAGGTAACCGGGACAGTGCAAACAGTACTCAAAGACAGGGAGAGCAAGCTCTCTCTTGGCACTTTGGATGTGGGACATACAGCGAGATGTTTGCTGCTTTTACATTTGGCTGTTGGGAGATTTACAGCACAAAGATATCTAGTTGATTTGAAGCAGTTCCGAGAAAGTCTAAGCATAATCCCCACTTTTCCCTCCTGGCACTTCCCATGTGGGAGATACCGCAAGACGTTTCTGTGTATTGGGTACAGCGCTCTGCAGGGTGTTAGCAGAGACTTTCCCGGGACAGTGAAACCCTATGTCAGAGACACTGAGAAGAAGCCCCAACGTTCCTTCCAGGCACTTTCAGTGTGGGTGCCTTCTCCACGTGGTTCCTGGTTTCACTGCAGCTCTGAAGAGAATGTTAGCAAAGAGGTAACCGGGACAGTGCAAACAGTACTCAAAGACAGGGAGAGGAAGCTCTCTCTTGGCACTTTGGATGTGGGACATACAGCGAGATGTTTGCTGCTTTTACATTTGGCTGTTGGGAGATTTACAGCACAAAGATATCTAGTTGATTTGAAGCAGTTCCGAGAAAGTCTAAGCATAATCCCCACTTTTCCCTCCTGGCACTTTCCATGTGGGAGATACCGCAAGACGTTTCTGTGTATTGGGTACAGCGCTCTGCAGGGTGTTAGCAGAGACTTTCCCGGGACAGTGAAACCCTATGTCAGAGACACTGAGAAGAAGCCCCAACGTTCCTTCCAGGCACTTTCAGTGTGGGTGCCTTCTCCACGTGGTTCCTGGTTTCACTGCAGCTCTGAAGAGAATGTTAGCAAAGAGGTAACCGGGACAGTGCAAACAGTACTCAAAGACAGGGAGAGCAAGCTCTCTCTTGGCACTTTGGATGTGGGACATACAGCGAGATGTTTGCTGCTTTTACATTTGGCTGTTGGGAGATTTACAGCACAAAGATATCTAGTTGATTTGAAGCAGTTCCGAGAAAGTCTAAACATAATCCCTACTTCTCCCTCCTGACACTTTCCATGTGGGAGATACCGCAAGACGTTTCTGTGTATTGGGTACAGCGCTCTGCAGGGTGTTAGCAGAGACTTTCCCGGGACAGTGAAACCCTATGTCAGAGACACTGAGAAGAAGCCCCAACGTTCCTTCCAGGCACTTTCAGTGTGGGTGCCTTCTCCACGTGGTTCCTGGTTTCACTGCAGCTCTGAAGAGAATGTTAGCAAAGAGGTAACCGGGACAGTGCAAACAGTACTCAAAGACAGGGAGAGCAAGCTCTCTCTTGGCACTTTGGATGTGGGACATACAGCGAGATGTTTGCTGCTTTTACATTTGGCTGTTGGGAGATTTACAGCACAAACATATCTAGTTGATTTGAAGCAGTTCCGAGAAAGTCTAAGCATAATCCCCACTTTTCCCTCCTGGCACTTCCCATGTGGGAGATACCACAAGACGTTTCTGTGTATTGGGTACAGCGCTCTGCAGGGTGTTAGCAGAGACTTTCCCGGGACAGTGAAACCCTATGTCAGAGACACTGAGAAGAAGCCCCAACTTTCCTTCCAGGCACTTTCAGTGTGGGTGCCTTCTCCACGTGGTTCCTGGTTTCACAGCAGCTCTGAAGACAATGTTAGCAAAGAGGTAACCGGGACAGTGCAAACAGTACTCAAAGACAGGGAGAGCAAGCTCTCTCTTGGCACTTTGGATGTGGGACATACAGCGAGATGTTTGCTGCTTTTACATTTGGCTGTTGGGAGATTTACAGCACAAAGATATCTAGTTGATTTGAAGCAGTTCCGAGAAAGTCTAAGCATAATCCCCACTTTTCCCTCCTGGCACTTCCCATGTGGGAGATACCGCAAGACGTTTCTGTGTATTGGGTACAGCGCTCTGCAGGGTGTTAGCAGAGACTTTCCCGGGACAGTGAAACCCTATGTCAGAGACACTGAGAAGAAGCCCCAACGTTCCTTCCAGGCACTTTCAGTGTGGGTGCCTTCTCCACGTGGTTCCTGGTTTCACTGCAGCTCTGAAGAGAATGTTAGCAAAGAGGTAACCGGGACAGTGCAAACAGTACTCAAAGACAGGGAGAGCAAGCTCTCTCTTGGCACTTTGGATGTGGGACATACAGCGAGATGTTTGCTGCTTTTACATTTGGCTGTTGGGAGATTTACAGCACAAAGATATCTAGTTGATTTGAAGCAGTTCCGAGAAAGTCTAAGCATAATCCCCACTTTTCCCTCCTGGCACTTCCCATGTGGGAGATACCGCAAGACGTTTCTGTGTATTGGGTACAGCGCTCTGCAGGGTGTTAGCAGAGACTTTCCCGGGACAGTGAAACCCTATGTCAGAGACACTGAGAAGAAGCCCCAACGTTCCTTCCAGGCACTTTCAGTGTGGGTGCCTTCTCCACGTGGTTCCTGGTTTCACTGCAGCTCTGAAGAGAATGTTAGCAAAGAGGTAACCGGGACAGTGCAAACAGTACTCAAAGACAGGGAGAGCAAGCTCTCTCTTGGCACTTTGGATGTGGGACATACAGCGAGATGTTTGCTGCTTTTACATTTGGCTGTTGGGAGATTTACAGCACAAAGATATCTAGTTGATTTGAAGCAGTTCCGAGAAAGTCTAAGCATAATCCCCACTTTTCCCTCCTGGCACTTTCCATGTGGGAGATACCGCAAGACGTTTCTGTGTATTGGGTACAGCGCTCTGCAGGGTGTTAGCAGAGACTTTCCCGGGACAGTGAAACCCTATGTCAGAGACACAGAGAAGAAGCCCCAACTTTCCTTCCAGGCACTTTCAGTGTGGGTGCCTTCTCCACGTGGTTCCTGGTTTCACAGCAGCTCTGAAGAGAATGTTAGCAAAGAGGTAACCGGGACAGTGCAAACAGTACTCAAAGACAGGGAGAGCAAGCTCTCTCTTGGCACTTTGGATGTGGGACATACAGCGAGATGTTTGCTGCTTTTACATTTGGCTGTTGGGAGATTTACAGCACAAAGATATCTAGTTGATTTGAAGCAGTTCCGAGAAAGTCTAAGCATAATCCCCACTTTTCCCTCCTGGCACTTCCCATGTGGGAGATACCGCAAGACG